>NC_089318.1:1771445-2123945 GCF_036669915.1 Pocillopora verrucosa
AAAAAAAGCGCACGAATCGTGGCGACACAGCGGGTATTTTAACTACACGAAAGCCAGTAGTCGTCAGGAAAACAGTCTTCATGAATTAGTCTTAAACGTACATGGAAAAAAACCATATTGAGTATATTATATGGGATTTTCCAAGATTAATTTTCTTGGTAAAGTATGATTATGTATTTTCAAGAGTCTTTAGGGGACCGCGACCCTAGATAAGGGTTATAAAAAAATAAAAATAAAAGAAATTCCGGATCGATTCCTATTTCAATCGTTTTTGCTCATTTCACGAAGCAATCATGTAAAGTGGGGGGGGGGAGTTTAAATGCGGGAAAGGGACCCAAACATGGAGTTTTTTCGTGTTTCGTAACTTCCAATGTTGGTTCTGGCCTAGATACCAGGTAATGTTTAAATGGTTGGCAACTTTCTTGCCATTCTACATTTTCTATCGCGCATCAAGTCGGAGGTTATATGAAAAACTAATTTTCCTGCTATATTCTCTCGCTTAAAGTTAAATTGGTTACATCACCCACGCATTCGTGTATATAATTATCTTTAGTGGCACAACTTCAGTTTGGGATACTAAATTTCTATGTGGAAAAATTCTACGTGGCTAGATTTGACCTTTACCTAGTTTCATCCTTTCGTCAATCGTCGAATGACCCCGGGTTGTTACAAGACCATTGGGATGGAAAAAAATATATATAGGTGCACCAATACAGTTATTGATGTTATTCAAACTGCCGCTCTCAGGTCAACGTCTGCTCAACAAAAACTAGGATCTGCCGGTTGAAGAACTTAGATGGCATACTTACAACTCCGAGTCCTATTATTGTCCGAGTAGCTTATCTGATAGCTAACCCATGGAAAACCTTCGCAACTACGGCTTAAATTGAGTTCAAAATCATGGCGACTGATTCCATTATAATAATAAAAAACCTTTACGGCCACTGTGATTGGCCTATCCATCTTTTCACTCCCACTGACGCACATGCAGGAAAAAATGAACGATCATTTGCCAAAAATTTTTTTTTGTTGATTTAAAGATTTATGTAATCCACAGGGAATTTTGCCACTAGACAGTGGAGTCTGGCTACCTGTGTTTGGTCTTGTCCCTTAGTTATAACTGGCATATCTCTTAACGAATCACATTTCCTTAAGAGCGGCAGAATAATTCGAATTTCATTCATTGAAATAAAAGAAGAATTCTCAATGTTTTCTTTGGACATAAATACATATAACCTTGCGGCGTTTACTTTCCTATTTCAACATTGCTGAAAACCATTTAAACACGAAAAGCATATTATGCACTTTTTATTTATTCATAAGCTTGAATAAAATCTTGAGAAAAAGCATGCAGTTAAGAAATCTTAGGTGCTCGCCTCACAGTGCACAGAAGTGCCCACACTTTTAAGTACAAAATCACGGTTAGCGAATAAAAAACGTCACTACTGAATGTATCGATGAATTGTCTCCAGTTTGGATGATTGTTGTCTAGGAATGACATGTTTACAACTGTTACGAATTTTAATATTTTTTTTAAACAGTAAAAGGCTGAACCAACAAGATAGGTGTGCGAGTGCACTTCATTGAAGGTTTTTTTTCCATCTTTCGATTTACGAGTGACATTTTGCACCAACTGTAGCATTCTGACCTTGTAGTGTGGTGAATAGAAGCACTCTTTTAAATGTTCACTGAACTCAGCTCTAATGACAAGAAAAGCGAAGTTCTAATGAAAAGGTGACGCTGTGTGAACGCATAGGAAATATGGTCAAACAAACTCTTGACAGCATTGCATCAACACAAGGCCTTTGTAGCAGCGTAACAATGTTTAAACGTTCTATAATTTCTCTGGAAAAAGTCGCTACTTAGTATAAAACAGATGAAAACTCATACAAGATGGAGATTTTCAAAGTAAATCTGAAGCAAACTAAATTTTGGTCATTTGTCACATGATTCAGTAACTGTGGGAAAATAAACAAGTGTCACTTTTTAAAGACATTTCCGAAAAATTCATACTGAAAATGTCAAATCGTTTTGCATCATCTCTGAGGGTGTAACACGAATTGATTGATTCGAAAGTGTTTTCAGGCGATTTTGCCTTACAGCGAGCGGACGTCAATCAAATGAACTCCTGCTAGTACGCAATTGTTCATGCGGCGCAAGCTATAATCAGTACATCATAGAAACAGCACAAAAACCAAACTAAATACGAGAACAGGAAAGGAAAGATTTCTTAAGTGTGTCTATTGTTATCCCTGAGTCTCTTGAACTCTCAATGTACAATCCTTACTTTTTTAAGCCCTGCTGACACTTTTAGCAAACCCTCCGGAACACTAATCGACCCGTACTTCCAACACGTATAGCTTAACTTTCCTAACACTATTCCGTCGAAAACGCTAGTTTTCGAAAAGGTTTTACCTGACCTGTAACGTTTTCCTCTTTAGTCTGGTCATATATAACCATCGTGCCCTCTTTTAAGCAGCTTTCCTTTTTAACTCGTGAATTGCGCGCATGCGCAAGAGCGAGTTATAGATACCATGTGGGAATGGCATTCGCTCGCTCGCTCGCTCGCTCGCTCGATGGTCGATGCCTGTAAACTTTTTAGATTTTAGGCTTTTGAGTGCATTTGATAGTTTTTAGCGAGCAGTAAACAGAAGAAATGGCGACCTTTGTTGCTAAGAATAGTGGTGGGGTGAAAAAGAAGCCAATGATAATCTTAAAAGAGTTTTTTTTTTCGTTTTAGTTTCAACAAGCGGCGCCAGCGACTGGCAGGCATGCAAGGATTCACACTGAAATAACAGAACAACCTTCGTTTTTCATAAAATTGTAATTTACAATCCTTGAACTCGAAAACAATCGGAAGATTCATTGAAAATATTACTTACTGCGAAGCGCTCGAAGTTTACAGATGTTCAGAAGCTTTTTCTGTTATGCGTGAGATTGAGGACAAAATTGATCATTACGTTTCGTCGCGTGTGTTTTTCCTGTGTGAAGCAACAAAAGATGCCGGCGACTGACGAAATTACACGTTAACACGAAATCAGATAACACCTAAACAAACAATTTTAGCTACCGATTTTCAGTGAATTTTTAAAGAACAATTTTCTTTGAAGTTTCAAGACAATTTGAAGATTCAACATACATACAACGTACTAAAATGCGAAAGTTACACACACAAATTGATAAATAGGCCTGAAATGAAATTCTATCTTGTTCTTGAGTATACGTTGCCTAGCACGTGACTTAAATCTACCCAGGCGGAGATCCAAAATGACGGTGGCAGGCTTGGCTTAGTATATCACTCAAACTCGTTCCAGTTTGTCTGATTTGATAAAGAGGGAATCGTTAATGTTTTCATTAAGACAGGATTGCCTTGATTTTCTAATATTACAACGAAAGACAGTAAATTCACTTTTCACACCATTTTACTTCCAACCTTTTCTTTTGAACCAGAAACAAACTGATAGACGTTTAAAACACATGACATCATCCACCTTGCTTGTAATAGCATGATTATTTCAATTGTAATGCCTTCTTATCCCAACGTTACTTTGTTTCTTTGCTACATTAGCGAACACTGAACTACTGCTCGTACTCTAGATATGACAATCAACCACAAAATTCCCAAAACCAGATAACATTAAACATCATGTGTCAAAATCATGTGTCAATTCACGAGTTTGCTCACAGAGCACTTTGATTCATATGATGATAAATGCAGAAAAAAGTGTGCTCTGGTGATCAGATTTGACTGAAAAACATTTCCTTGACAAAAGGAAAGAGAATAGAGTTCTCGTTTATTCCCTGTATTTGGTAATTGGTTGTTGCTTTCATTTTCCAATCAAACTGTCTAGGTATTGCACATGCTTTGCGGTGGAAGCTTTTCTAGGGATTAGAAATCAATTTTGTACTCGATGAAGGACATAAGTCGTCCCAGAAACAGAGACCAACCCCTCTAGATTCTGGATGAAGTGAGTGGAAGCAAAGAACTTTTAAGATGAAATAAAAGTGGGGAATGATTCCGAATAATAAATACGCGCTTTTCAGACACAACTTCATTTATAAAGAAACTTAAAAAAGAGAACTGAATAGAGACTCTCACAAACCACTTGAGACTGACACTTGGCAATATTTTCTCTGAGTCGATCATTAAAAAAACTGACTTAATTTGAAGTTACTCATAGTGGAGTAAATGATGCCTTAATTATAAAATGTCCTTTTAAATGTTACATATTGATCTGTCCATCAAAGATCAGAACTTAACAATTCCCAATCTTTTCTTTGTTTTATAATTATAAAGATGTCAATAGTAGAGAGAAAGTTCTGGTACCGGATAATTTACCACCTGTCTTTCCATTGATTAAATCATCATCAGCACACAAGGATAAGCTGTATTCCCTGCTTTTATTCTTTTTTCTTTACGTCAGCTATGTCCGTTCACGAAATAGAAAGCTAGTACTAATTCCAGGTATTCCTATCGAGCCGTAGCCAGTTGGGTGTTTTGCAACTTTACTAATTGGGGGAAAAAATTGTCGACGTTATTTTAAGATTTCTAAACGCACCCAACAGCAATATAGCTCCTCACAATTTGAATTTAGGTTTTTTGGGGGTTAATAGTTGTAACATCTATTTTGTCACCCTGGCCGGAATAAAAAGTGTATGCTGCTTTTAAAAGCGAAAAATTAGAACAAGAAAACCCTACCAAAGTAGCAAAGAGATAGAACTGATCGAGAGTCAAGCGCTGAAAAGAGGAGAAGTTTCATAAGTTACCAAAATTTCCACCATCGTCTTCTTGACTTATGTACCCCTGATATCCGTGCAAGCTGTTTGTGCGCACCAGTTCGCATGATTATTAATGTTCTCTATTTCCAACCTGTGGAATATATTTTAAGGAAAAACGTACACAAGGCACAAACTTCACTTAACTTTGGTCGAAAAAACAGCCAAGCTTTTTAAAGCCACTTGTTCCTATTTTCTGGTCGAATTGCACGACGCCTCTCAATCTCCATTCCAAGAGCCCTTTCAGGCAATTTTACCAAAATTCTTCTCATCTCCTCGCTGCGATAGGCGTACACAAGCGGGTTCACTGCACTGTTGCTGTAATGTAGCCATTTTATGAAGTCCATAAGCCGCATGAATCCTTTTCCTCCTCCACCGACAAGACGACTCGAACGTTGAAAAATACAAAGCAGGGATACCACAAAAAAGGGAAGCCAGGAGGCTAAGAACAACACAGTCACGATGACCATCGTCGTGACTGTTCGCCTTTCTTGTTGAAGCCTTTTAGAAAGGACCGATGTCTCGGCGTTTGCTCGTTTCCAGTTTGCATTCATGTTCTTGACACCCCAGTGGATACTACTGTACATGCCAATGAGGACAATGAGAGGGACAGCGAAGCCTGCCACAAATACCAGTAAGCCACGATATTTTTGCCCATGTTGGGCTGAAATCGACTGAGTAAATGCTTGTGACTAGCACGGAGTAGATCCAAGTGGTGAAACAGCATTTTGTAGTAACGCTTGTGGGAGCTCACTCGGTGCTTAACGGGCCAACAGATAGCAAAGTATCGCTCGATACTTATGGCTATGAGGTTTGATGTGGAAGCCATCGCGCTAAACACGTCGAATGCTTGAAAAAAGGCTCCTACAGTGGCACTTGGTAGACGGCATCTTTTGAAAGAAGGACAGGACAGATGGTAGATCCACAGTGGAATTGAAACTGCCCCAACCATCAAATCTGACACAGCCAGGCTGACAAAGAACATATTTATGGCAGCTCGAATTCGAATCTTCTTGAAGGCGACAATAACAAAAGTGTTTCCAGTGATGGTCATCAAAGAGAGCACGACATAAAGAGACATGAAGATGAAAACTTCATTCATGGAACGGAATGATGTGCTGTTCGATGCCTTTTCGTCCAGATGAGTTGTGTTCTCCATCTTTAAAGCTTCCTTTGCTTGATGATTGAACTTTTTCAGCCAACAGAAATTATGATGCTCTTCGTTAACTAGTGTTATCTGGAGCTTTGTGTTGGAGAAGACTATACTTATGCTGTCTCTGTCGTCCACTAAGACAATCCCCGGGTTTATCTTGGCGCTTCATCCAATGAGAAATGGATCGTGTTATATATCGATTGATGAGGATTTACGTCAAACTCATTATTACATCAAATTGTTGTAGAAGGACTGTCGATGTTCGTATTTCTGAATCAGAAACATAATCGTAAATTGTGTACACCCTCATAAACTGATTCAGAATTCATGAGCTCTTGCCGCAAACCTTTTTGGCAGTCATTACAGCTTTGGGGTAGTATACATTGCATGTAAAATAATATATGTTTGTATGTTGACATGAGATGACTTGGCCGGAGCCACGCTTGGTGTAATGAGGCCAAATGTGGATTTCCTGAACTGAAAGAACTCAGAAGCAATATTTCTAGAGTCGCGACATCAACCTGACCGGCTTGAACACTTCATGTCCTTCGTTAGCCGGTTTCTTTGCACGAATTTTTTTTAATTGAGATCGTGAGAATTACACAGCTGTCGCGTCTATGTTTATTTATTAACCGGATGATTTAGCCTTCCTTGGTTGGAGCACGTACAGTTTCTAGCCTACATGGTCTTTCTTGAAGCGCTTACGGGTTTGATCTCTTTGGGATCAATTTTAAATAACTAACGACGATATTTAAGTCTTCCCCTCGGATGGTTCAAAAATAGACTTCTTCATCTCGTTGTAAGGGTGTACCCATGGTTGGAAACCCAACTAACAACTACGTATTGTCACTTACTAGCGGTGACTTTGTGTCCATGAAAGCAATATCAAGTTGTCATTTTGAGAGAACTGTACTTTTGTATTCAATCTCCCCACTGAACCGGATAAGACAACTTCTGGTCTTGTATTGAGATAATTGTAAGTCGCATGTCAGAAAATAAACTGATATCCTTGATTCGAAGCTCTTCAGCTGTGCTCGTAAAGCAAAACCGCCAAGGAAGTAAGAACTGATCAACTAGCTTACTATATTTTGCTAAATGGCTTATGAAAACATATTATTTCCATTTATTTTCCAACACTTAAAAAAGTTAAATGGCTAGATGCCAGTTTGTCTTTGACACTATGTTACCGCGGTTTTCTATCGAATCCTTAAATTTGCTAAAAGCAGCCTCAGCGTAAGCGACTCGGTTGCTTCCTTAAGTCACCATGACATGACAATCATATTTTCAATTAAAAAAATTAAATAGGAGAAAAATAATACGAAAAAAAGAGGATAAGAAGGCATATGTTGTCTTCTGCAGTTAATTTAAAAAAGCGGTGGGACGAATCTCAAAGTATTGATAGAAACTGGATAAGAAAACATTCAAAAGTAGATGAAGGCTTTTTGTTCCATTCGTCTTAAATCATAACGCAATGCCAGAGACTTTCATTCGAAGCTCTATATATATGAAGACGATGACGTTCATGTCGGATCCCACTAATTCCCTAGGAAGCATTTGAAGTAGATGTCTAGTACATTTTTAAGTTTCCCGGCGCGGTTACCAGATGGGTAATTAGCCAGAGACGAAATGTTGCGAGGAGTATAAGGACTGTGGCGACAGTAAAGAAGAATTTTCTTCCGGGATGGCAAGAAATTTCCCTTTGTCGAACTCATCTTGTTCCTCAGACAACTTGATGAAATACGCTGTCATTGTGATATTTTCTTGAGACAATGGACTCTTTCTTTGACGATCAGTCATTGATTAACTAGTAGTTTTGAAGAAGTTCAGGTCCGCTATGTGAAGAGCTTGATTTTAGAGATTTGTCTGTGCATTCAAGATAGTTCTATACTGTACCATTTAGTTCACGTACCATTTCTCCTTCCATCAAGAACCAAGTCACAGGTGAACGACTTGAAACAATTTAAAAGCTTAAAAGGTTGTATCTTAATTTTCGAAATTTCACAATTGAAAAGGTTGGTTTGTCATCCGTTTCTCTATGAGGCAGGTCCTACAGGTGGGTCCATATAAGGTGTCAAACGGAGATATCTTGTCAATTTTAGAAAAATAAACAATTCGTTTTGGCTAAAAGTAATTGGAACTGACAGGTTCAATTACCTAAAGTTATCCGCTCTCTTTCAACCTGAAATTTGAAATAAAGATTTCTGACTGGCTAAAGCGCGTGCATCTTATCCAACAGAATTTATTTTGAGCAAGGGAAAAACTCGTTGATCCATGAATACACAGGAATGTGTCGCTTGCACGCATTTCATCATTCCCACCCTGCTCTGTAGTCTGGGACCCTGAGGACGAACAACAGACGAGCAATACTTTGCTGTAATGGAGACAAAACAGAAGTTTCGTCACATAGCTCATCATTCTTTCAGGTGTTTAAACCCTTTCGCTTCCGAGATCTCATCAGTAATTATCTCTACTGTCTGCCATACAATACTTATGATTTTATTTCGGAGAATTTGGTATTAGATCAACTAATATCCCCTAATTAATATTTTCCTTTATTCTTAGCACTTGTGTACTTGATATTGTATCGCTATTGTAAGGAGAAATTATCTCTTGGTCACTCATGTTTATGCCCCCCGTACAAGGCACCAAGCATTGCATTGCAATTTATTGTTGGAGGCAGCCAATGTGGAGAGTTTTCGACCAGTTTTTTCACTCACCCAAATTAAAGCCCATCCTCAGCGATCTATCTCGTTTATTTTTATTTACAGGAGTCATTACTGTTCCTTTTCGTTAAAAAAAATAAGTATAAACCAAAAACAAACGGAGAGATACTTACGAAAAGCAAGGTTTTATAACACAAAAAGGTCCACTCTTACCATGCCTCGGTGAGTCTACCCGGTACCTGTGTTCGTGAGGCACAAACAAAAAAGCTCTAACCAAGTAGAGCTTGTTTTGTGACTTTGTTTAGTTCCTATACCCTGGCTTTTTTCCGCATCATTAAATCAAACGAAGGTCATAAGCGTTATCTACTAATAATATCACACAGGAGAGAAAAATTATTTGTAAGTCACCGGGGCAAATGTCTAATTGAAAGGAATTTGAAAGTAGCTGGCGGATATTTAGGTACGTATTTATTATATCATAATCATCTACATATCTGTAGTAAAACGTTGGTTTATCGTACTAATTCTATGCGCGAATAATTTTTCCTTTGTGATCTTGAGAATGTTTATCTTTAACACCGAGTTATGGGTTATGTTTCTTTGAACTAGCGTTCATTGATAAACGGTTCGTATGAAGACTTGTAGGGTAATATATTTGTGAATATTCAACTTCTCCCTTTTTGGTTCGTTAGCTTTTAGGTCCACTAGTTGTGTTTAACATTGGATTTTAACCGGCGGAATGCAAAGTTTCGAGAGACTTCTTTTGAAAAGAAGATTCTGATGGTTCCAGAAATATCTCTCCCGTTGTAATGATTCAACTTGACCCTCCTTTAAAAACGCAATTGGAGGAAGGTAGACAGAGGGACTGAATTCCTCAATTTTCTGAGTAATCACTCAAAACTCAACTTTAGGTAGTCAGTTTCCCTTCAGAGCTAGATTTACCGTGAACCACCTCACGCACATGTTTAAGTAGAGGAAAAAATTAATTGACACTACTTGGCACCATTTGGATACCTGCATGTGTATAATTCGCTGCAATATTTCATGTTTGCAGATTCCACTATGATGTTTGGTAACGGGTGTGACGGAATATCATTCGTAATAATCTGTGCATTCTTACGTAATTTCGTCCATTCTGTTCAGCACAAAGTTCTATATAATGATAACGCGCAAAAATCAAGACACTGAGAGAGCGAAAGGTGCAGATAATCCATGCGAATCCAGGTCCTTCCTCGCTCAACAGGATCCAGCAGAGACTTCTACAAAATCTCTCTTGCTGTCTTTATTGTTATCTACGTATTTTTGTGGTTATCAAAACTTTAGTGAAGAACGAGCTGGACTTGGCTGGTCACAAAACACCCATTCGGTTACGAGATATAGTAGCTATAGATAGTATATCCTCGTCGATTGTAAATGAGTCCTCAAGCAAGGAAGTTGCTGATTTCACCAAACACTGGTGTCGACAAGACGAGCGAGACGGGATTGGCAGGCCATGATTTTACCATGCAAAACAAAATGCCATGGAACTCGTCAAGAGACATTGAAAAAAATGCCACCGATCCAGATGCAAGCTTTATCTCACTGTGGGATATCAGACCCGCCGGCAATACAGCCGTTTTTAGCATCCAGTCTCAAACGAAGGAGGGTCATCCTAAACTCGAGGGTGGTGACTCTTGGAGGGTTGTTATAAGGGGACCGGGCCTCTATCTCTCCGACAGTTATTGATCACGGAAACGGAACATACGAAGTTCTGTTCCTTGCAATGGAAGCTGGAGTCTACAAGGCAAGCGTCATTTTGGATTTTACTTCATGCAAATGGATTTAAGGACCCTCCAGTAGATTGGTTTATTATTGGTGAGTCAAAGATGGGTTTCATTTCCCAGTATGCATGTATTTTGCATATTACCATTGGATTGCTCATTCGACGCAACAAACCATGCTCGATTAAATGCTTCAAGGAAAAAAAAAATTAGAAACGATAAAATGTGCTCATGTTGCATACCTGCGTGGGGGTTTGTCCGGCATTAAATATTTCACAACCACTTGAAGATCCGATCACATCTTTCTTTTTTTCTCATTTCCAAGGCAATGTACAAGGAAAATATCAGCTGCACCCAGAGGTTGAAGGAAATAAGGACTATCTTCAAGCGCCGTTATGGGGTGGGAGTCCTGTGGAATTACCAATTCCTCCTGCTAAGAATGGTAAGTTCCTCAGTTTTCTCGAAAACTTCAACTCAATGAAGCAGTTCAAGGTTGCATGTGCTAGCTCTTAATTCTACTGCCAGTCTCTCCTGACATTAGCCTGGTTGTAACAATGATATAAGATCATAATTCAGGAAAGTAGTGGACTCCTAAAAGTATTGTGTTGACTTAATTGACTGAGCTTTGACAAGAATGCAATACCCGAATTACGGACGGGTGCTTACTTTTCGTGAAGGTAATTATTTGGTGAGGTATGGTATTGATTGCACCAAACTGATGTACCATGGAAATACTTTCCAACTTGCTGACCAAGTTTCGTTAAGGAATGGTTTGCAATTCTAAGAAGTCTACCCAAGCCTCTTGAGATCTGTAGGCGATTTTCTAATGCTCTTCTGTTATTCAAAGAAGGAACTTTTATTCTCTATGTAAGCGAATATGTCCAGCATATCAAAGGAAACCATGGATAGAATAAGGAGTAAAGGTTGTCAAGTCAAATGCAACTTTCTGTGGGACGGATATGGACGATGGGTGCGCAATACATGGAAGCCACATTTCAAAGGTACTCATAAGTACGAATTAATTGTAGCGTTCCATTAGATGCTCCGTTCGTGATTTTGTCAACCAGTGGAGAGAGGAAACAATAAGCAACAAATTAGGTAACCAATAACCTTTTGTGAACCAATATTTGGTGAGGTGAAAGTTAAAGGTTGTTGGTAAAAACTTTTTTCTCCTTTTTTTTTAGACATTATTGACACGCGACCCATTGGCAGAAAAAGGGGAACTTTGTGGGTTTATGGTGATTCTGTCAACGTTTTCTTTGCCCAGTCACTGGTACAGAGAAGGATATGTAGAAACATTTTCAAACGATGCAATTTCAGTTATAATTGGATTATCCTGTCCATATGTTACAGCTGCTAAGAGACAATATGATAATTTAGATTACAACAATGAAAAAGTTTTGGAAAACTTTCGCCGCATTGTCTACGATCCTCAAATGGACGAAAACAGCGCTATTGTACTAAACTTTGGACTTCATTTTGTTGAAAGCACAAACTTTACGAGCTACAAAAACCTCATTGCTGGCTTAGTGAGAGTGTTGAAAAATGATGTGACAACGAATGGGACGTGGAGGAGTTATCGAGGAACAGTTATATGGAAAACAACCACAGCAATAAACAAAGAAAAAGCAAGCAACATTCATCTTGGACATAAGAGGTTTATTACACAACAGGCAAGTGACTGCGAGCTGTTTGCGAAACCATGGTTACGCCATGTGTATTTTCTCTTTTGCAATTCATTTTTCCTCTCTCGTGTTTTTTCGACTTTATTTCATGACTGAAATCAAATGGACGCCTCGTAGGAAATAAAATCCTATTCCAAGAAGGAGAACTAGGGAAATTCGCTTGCATTCATTAGAGTTGTTAGTTTGGGTCTCCTTTTGCCATAGTTTTGATTGCTACTAATTATTTTCATCTTCATTGCTGTCATCATCGACATTATTTTGTTACTGATTTCTATTTTTGTCCAACTGATTGATACTTATCAATTTGTATTGCCCTTATAGCGAATTTTGCTGTACAACTCTTATGCTACTACGCAGATGTGCAGAGCTGGGTTTCTCGTACTTGACGTCTTCCCCATAACAGATTTCTTATCCGCAAGGGACTGGAACTCACGGAGCCCATGGACCCGTCAAGAACGACATCGTGCACTATAGCAACCTCGCTTTTATACCTGCAGAGGAGTTACTGGAAGAATATTTTGGCGGAAAATGACCTTGGAAGCTATTAGAACGCACACAAATCAATAGCACGGAAGGGATCCAGTGATAAGGCAACTAGATACGGCATTATAAAGTGATTAACACTAAAAAAAACCTGTGCTTTTTCGCGACTTTTAGACTAAAATGACCTTATTCGGAATCAGGTGTCACGTGTTTGTGAGTGTCCTTCTCAGATATATTGCTCATCACTGAAACATAAGTTCAAAGGTGGAACTCATCAATATATTAGCGATGCAGTGTAGAAACTAAGTTCCTTTTGTGTAAAATACATAATGTATTTTGGCGCCATAATTGAGAAATAATGATTCCGGACCCCATGAAGAATCATAAATCTGACCCGAAAGTTTTTAATAAACTAAAAAATTATTACGTGAAGATTGTTTTGAGAAATAAAGGTAAGAAAGGCTGAGTCTCTGTAGGTTCCCTGGAAAATAATTAGTGAATTTCAATAGGAGGACAGAATGACAAAAAGGCAGTTCAAAGATTGGCTATGGCACCCTTATAACTTGGAAGGATCACGGAAGGCCATGTTACTGAGAAAAATTCACTCAAAGCTGTTATTACATGAATTAGGTAAACCCCTAAACGATCTCAGAGGCTACAAAGGGACAAATAATGCAAATAGAGAAATACAGTTTCTCTGGGCGGAAATCAAATGAATCTAAAATGAAGAATCAAAAGTTTCTCTTAAACCTTCTGTTTTTCAAATGAAATCTCTGAACAACATTAGTTTAGAAAATCGTGTTTTTTTTAGTGATAAATTGTATTTGTAAGTCTTTGCCAATCATTTTCACATACAAAAAGAGTTGGATTTAGAGAATGTATATTTCATGTCGACCAGTTCTTAATTGAGTTAACCAAGGCACAGATCTCATTGTGAGCAGAACATAACAACCTTTTGGTGCATTTCCATGCAGGTTGTCAAATTAAAATGAATAACAGTCATACTTAATAAAAACATGATCAATCAACTCCAACAAGGGGATAAGATTATATTCCCTTTGATTGCAGCATGAATATTTTTTAATGTGATTTCATTTTATGTAGGATGCAGCATATTTGATTCAATGTGGTCGTTTCCGTAAAATCTCCATGCCTGTCTCAGTTGTTCGTAAGTGCATAAAATTTTTACAAGGCTGAGTATCTTTTTTGTTAAGAATCAAATTCAATGATGCTGTGCACATGAGCCATTTCATATTATTGGGCAGAGTTATAAAAGAAACAGTCTGTCGATGGAAAGATAAAGCTTAACTCTAAAAGCCGAACATCGCATATTTTTCTCAATGCAGCAAAACGAAGTAGATTATTTTCAGTAATCTTATAAATTTTAAAAAAAAGAGTCAATGGCTTAACTCTTCGAGCATCCAAACAATTTCTAGGATGAGCTAGGATCGCGGGAAGTGAGAGATGTGCACACATTCATGTATAAAAGAGAACCGTGATGTCTAGTTCAGTTTTAAAAGGAGAAAATTGAGCTCTTTATTTCTTTTGAATTAACGAAAGGCATGCCGCAAATTTCCATAATGTTTTCGAAATTTCATTTCACTTATACACAGCTAGATGTTATGAAGTTTTTTTATATTTACACATTCAAAATAATTTAGGTAATAGCTCAAAACATATTTCCTATGTCGGAAGCCTCAACCGTGATGAAAACCATTGTCTTAAGCGAAACTGAGAGAGAAAGACATCTAGGAGCACAGATAAAAGTTCATTTCCTTTTACCTATCACTAACGCACGCAAACTTATTTCATTAGATAAGTGATTGCATTGCGATCATTCAAACCCGACCGAATGCATATGGAAACACTGTATTATTTGAACTTTGCGATGTTAAAACATTCTTACTAAAAAATATCTTGTCAGAAAAACAGAAGCCAAATGAATTGCGAATGATGTGAATGGGGAATTGTAATTGATGGTTGTAAAGAACTTATGACAAACTTTCAAGATGTGGATTTTTTATTAAAAGGCTCGGCCACGGTGAAATTCATAAATCAGGTTATGCTATTCAAATACTGCATGATCCTCAAATTGATTATTTCATCTTTAAATACATGAGGAATCACAAATAAAAAAGAAATCACGTCAACATGAATGTAAACGAGTTTGTTAGAGCCGTGCCGGCATAGACGAGTGATCTTGGCTCGAGAGCTTTTCGCAGTCATGAGTAAAAGTCGGATGACGAACTTTACTCTTCAAAATGGACAGAATGACTCTGATAAAAATTCGTTAGCAAAACTTGGAATTGGAATGAAAGCAGGGACTGTGGTTAATTTACTTCTTATATTCATTATCGTGGTAGGAAATGTTCTTGTCATTGCAGCTTATATAAAAAATCGTCGACTTCACACTGGCGCCTATGCACTTATCGTGAGCCTTGCCTTCTCTGATCTCCTTGTAGGAGGTGTCTCCCTGCCAATCCGAATCTTTGGCTCGATAATGAACTGGAAAGTAAGTGTCATCGTTGTGGTATTTTACACTGCTCTTGATATCTTCAGCGCCCTTGTGTCAAACCTTCATCTTATAGCAATATCAATTGAGCGTTTCATAGCCGTCTCTAAACCGTTTTACCACCAAACGCTCTCCATCAAACCGTATGCGTTCGCATCGGTGTTGTCCTGGATCTTAGGAATTTTCGTCGCTTGCTCACATCCTGGTAATTATTTGCGGGACAATGACGAACAAAAGCTTAAGTTGAAGATCCTAAAGGTATACGCTACCGCATTGTTTACCGTATGCTTCCTAGGCCCGTTGTCGGTAATTACATTTGTAAACATCGGAATCTTCCGCGTTGCACGAGTGTTAATCCATTGCGCACCATCACAGCACGGGAACCTCAAGCAACGAGTTCGTAAAGAGCGCAAGGCCGCATTTACGCTTCTCGTGATGACCGGATTCTTCTTCGTTGCGTGGTCGCCGTTCTTTGTGGTAAACATGTTCTATGTCTACTGTGTTCAATGCCTCCCTTCCTCGTCCAACGCTCAGTATGAAATGGTAGACATTATAAAGTGGCTGCATTACTCAAACAGTGCAATCAATCCCGCCATCTATGCCTTTCGTGATGCCGAAATGCGCCGAACCTTCGCGAGACTTTGGGTCCTTTTAAAAGATTTTGTAGAAGTGGTCGAGTGGAGCCGGAATTTCCAAATACACATGAGATTCTCGATTTGTACATTCGAAATTAAAGCAACCTATTTCTGATGCTCAATTCAAACGAAATCAATAGAACTTAAAAACCAACAAACAAGCTAGAGGAATCTTTCGCCCCTCTTCAATTGCCGGGACATTTTTCTGTCCTGCCTTAACGCTAACATAAAAACAGCAATTCGTTCATATAGCTAGAGATATTTGGTACTACTTTTCTTTCTCAGTTTTATTCACGTGACTGATGTGAGGAACGAGTGATTGCGTCCTTCTGGGTTTAAACGCATGGAAAAACAGTGCTCGGTTAAAACAATAATCAAACGGGTAAAGACATGTTTAGTTTTTAAAAGAAGTCTGAATGAACCTCAATTTTCTTTTGAGAAAACAAGCTCGTAAATGGGAATTTTACGTGATATGACGTGATTACATAATTTCTGGCGTCCCTTGACAAATCTCTTACACTCGATTTTAGGTTTCGTCTTCCATTTCTTGGTCTTTGCCATTGATCCATTTTTTAAATAATTTTTTTTTTGTGTACGTGTTTATTTTTTATGGTTAAACGGCGCTTTATTTCATTCGAATTTCTATTTTCAGCCCCTATTGTGTTTTGATTAACTATTTCTGTTATTCATGCTTTTGATGAATGCGCATTGACATCAGTGTTCGAAGGGAACTGACCACTATTGTGTTCCAAAAAAAAAAAGGAAATGAAAAAGTAGAAAAAAGAGAAGGAAGACAGAGAGAAACTATGGCAACATTAGAAATGATTTATTCCATCAGTATACCAAGCTGAAGTGATGTTGTCGTTCTGAAATTTCCTCACTGTTTACTGATAATGTAAATACGTTGTACAAAAAATGAAATGTTACCTCGCCAAAAATAAAAAATGATAAAATGATAGAGATAATAATAGGAATAAAATATTACCGGTTATCTGGAAGTTTTTTGTTCAATTCCTTGTCAAGAACATGTTTACTTTTCCTTATACTTGCGACAGATAACACTGACCGATTTTTTGGAAAAATGAATTGATCGATATTGTGGCCCTCCTAATGAAATATGAAAGTAAGGCTATCTTCGAGATACTCTGAGCCTCATGCTTTAAAAGAAGGTAAATGCGAAGATTTCCATAAATGTCTCTTATATTTATGTCATAATTAAAACTCATTCTCGCAAGAAAAGGTTTTGTGCTTGCAGTAAATGAGGAAGCGCTGTTCTTTGAAACTCAAACTAGCCTGTTCATCATACTCCATATTTACATTAGTATTCACACTACAAGGATAAGTCGAAAGCATAAAAAACAATAAATTGAGAAATGAAGCTCTCATAATTCAGCTTGAATAAATTCCTCGAAACTGGTTGAAAATTACATTAGGTATTTATTTTTTCCCTAAATCAAAGGTCGAGAATTGTATTATTTTACAAATCTCTTGATCTTCATTTCAATGCTTTCAGCCTTTTATTGATAAGGACGTTTGCTTGTAAAAAATGTCGTGAGATTGTTTATATGCCTTAAAATGCTTCAAGAAAATGTTCTTTATCATTATGACTGTACTACTTTCTACATTATTGGTATTAATAAAGTGTAGAAATCGAATTTTTGTAACTTATGCTTCACCGCGATGATATAGCTTCCGATCCTTTTAAACATTTGCGATCTCAGTCTACACTTTTAGTTACTTCACTTGCGTCATTGTTCTTTGCGTTAACCAATGGATGGCTGAGGGCCGTATACGTTTTGATTTATTTGTGTTTCATTAAACCACGACTCTAAGTATCACTTTTCCACATTTATTTGTAAGACAACTTTCAACAGTACGCTTTTAATTTACATTTAGACAACTGAAAATATTTCCAAATATCTCTATACTTTTCATTCCCTTTTTTCTTTTGGACTTTCCTCTGTTTCCTCAGCCTCATCGGCAAAATCAAAGGTTTCACATGATAAAATTTGTGGCCATTCAATTATATGTTGGTCGCTTTTTAGAGCTTTTGACGATTTGTATCTTAACTGCAAGAGTTATCGTCTTTCTCTATTCTCTGAGAAAAAAAAGTGACAGCCACTGTTTTCATTTTCTATTCCCTTTCAATTACTAGAACGTTCTTATGTCAACCAAACTTCCGTAAAACTATTGAAATGGAGTATTCTTTGACAAGGTGGAAATGAGCTCTACAGTTACTTGATAATATATTCGATCGAGACGAGTGAAATGAACGTACAGTCGTAAAATATTGCGACCTTAAGATACGGTAATCGGAATGCAGGCCTAGAAAACCGCTCATCTGCAAATGCTGCAACAGTAATCTCCCGAAGAAATATATTTTCACACCCGTAGAAAGTGACAATTATGTTGTTTCCATAAACTGATTTAAGTAAAGGGTAGAAGAAAAGGAAGAGCTGACAAGCAGCTGTTTACACCGGAAAAGAAGATTTTAAAACGTCAATCACCAACTGCGCTTGATTTATGTGTTTGTACTTTTATTTAAAACTCTCCGCTTAGATTTGAACTGATTTTTATTCTCTTAAACTTGCTGAGCGCGAGGCGAAACAAGGTGAGGAAAAAAGGGGAAATATGATGGGAGAGCGAAACAGATCCATGATCAACAGTGGAACCGAAGCACTTAACAGTTCACTTTCGCCTGACGCGTTACATCCCAGATCCGAAGTGGATACCCTCGTCTTTGTTTTCTTTTCAGTTTTACTCGCACTTGCAATCGTCATCGGCAACTCAATCGTTATGACTGCTTTCATTCACAACCGAAAATTGCGAAAGAGAGGCAATGTATTTCTGGTCAGCTTGGCTTGTTCCGACTGCATCGTGGGAGTCGCCTCCTTACCGCTTTGGATCTGCATCTCAGGCCTTGGAATCAGCACAGGCGAGGTTTTCTACGAGTTTTTCATTAGCTTGGATATTTTCAGCGCTCTGACATCGGTATTTCATTTAACAGCCATTAGCGTCGAGCGCTTCATTTCTGTCTCAAGGCCATTCTTATATCAACGCCTTTCGTCTCGAGTTTACACGGCAACGATTACATCAGCATGGCTATTGGCAGCCCTCATTGCTTCGTCAACTCCACTACAGAAACTGTTCAAGCTTCAACGTTTTTACGCGCCGAGTTTTACTTCGGTGGGGTTTCTTGGTCCACTTGTAATTATCAGCTCAATGTACGCTGGGATATTCCGCATCGCCATATCACTGAGCCGCCATACACCTGGTTCAGACAGGACCTGTAGAATATCCTGCCGGGAAAAGAGTCAATTAAAGAAAGAAATTAAAGTGGCAATGACCCTAACAGTGGTATCTGGATTTTTCTTTCTGGCATGGCTTCCATTTTATTCACTTTTAATGATTGCTGTTTACTGTCCTCAGTGTTTGCCTGCAAGCCGCGATCTTCAGCGCCTGGTGGAAATCGTCAAATGGATGCATTACTCGAACAGTGCTGTAAATCCATTCATCTATGCTTTCAGAGACAAAGAGATGAAACGAGAATTTCTGCAGCTCCTCCAGTTCAAGAGACTATCAGACATGCTTACTCTCTGTTTGAGTAAATATCGCGCAACAGCACAAGACATGTAAACATACGTTTTGAAAGCGTCAGAGGCTCAAAAAAAAAAACTCTTCTAAACCATAAATGTTTAAACCACTAAGTGTTCTCTGGTGAACTCAGAGCTTGTTGAGGCCGCTGTGCTGAGAGTCTCTTAATGCACGTTTTCTTTTAAATTTTGAGGGTTCATATATCGCACATCTTAACTCAATAACACCGAAAAACTGATATGAAGCTGTCTAATTTATCTTATTCATTTCCGCCGAAAAGTTTTGCAAATTGATCAATAGATTCTGGAGATGTCAAGGAAAAAGGTAGTTATGAAGAAGCTAGCAGTTCTGTTTGACGTAGAATATCATGGTAACGATTGAGTAGGAGATACTTTACCAGGGATATATCTTGATATACGTCTTACATTGAATGTGTTAGCGTTTGATGTTAAAGGTAAAGAAGAAAATTTTGAAGACCTTTTCAGAGATGACAATGCAATTCTTTAATTTACCGTGTTCCAAAAGGCGTATCGCAATTGATGATCCAGTCCCTGTATATGACGACTTCTGATTTGATTATCTTAAATCTAGAGATCTAGCTGTTCTTTGAGTGATTTGAGTCATAAAGATATAAGATCCTTCCGCTTAAATCTTTACACAACTGATTCAAGATTCGTTCGCATCTCGATATTCCCAATATCAAACGTGAGTTTGGTACAACTTGATTAGTGTCAATCCAATGATTGCGTGGTAAAGTTTGTTACATTTCAAGGATAAATTCTTTAACGGCAGACTTTTGGTTTAAGTATCTAGAACGTGCACTTGTAATCCTTATCCTGAAAACTTGTAACGTAACAGTCGTGCTGTGTCGTAACTAAGTAGTTATTATTGTGACTGCATTCCATAACTGCATGAAAGTTCCTTATTCATGTGACCTGGCCTGTTAAAAGAAATATAAACACAATGAACTCTCCGCTGACGGACACTCGCATCAGAAGAAAGCTCTATTTACAGACACTATTTTTCATTCCCGTTTTGCCACCCAGCCAGTAAAACTGTGCTTTTAAACACTCCCGTAAGTGTAAGCATTCTCCTAAACAAACGCGGACACAAAATTGGATTTTTCATTTGTCTACGCTCTATTGTAAGCGGACACTTCATGCATAATAATTGACTCTTAGCGATAAACTTTTCCTTAATTTGCAAATCAACAAAAATATGACCTTTGACAGAGCAAAGCGGGAAAGCAAGCTGTCCGTTCTTTTGACATAACATTTATGATGTCAAGTTATGACCACATTCGTCATGATCTACTTTTCTCCTTGAATCTCCCTTAAGCGGACTTCCTTCCCAGTATAATTTTTTTCTTTAGTGCTAAGGGAACAATTCTCGTAGGCGGACACTCTTTCCAATTCCCGAGAGAGTCCGCTTACGAGAGAGATGACTGTACATCACATGCACTGCGTGAGCGGAAGTAATGATTAACAAGATTGATTAAGAGAACACGTAGCAGCAACACGAAATATGAGTAGTCCAGACTTCATAAGAAGCTTGCCGGCTGCGCTTTTATACCAGAGGCTTTTTCTCAAGCCAGCAATTCTCTGCCGCCTTGCTGAACGTTAATATGAAGAAATCAGAGCCAAGACAAGCCTCTGGCACGCTTGTTTTCCTCATTGTAATCTGTCTTGTAGGATTCATTCATGTTGAGGTTGAACTTCACGTTCATCGAAAAATGCTTCAAGAATTAAATCAACTAAAGGAAGAAAACCTCCAGATCCGAAACAAGGGAAGTGACGAAGATATGTCTTCCTTGGAACATACCTCAGATAAAGGTAAATGAAAATCGATTTGTAGCAAAAATTGCCGTTACTGTAACACTGAACATCGGTAAGCAAAAAAATTATAAATGTGGGATGATTCCCCTCAAGAAGAATAGTTTAAGTTCTTAATGGGAGACAAAAACTTTTCATTGTAGCTTTAATAAATCAGCTACTGTCAGAAAACGTACTCGCATCCGTATTAGCTTCATCCTTCAACTCGTCCTTTCTTGCTGAAACCTGACATCGCTTAGCTTCCGGCATAATTTAATGCCGTGAGCCTCACGACTTCCTTAAGAGATAAACAAAAGATGGTGATATTTCAAAAGGAAATATCCACTTGTGCTAGGAATGGGCTTCATTAAGTATACATAAAGTTTCAGCCAAATTGACTTCCTCGTTGCATGAGGTGCACATCTCACTATATAAACCACGATATCTATCAAATCTAAATAGCAACACGTAAACCTAACAGATATAGAGGGAAGCATAGAAGAAAGGAAAAAAAAACCTTTAGATAATGTGCCAATTACTATATCGGGAAAATCTAGGCTAAGCTGCTTTGATATGGTAACGCCATTTGATATTTTATCTGAATCAGTAAAACCTCCTATTCCAAAGGAAATTAGGGTTGTTGGTTAGATCTACATGGTCATCACCGGTTGTGGCTTTCCATTCAATATTTAGGCATTTTCGTTTCGTCTCGTCCAATCCGACCCTAATCTTACCCCAGAGAACAAATAGACATCGAGGGGAGTTCAGCAAGTTTTACTTCGCTGATTTACATCTGAACCAACCTGAATTTGTCATAAAATTATGTTAGTGGCGATTTAACACAAAAAATTACAGTGTGTACTATTTCTGTCCGCTCTTATTCACAGATCTAGAGTTTCACGTACGTCACAAGCGTCGGGTGCAAACCCTAAAAAAAAGAAGAAATGTTAGCGACAGCATCGATCGCGATGTTATCCAAAGGGAAGTGCGACTTGCTTTGAGCGACATAACCTGTAATGTACATTGCCCCAAAAGCAGTAGGGGAAAACGAGGAAGACCGGGCCTAAGAGGCCCTCCAGGAAATCACGGACCACCCGGACCACAGGGGATTAAGGGCCCTAAGGGAAACCAAGGCCCCCCGGGTACCCAGGGACCTCCAGGACCTATAGGACCCCCCGGAGTTAAGGGAAACCCTGGCAAATCCATCTCAACTCCTTCAATCGTGGTACTTCCAAAGTCTCAGGTGGTAAACGCAAGTGAAACAGCCTCGTTTCAATGCCTAGCTGCTGGAAATCCAGAGCCAGAGGTGACATGGTTAAAGCAGAACTCAACTCTTCCCACGGATAAGCGTATTGTGGCATCACGTGGAAGTCTGGTTATCACGAGTGTTACGTCAGGGGATGACGGAATATACACTTGTGTTGCGAAAAACATCTTGGGAATGATGAATACTACAGCTGCGTTGTCTATTCAAGGTTGCTAGCATTTCACTTTTTGTCTTTTAGCATAGCTATTTAGTTACGTTTGATCAGTTCTTATTTACTCGTACGATAAGACGGAATAGTGATAGCTCAGTATACTATAGCCTCACTTGCATGCGTGACATTGGGTAGGGTACGACAGGCTGGGAATGGGAGCTGATGTTCCAAAGTCTTCGCGATCTTCATTAATGACATTGTATTTTCTACAATAGACTTAAGTTTTAGTTAATTTCTGTTCTCTTTTTATTTTCAGTTGGTGCTAACATTATTCGGAAACCTTCGTCTGTACTTGTTGAAGAAAACCAAAACGTGACCCTGGTCTGCCAAGCCAGCGGTCAGCCGACTCCAACGCTCACATGGCAGAAAGCCTTTAGCCCACTACCGAGGAAAAAGACGACAGTGGTCAATGGGACCCTGACCATTTCTAATATAGAAAAAGCAGACGGGGGAGCTTATGCATGCGTAGCAACGAATCTACTCGGAGAAGACTCAGCTGTCGCCCAAGTGACAGTTCTTGACACACTCAAATTTAGAATACCCCCTCCACAGAAATTGACTGTATCAGCCTCCAGTAAAGTAGTTTTACATTGTGCAGCACAAGGTGCACTAAATATATTTTGGAAAAAGTCGGGTCAAGCACTTCCTCAAAATCATATTTTTTATCCAAATGGAACTTTGCTGCTCTCGAAGGTTTCTCCAAATGAGGCTGGGAGTTACTCATGTGAAGCTAAAAATTTTCAGCGGTCTATAAAGGCAACATCAGTTGTCGAAGTTATTAATCTCAGGCCCGAGCCCAAGTCCTGCAGCAGAGCGAAAGTGAAGTGGCCTGGTGCCTCGTCAGGTAATTATATTATTGACCCCGATGGCAAAGGAGGCGTGACACCCTTCAGTGTGTTCTGTGACATGGGTGACAAGGGTGGAGTTGGTGTGACTGTAATTAGTCACAACAGTGAGAGTAGAACTCACGTCGGTAATACCAATGGATGTGAACCAAACGGATGTTACAGGAAAGATGTTCGATATACTGGAGTCAGCACCGCTCAGCTAGCAGCGCTCACTCAAATCTCAAAGAACTGTGAACAGTTTATCAAGTACGAATGTAAAAATGACGTATCATCGGTTTCGGAAGGTACAGCTTGGTGGGTGTCACGTAATGGAAAACGGATGAATTACTGGGGCGGAGCAAGAGGCCATTATAGAACGTGCGCATGCGGAGTGACAAACTCTTGTTTATCTGGTAAAAGGTGCAACTGCCATGGTGAATTTCCTTTGTTTAGTAACGCCGGCTGGAGAGAGGATAGTGGCCTTTTGACAGACAAGTCTGTCCTGCCCGTCTCACAAATCAGACTTGGTGACTTGGGGGACTGGCCACGAGAAGAAGGATATCACACATTAGGAAAGCTCAAGTGTTATGGAGAAGCATAAGAGCCACAAAGGAAGGATATGTTGCTAACATTTCCAAAGCCTTTCGTGAACTAGACACTCCTCAAGTAACTTATTACTATTTGATCGAAATATGTTAACTCCGTAACCTTGTTTAGCCTTGAAGCCATACTTCAATTTTTGAAAAACCGTACAGACGGATGGTATCGAGACCGTTTACCACGTAATCATGGGAGGTATAAAAAAGAGTAGTTTCCCAGCGTGGCGCGAAACTTAAATAGACTTTAAAAAAAATCGTGGGTCACGCGGATAGGTTCTCTCAGTTTTTAATCTCTGGAAAAAATATTAGTAATGATATTATCAGAAGTAAATAAAGAAGTAAATAAAGCTTACGTAACATATGTTAGTGAGGTCTAATGATAATAATCCTTTCCAGTGATATATATTATTGCAGAGAGCGTAATTACCATCACGTGACTGCATGTTACATAGAATCATTTAAAGGTAAGATGTTATTCTGTTTGTTTTCTTTGAGCTTTTTTTGTGTGTAATATAATCGAACGATTTTACGAGCCATTCAGATTTCCCAATTACGAGGCAAAAGATGGACAAACTAGCAAACTGTCAACAAAACCAACAAAGCGACTTATTTCATGTTGAAAACTTTGAGAAGAGAAAGCCTGCGTTCAGAAAACTATAATTGCTTTCCACCAACATATCTTCATAATTTCAATCTTGGATTTTTTTGTGTTTCTTTTTGTTTTAATTTGTTGTTGCCTCCTTGGATACTGTTCCAATTATCAAAAGGAGTGAACGAATAAATTGACAACCAATTCTTTAGTAAAGCACAAATTATCAGCAAGTCTGTATCTTAGCCATTTAATGAGATTCTAACTTAATAAAAGACTTTAAAAAATTGAGCGAATCTGTTAAAGATGCAGCCATATCTTTTCCGACACAATTAATACGACTTCGAAAGCAACTTGGTCAATATAAAAGGTATCTGTATGGAACAACATTAAAATATTCTAAAATGTAAGGCACGCACATTTCCAAAGCTGTAACTATAATAAAGTGTGGGTTGACCATGACCGTTGTAGAGAAACCTGTTTACATAATACAAGCTAAAAATAAAATTTAGTTGGTAACAAATCCCACGCCCATTACAGAGCAAAATGAAGATTGCAGATTTGGCATTAGAAGATTTGATTAGAGGTTGTGATAAAAAACAAATTGCGATACAGTAAATAAGTAAATAAGATCTTAGAATTCTATATCGCATGGCGGGGACTAGGGCACACATTACGCAATTATGTAATCTTTCAGCCCAGATATATGTAAAATGACAGGAAGTACACTCCCAATAAGTTGTCAATCCGAAACGTCGATATTTTAGATAGCCTTTGATCGTGATCGTGCGAAGACCTTGTAAAACTTTAGTTTTCATTAAAACACACATAACCAAATTTTGAGACTTCTTGGCTACTGTTTCCTGCGTCGGAGAATTCCAGGATATCGCACTCTGATAGCTACTAGCTACTAGTTACAACTGCCAAAGCAATAGCCTAACATTCATTGGGACAGACAAAAATTTTATTTCAGCTGTTTGATCCGAATCTATGCTTAAATATCAAACAACTTGCGCGAGTGGTGACTATAGCGAGATATGACGCAATCCGCAATCAATCAAAGTGCGCGTATCTCGATAATCACCTGAACAATTATACTGAAATAAATCATTCATACGGCTTCTCAACCTAGTAAAGTAGGATGGGCTAAATGGAGCTCTACAAGTTCTACAAAAGTAGACCACGATCCATTTAAAGCTTAGCCAGGTGATAACATACGAGTTTGTTCTATTTGAAGAAGCCGGTGTGGAAGCTCATTGGTGTAATTCCTTTTACTACACCTCGCCCCAATTCCTTGAATTCTTTACCATCCAGCACCAAAAGGTAGGTGGTCTCCTCTGGGATGTTTATTACGCATGACAGCACCACACCGTCATCTTCATCTTTCCCATCGGGCGCTTTGACAAATACAGGCTCTGACGCAAAACCTCCAGGCTCTCCCCACGTGATATACTCTTTAGTCTCTGTATTCACCTTCACCAGGTGACTAAACCACTTTTGATCATCAGCTCCTACACCATAGAAAAAACTGTAGGGCTTGCCATTCTTTTCTGTGTCGTTAATAATTGGAAATTCCACGCCGGCATGTAGAATAGTATAATCCAGGCCGTCAGGTCCTCTCTCAAGGGGCTTTCCGTACTTTACATCTCCGAGGTCTTTGAGAGGAAGCTCGTAGCGTCGAATGTCAGGGATATCGAGCTTCTTTACCCCTGGGATTATGGTGGATCGCATGTTATGCAAGTATGTCTGTTTGATGATTGTGTGATCATGGAAACAGCAAGTGTCTACATAAATATTCCCGTCCCTTTCGAAAGCGTTGACCTGATGGAACGTAAAAAACGGATCAGCTGTAAATATTCCAACGTGAGTACCTTTCTTCCTGTCGACAACATGGAATCTGCCACGTTCATTTTCTATCCACTGGAACCAATCAACGACACCACTCTCCTTTAACCGGTGAACGTAAGCTTCCCACAAATTCAGTACCAGTGGTGCTTCAGGAACCACGATATAGTTCTCGGTGATGCAAAAACTGTGGATATACCCAACTCCGTTGGTGGGTGGGATCGAGCAAATCAATTTACCCCCCTCCAGAGGATGCTCGTCCTTTCCCGTCTTGGAGGCTGGGATTTCTATGATATCGTACATAGAGTCTTTAGCGTGTGTCACGGAGATGTTGATAAGTGAACCATCCTCAGTGTGTTGGGGATGTGCTGTGGTGAATTTGATCTTGGCGTCACCTTGTGGGACAAACAACTACGGTGAGTAGTTATTCAAAAGTTGAATGGGACAGATCAATATACAAAGAAATAACCGAGACCTAACGGCTCTCTGATTGGTCAAATCTAAAATGCCAGAAAGAGAAAGAGTTTTATTTTATGGAAGCAGTGCATTCGCCTTCAAACCTTATATTGACCAACAGAAAGAGTAGTAAATATTTAACTGATTGATACAAACTGTTTAACAAGAAATGCTCATTTTACCTGGAAACTCTTTGGCAAAATCGACCTTATCTAAAGTGTCCAAGGTCTTGGGATCGATTTCAAATATGATGTTGGAATCAGCTGCTGCAAAGACTCTGTCCTTCAAGGTAAACACGGAATCAAATGCGTTGTCAAAAGGCACTTCACTCATCCAAAACTTCGACACAAAACGGTCGTAGATATTCTGGCAGGGATCTGGGGCAATAAAAGAGCCGAATTCGAGATGAATGGAGTTTTTGCGTTTCTTTGTGTCTGCATAACTTTCGCTTCGTACAAACTTGGAGCTGTAAGTCACGTGACCATCTTGTATGTGAAAGCTGTGTAGCAGACCTTGGCCATCAAACCAGTGATTAAACGACGTGTCACCACACTCGAATCTACCAGGTCCATTCCTTATCATGGTCCCGGTCAGCCATGAGGGGAGGTTACCTTTAACCTCCGCTTTGATTGGCTCAGATTGTTCATCAGCAGTTTGGAACAAGGGAGAGATGTCTTGCGTTTCGGTCATGGGTAGAACGGTGGAAGCGCCTGAGAAACAATAGGGTATACCATTTATAGTGAAACAAATTCTTCGTAAAAAAAAATTTTCGTAAAATGATCAAGCATAAAAGAGATCTAGAGTTCTGAATTGTTTGTTCAAACGGAAGGAGACATTTCACGATTTCTAACTCAATTCAGTGAAAAGAAGGGTAGGCGATGGTTCTGAGGGCTTTATCCCAGAGCTTAGAGCGAATCTCTGGTGTTTGTCTTTTGCTGCTAAGAGAATTGCCTTTCCAACAGATTAATAGGTGTTATAGTGCGCATAAAACGGGGCAATCGCATTCGCCTTCCGGTCACCAACAGCGTTTCAAGGAAAACCCCTGTGCTTGAATTCCCTAGCTAGCTGTCTCTCACAATTAAGGTTCTTAGGAAATTTGCAGCCGTGATGGGTCTTTCGCTCCTATTTTTTCTTTTATCTCAAGGTTGTAATCTTATTAAAACTTTTAAACAAGAGATATTTTTGTGTGAGCATAAGCGTGCGTGCAAGCAGCCCTCTTTATATTAGCGTTTCTTCGTTCGCGAGTAGGTGGTAAAAGCCTTAAAGCAAAGTCTGCAAGGACTCGCAGACCTTAACGTTCCTCTCAGACTGCTTGCCGGCTGAGTGAGCACGTGATTTCAAACGTGACAAGTGGAACGCGTGACGATAGAGAATGTGCTTCCCATCCAACACTGCAAATATTAAAGTGATATTTTACCCAAATGAAATTTTCGCTATATCAGAATTACTGCCATTTTATATTTCACTTAATCTAAATCACTGAAAAATCGGACAGGCCAAGAGTTTGTTATCAACTCATCGAGAACGGCGGTTGATGAGAACATTGTTGAAGTCGTAATCGCGTGATTTACACGTGATCTGAATATCGACAAAATATAAAATTTTAAACTGACACGGCCGAAAGATATTTCTCGTCATAAATGCTAAATTATCGAAAGAAGAAAGAAAGAACTGCAATGATTAGAAGAAATCCTTACTAAGGACAGGAGAAATGGGCTCCTGCTAAGGATAAAATTATTCGTTCAACGTTACGTAACAGGTATAGAAATTTTATTCTCCTCAAAGACCAAAAAAATAAAACATGGAATGACAAACTAAAGGAAGTTAACGTGGAGAACTCATAAAAATTTCGTACACAAGTCACTACATGTATTTTGTGCATGAAATGCATTTCCCTGCCGTGAACTAGAAACGTTGCACGTGCGCGTAGGGTCATTTCCTTAAATTAGCACCAGGTCACGCGTAAAAGGTTATAACAACAAGAACCCTTTGCAAATCCAAACGCTATTTACGACAAACCAACGAAAGATACGAATAAACTTTTAAGGATGACAAACGCGTTAATCAGTCGCTAAGAATCGGAGTTCTTACGATCTACAAATACTAGCCGTGCTGGAACTAGAGAGCGAGATCTCGTCACATTCTTGTTGGGGCGAATGCAGGGCAAAATTGATATCGTTGCTAATGCTTGAGTAGAAGTTTAACTCGAACTAACTTGTTTAGTCACCATTGACTTTTCATGGTGTTATGAATTGAATCGCGTTAAAAAAGCAACTAAAAAGGGGAAAGATAAGAAAATTGGGGTCGAAGCTTGAACGAGCTTTCAGGTGGATGCGTAATTAGTGTTGTTGTTGTCGAAATTGTATTTGTCAAGACAATTTGCATATATAGTCCTATTGCGTTTGACGGTGCTAATCATGATATTGCATTTTGCATCATAGCAGTCTATCGTAGATTACGGCTAGAAAAGAAATTTAAACTACTGAGGGAATGCCATTACATCACTATATTAATAATTTCAGTCGTAATACCTCGAGGCAAAACAATGCTTTTACAGCGTAACAAATGAGTATTTCTACGAACGTCATTATGGAATTAGACTCGGTTAAACTAGCTACCTTCGTTTCACTCCTTAAACTGCATCATAGGTTCAACCCTTTCAGTAATTAAAAAATCGTTACAGAGCACATCGAAAGAAGCTAAAGGTTACGACTTACCTTTGAGGCAGCGGATATTCCTAATGTTCCGTTCCCTACTTGAACTTCTAAGCACTGCTGAAGTCCTTCTCGTTCCTTATTTAAATTTAAGTATATGTTCATGTAATGGGCATAGAGAGTCCTTAGAAACATTTGCACCGCCTTGTATTGGACCATGAACAGCAGGGTTCTCCTTATCAGGCGGTAACCGGTAAAATTTACCGCTTCTAAGAGCTCTTATTACCGCCTTCAAACGCTCAGAACCCTTAAAAAAAACGCATTTATGGCGAACTAATCTGGTAAGAAAGTGTAATAAAAAGCCAACAGTGCGCACTATTATAGTACGTGTGCTTTAGTTAGCTAACACTGACTGGTACCTTTCGAATTTCGAAGCAAGAGTGATTTTTCGCGGGCTTTCTGCTAAATTTCATGACATTTGTCAGTTCTCTGCACGTGCAAATGTGGTGTCGTTTAGTTGTTCAGTTTTCACGATGAAACGGTAGCAAGCAATGCTGTCGTTTCTGTCCTGTAACAAGATAGCAGCCAATTGCCGGAAATAACCGCCTTGACAGCTCTACAATTGCCCCACGAACACGTGGGGACAAAGCTAGTCTTCATCGTGAAATTCTACTTGAAATGTGTTTCAGACAACGGTTTAAAAGAAGCCTTGAAAATAAAATCTCTCGACAGCGTAAAAGTTCTGAATTTGAGAAGATTAGAACGCGAATTCAGCTAGTCGATGTGATTCGATTTCATAGCAATGCGATTCGTAGCTGACACCACTGATTTTCCAGCGATATGCCATGTAATCTCCCGAAATCGAAGGGAGACCAGTTTACGTCATGAGCAGTTTGGAAAGGGCATAGTCAAATACAATGCTTTTAAACAAAATTTTACTTTGTTTTGTTCAACCTCTGAACCTAAAGGTGTATCGTTCACATTATGAATTTTTCGATGGAGAATTTTTGATAGGCGCGATGTACTGTATGCTTTAGGAAATGACAAAGTTGAGAATGACCAGCCGCCTGAAGCTGCAAATGTGCTTTACCGGTTTGAAAAGGTCCCTTACCTGTTGTGCTGAAAACTAAGGAGAATCCTGGAACAGATTGACTTAGCACAATTTCTTTGAAAACTGGCACAAGGAAGTAACAAGGAAGAAGAAATAGAGGGATAGGGAAAGATTTGCGTATCTTAAGGGTTCTTCCAAAAGTAATGAGTAATCGATTATAGCAGTCCTTGATTCTCTTCGTCAAGGGAATATTCAAAAGAAATTTCACCGTTACTTAAACAAACAAGAAAAAAAGCACTGTATATTCCTCTCCTACAGTATTTGATGTTCCTTATTCACTGGATCATTGTTGCCTCCATACTGACCAAACTTCAACATCTTAGCAACAAAGTTAAACTGAGTTTTTGGGACTGGGGCTAAAGGAGAGTGGGACAACTGTTATTAAGTATGGATCAATACAGCACTGTTCAAACCAGTCCCTTCAAATATTTTGCATCCAATGTAAACTGTATTCACTGTAGTACTGTAGAAAAGGAGAAGAAGAAAAAGAAAGAAAGAAAGAAAGGAAGGAATAAATGTAGACTGAAAGGAAGAGGGGAAGAAAGAAAAAAAAAGAAAAAGCAAGAAAAAAGAAAGAAAGAAAGAAAGAAAAGAAGGAAGGAAGAGGGAAAAAAGAAAGAAAGAAAGAAAGAAAAGAAGGAAGGAAGAGGGAAAAAAGAAAGAAAGAAAGAAAGAAAAGAAGGAAGGAAGACGGAAAAAAGAAAGAAAGAAAGAAAGAAAAAAAAAGAAAAAGCAAGAAAAAAGAAAAAAAGAAAGAAAGAAAAGAAGGAAGGAAGACGGAAAAAAGAAAGAAAGAAAGAAAGAAAAAAAAAGAAAAAGCAAGAAAAAAGAAAAAAAGAAAGAAAGAAAAGAAGGAAGGAAGACGGAAAAAAGAAAGAAAGAAAGAAAGAAAAAAAAAGAAAAAGCAAGAAAAAAGAAAAAAAGAAAGAAAGAAAAGAAGGAAGGAAGACGGAAAAAAGAAAGAAAGAAAGAAAGAAAAAAAAAGGAAAAAAGGAGTTAAAGAAAGAGACATTATTATGACTATTCAACTGATTAAGTCTCATCCATCACTATCGAGTTTTATTTTCTTCTCTGTTGGCGCGCGCAATTGTATTTTTTTGATCCAATAAATCAAGTAACTTTTAATAAAAGTAGCCCAGCCCTTCAAAATTAGCATTAGCTATCGGTGGGCCACCTCTAAAATTATGGAAGGTAATGATCATTGATATTGTTCTTGTTACGACCTTGTTGTCTTTGTTCTTGTATAGTTTTTTTGCACGTTATTTGACAACAATTAACGATAACCCTTAGAGATTGATTTGATTAAAGAAATCGCACGTGTGACTTTCAATACCTGATTTTCGATCTAAATTTCCATCGAGAGAACCTTCCAGGACTCATGGCTGGAGCTGGGATTAGTTTAATAAACTCACCCCATAAAAAAATTAGAAATATATCTGCAGTATTACGCTTCAGATCATATCACAGACAGATTTCGCATATTTAAACTCTGTCATTTCTCAAAAATCTATATGTAAAGTTTTTTTTCCATCTAGTACAAGAGAGAATCATCTTGGAGGGAAAAAAATTCAGTCCAGTAGTTATAGTCCTTGTTCATGCTGAAAAATTCCATGGAATGACATTGGAGACACCACTTTGGCCACAGCACGACCCAGCTCTTTAAAATCTTTCGCGTCCAACACCAGCAGAGAGGTGGTCTGGTCAGAGACGTTTATGACGCATGACAGCACCACACCGTCATCTTCGTCCTTCCCATCAGGAGCTTTAACAAACACAGGTTCCGAAGGTTGACTCCCAGGCTCCTCCCACTTAAGGATTTCCTTCGTCTCAACATTCAGTTTCCCCAGTTGACCAAATGGATCATCTGGATTTGGTAACAAGCCATAGACAATCTTGTATGGCTTGCCGTTTTTCTCTGCGTAATTAAATTGCGGTAGTTCCAATCCAGTATACAGCAAAGTGTAGTCCAGTCCGTCAGCTCCTTTGGGGAGAGGTTTTTCTACCTCCACGTTTCCAAGCTCTTTCAGTGGTAGCTCGTACCGGCGAACCTCAGCGATGTCATACTTCTTTTGTTCTTCTTGATTGGTGGAACGCAGGTTAATAAGATACACTTGACGAATAATTGAGTCGTCGTGAAAGCAACAACCGTCCAAAAAAATCTTGCCGTCTTTTTCGAACGCGTTGATGTGGTGAAACACCAAAAATGGATCCGCTGTGAAGACACCAACACGCGTTCCACTTTCTCTGTCGACCACGTGAAACTTGGTGAGTCTGTCTGGATCCCAGCATAGAAAGTCCGCAGGACAAGATCCAGAAAACCTGTGGGTTATAGCCCGCCATAAATCCAGAACGAGTGGCTGTTCGGTAATTATGAAATAATTTTCTGTGATGCAGAAACTGTGCATGTAGCCGAGCCCATTTGTGGCTGGGATGGAACAAAGGACCTTACCTCCTTCCAAAGGACGCTCGTCTGGTTTTTCAGAGGATGGTGGTATTTGAAGAATGTTGTAGGTGGAAGTTCGACCATACGTGGCGGAGATGTTGATCACTGATTTGTCTGGGGTTACGTGAGGATGGGCTGTCGCAGAATTGATCTTTACGTCAGCTGATGGATAGAAGAAAAGCCAATTGAACACTTAGAATAATTAATTGATAACGATTGATTGAATCGTAGTCTACTTTAAACTTAAGACCAGCATGTAATGAATCAGTAAAAGGACAGGCCAACCTCAATCATTGCTAACGCCTTCGCCATCAACATTGTCATTGTACAATAAAGTTAGTCAGGTCGACCTAATCTTGAAAGAGTATGAAACAAAGGAGCCAAACTCATAGAACATAGCTTTTGGTTTATGTCATTACCTGGAAACTCCTTTAGGAGGTCGACCCTCTTCAAAGTTTCCAAGGTTTTGGGATCGATCTCATAGATGAAGTTTGTCTCGGTCGCTGCGTAAGTCTTGCCTTTGATAGGAAACACATTGACAAGAGTGTTATCTCTGCCGATTTCCTCTTTCCAAAACCACGAGAACAAACGGGAGAAGATGTTCTGGCACGGGTCTGGGGGTATAAAAGTGCCGAACTGCATATGAATGGAGTCCCCGCGTTTTAGAGAATCGGCGTAGCTTTCACTTCTTATGAACCTGTTGCTGTAGGTCACATGACCATCTTCTATGTGGAAACGGTGGAGAAGTGCTTGGGCATCAAACAGGTGCTTAAACGAAGTGTCGCCGCACTCGAATTTACCTGGTCCATTTCTGAGTAAGGTTCCCCTCAGCCAGGAAGGGAGGTTACCCTTTACCTCTGCATTGATTGGTTCAGGATGTTCATCAACAGTCTGGAACAGGGAAGCGAAATCCTTTTCGTTGGGCATGATTAAACCAGTATTGCTATATGAAAAAAAAATTCTACTATTAAACAAAGGTGAAACACTCGAAGGCAACACGTAAATATGGATATGGCATCACTATCACAAGAATTTGGCGCTGAAAGCACACGTAAACGCAGAGAAATTAATGAGCGTTGTAATTCGACTGATATGAATCATTTCTGTAGATGTATCTGAAATCAACCATTACCTGATAAGGAAAAATTCATGCATATTGATTTTTTTTTTCGTCTTCGTCGACGATTCAATTATAAAGGATTAATTAGTCGGGTCTTTTTCAATTATTTCATTTTACCCTCTTTCCTTGGAATTGCAACATTCCAACGAACAGCGACAAAAATTTGGTCACAGTTCAAAATCTTTTCTGGATGTCTTAGAAAAGATGGGTTGGGCTTGAGCCGGGAGATCCAGGTGATGCAATACAAGTTATTTTTTAAAAATTGCCATTTGACCAAAATTTCTTAAGCACCCTATTCCATTTACCACATTGCTTGACTGTTCTGTGATGTTTTAGTGCTCGAACTCAGCCCTGATATAGGATGTGAAATAAGAATAAATTGATCTCGAACCAAATGCGCTATTGATAGGTAAACAGTCTCATTGTCAGCACCTTAAAAATGTATAGAGAGCTGACTGATGTTAGGTGTATAGAGTAAGTGACCTGACTGATTGCGCAATGTAACACAATAGACGAGTTGAAGTGATAATTATGAAACAACAGGAATTTTCCTAAAATAAATGTCAAGATTTACGTTGCGTAATCTGTGGCTGTATGAAACAAAAGTGCCTACCGGGAACGTTGTTTCAAATATACTTCGTATTCTATAACTTCGCAATCGAAATCAATCGGTAGCTTTTTAATTTCAATCGATTGATTGATTGCTAGCTGAGGAAAGAGAATGAGACACTGGGAATAAACACCAACTATTTATTGAAAACTAATACTGATGGTGAAAAAACCCTAAACACGAAAGCAGATTTTAAATTTCCCATTTTCCGGCACTTGACAGTCGATATGATAGGGAAAAAAACAGACGTTTTAGCATGGGAAATGGCAAGAATTTTGAATGTAGCAATATTTGGCTGTAAACATTAGTAACTCGTCGACACGGGTCTGTGCACTCGCCTCATTAAAAAATCCCTAGGAGCAAATAAGCCAATGAGAATTGTTGATACGCCCCCAGGCGTCTCAATAAAATGCAAATTTTTTTTATGCAATCAGCGAGTTGAACAACAGCAAAATCTTTGGAAATAGCAAGCAATTTCGATACCGTTAGGCAAAATAAGAACTCAACCATAAAAATCTCGTACGCAATTTATCTGGTAATATCCGCAATACAAACACGATTTCTATTAAAGCCATACGACTTGCGCTTTTGCTTGCCTCATCACATGCACATCGGTTGGAAAACCTCCCATCGAAATATCTCTTTCTCAAAGGAAACGATCGAAGTGAATTGTGCCGGATTTTAAGCGAACAGCTGTTCATTTGCAATTTGTGACTTAATTATGTAACTACAAACCCACATCATTCGTATGAACTAGCTCGATCATTTTTAATACGTATATTAGGAAAGACAATGCATTTTCTCTGACGAATTGTATTGCGTTATCCTGCCATATTGTCCTGAAAATCCAGCTGATTTATTCCTAATGCTCAAAGTAAAATCGCGTCTCCGAGCCAGACTAATGCCCCATTCACACCAAAGCTTAAACATGTTTAAAAGTTGTTTTGTTAAACACAGTTTAATTCTTTTTTTCTTCATAGAAACTATTTAACCGAATATTTTTGACTTGAATGTAGCACATTGGAAATGCAAGTTAGCTAGTACTTGAATCCAATGGAAAATCAAGTTTTTCAGTTCTCTATTTATAATTTTCATTCAATGAAAACCAGTTTAACAAAACATGTTTTGCTGGTGTGAATGGGGTATAAACCTTTGAGCTGAGATGTCTAGGATGTCTATGTACGAAATCATCGAACGATCGGTTAAACAAGCGTCTCTAGTGTTTAGGTTCAAAGTGAAGCAAACATCGCGATATAATATGCATAATAACAAAATTCTCACATCTGCTCTTACCTTCTTCCTTAATAATCGTCACTTTCAAAGACGTTTTGATCTGGTGCAATTCTCGAGCACTGCAGCCAATTTCGCATGTCACGCAATACTACTGTTTGGTCATGCGTAACTAATAATAAAGAGATGGCTTGCCGAGCTAGCGGTGGCAGACAGCGGAACTTCGAATGGGTAAAGCCACAGGGATTTTTGATAGTTACTTGTCACTCCTGTGTGACATTGTTCTTGCTTAAATCTTTATTCTGAGAAATGTTCCGTCTCAGGGTGCATGCACCAGTCTTCGAAATTGCACGACTTAGTGCGTTTTTCCTCTCGATTTCCTGACCCAAACTAAAAACAGACAACAACAGCAACGCATGGTTTTAAAGAGAGGGAGGATTTTGAAAGTCCGCACTACATTTTGATCAGAATCGAAGCCCAGCCATCTTTTCATTTTTTTCTTTCTTTTATTTCTCTTTTTTTGGAATACAGTCTCGCTCAAGTTACCCGAATGAAGAACAAAATCAGGTCAACCCTAACAATCCTAAGCCTAACCTAGTACATTCTCCATAACATTCTTTGTACATTTCCCATAGTACTGAATAGGAGAATTTCTTCAACAATCAATGGATTATTCAGTTAGAGATAATCAATTTTCTCATTATGACCTTATAGTTTCATTCTATGGCGATACAGTTTGAAGAAGTTGGATGTTAATCAGTCTTATCAGGGTTAACAGACGAGCCAACAGACAAATACTTCTTCCAAGGGTGCAATTGTAATTACAGAAAACATAACACACGTCTGCGTGGATCATACAGGATCTAGAGCTATTCATTTTCTTGTGAAGCGTTACAAGCTAAGTTTTGCTCAAAACGGAATAAATTTAAGATAGAATCAAAGATTCTTGTAGTCTTAGCACCTTGTCAAATCAGATTAGAAGTTTTGTTTCTTCTTGTTTCTTTCTTTCATCTTTTCTATGGATTTCATTTTATAAAAATAAATTGGGTCTTTCGAGTTATTTCAATTTTTAAAACAATCTGGTAAAAATCACAGAAATTGGACATGGTATTTCAAATATCATGTCTCTCAAAGAAATAGAAAATTAAAACCAAATCAGATAAACAACAGAAATTCGGGCCAGGTTAGTCAATAACGATACCACTAACCCACTAATCTTTCAATAAGTTACACATTTGTAAGTTCAGGTTTTCCTGGTTATCTGTCTATTAAATTCAGTTTTGCTTCACAACGGGATAAACCTCACAAAAACGTAAGCACATTATGAACATTTTAATAAAAGAGAAAACAAGTTAACTCTCAATATTCCTATGGAATTGTGCCAACCGCCTTTTGCACAACCAGGCCCAGAATATCGTATTACCTCCGAACTATTTTCAATTTCCTATAAGGGGTGTGAAAAGGGCATGAATCGAGCGCCATTTCAGTTCCTTAGCCTTGGGCACTGCTACCAAAGGATCTGTTCCAGTCCTCGAACAGCCTCAGAGAATGAGGCGAAAGACTGGGTCGAATAACTTTCAGAGAGTTCTGGAAGTCGTTGTAGCTAATGCCACGAACCTGGAAGGAGGTAGAGTGGTACAATCAAACATCGATTACAAAACCACTCAAGCGCTAGGAATTAAGGAAAAGGCACTACAGTCTTGATAAAAGATTAAAGCTGCCAAACTGTAAAAGCAAAATAATAAAATAATTACATCCCACCTTAGTTGCATCTACGGACTGTATTTGGTCTGGACGAAGGTCTGATGATAGCCAAGAGAAACAAATACAAGTCAGCTATTCCGTGGAATAAGGATGGTAAAATGAAAAGAAATCTACTGTATATCGACAAAGTCATTTTCACCTCTGATGGGTCCCAATGCTGCATCGCGGGCGAGGGCTGTCAAGTCGCTACCAGAATACCCTTCAGTTTGTCTGAAAGACAAAACCAGACAGACAATGCGTCAGCGGTCCACAAACAAGGGTAAGGAATGTTTTAACGACGGGGAGGGGACTGAATCATAGTGGGAAAACAGCTCGCTGTACTCTTCGATGGACTGGCATTGAGATGTATCAAGCCCAATACAAAGCAACACCCACTGAAGTAGAGCAAACAAGGAAATTCCAGGACTTGTCTACCCGTGTTGCAAATATTATTCATTTTGCGGGCCATTATTACCTGGCGAGAGACTCCATCTCCGATGAGCTTAGTGGGTTGTGATTCTTGACGAGAAGTTTAGATAGGAGCACTTTTCTAGTCTAAAAAATTAAACACAAAGAGATTGAGCAATGTTAGTTCAATCAGTAACTGTCTCTAAGAGTAAAGTTAATATACACTTTCAGTACCACTGTACAATGAATTGCAGTTATCCTTCACATACCTCTTTGTCCGGTAGGGGTACATACACACGTTTTACCATTCGCCTGCCGAAAATAATTAACAATATTTCTGAATGACAAAGGAATAAGAAGACAAAAAAGGATATCACATTGCCAAAATGTAACATAAATTTGAACTTCAAATCTAAAATTTCTAGAGAAAGACATATTCAACCAACAACTACAATAACAACATCAACAAAAAAAGGTATTTTTTTTAAAGTTCTGTTTAGCTTTTGCAGGGAAAAATCCCAGAACAAATGATACCAAAAACGAAAAATCAAGAACGAGTTGATCACACTGTAGGTTAAATAACTTACAAACAACAGGTAATAAAAAAAGTACATCCAATTAAAAACGGTGAACCCTAGTTGAGGTAAGTGGCTGGGCCACGCAGAAAAAAAAAACAGGTAAAAATTGCTGAAGAAATACGACATAGACCTACAGTGCACTCAAACACATCATCAATACAAAAAAACAACAGCAACAACAACAAAAACAGAAGGCTGTGCACTCTCTAATGTATATTCCCTGTAAATAAACCACTGTTTTTTTTACACAGTATTTCAAATGTTTTTTCTTGCATGTTAAATCCACTGAACCACATTATTAGTATAAATATAAGTACATATTATGACAAGTCAGTTTAGTAAAAATCTTCAACTGGTGCAGCACCTGAGAGCTGCATCATCAAGTTCATTTGGTCTGTTGGTGGCTCCCATCACTAATATTCGTTCATTTGGATCAGCAATGACCTGTGGGAAGTCAGCATGAATTTACGACACAAACAATCAAATGGTAAAATAATCAGAGGCCATCAGGTATTTCTCTCTTCAATAAAATCCATGAAAATCAGAGAAAAATAAGTATACAAAAAAGAAGGGGAAAGAAAGATGAAACAGATCACAACCTTTTTTTTATAAATACACAGGACATACATACTGTACATTTGTGCTCATAGGTTAAAAATGCCACTTTTCATGACAAGTGCAAACGCCAGTTATTTTATTATAACTACTTACTCCATCAAAAGAAACTAGGAACTCTGTTTTGATTCTTCTGCTGTGCTCTTGCTCCCCCTCCTTTCTCTCACATAGAAGAGAATCCACTTCATCTGAAATTGTAACCATTGTGAGCCATTTAATGCCCATATCATGCTGCACAAATTAACACTTGGGCCAAATCATTAGGTGCACCTACCAATAAATATTATACTGGGCTGCAGTTCTCTAGCAACAGTAAACAGAGTTCGCACGAGTTTTTCGCCCTCACCAACCTGTCAAATATAGATAAAAAGTTATAAGGTCAACCTTTTGATCTCTAAGAGTGATTAGCATCTAATTTCTCCTTACAATATCACCCCAAAATAACACATAAAGGCCCTGAGAGTAAAGGAAATGATTATCAACTAAACAAGCTCTTGATTGTTAAACAAATTTTTGTTGTCAGGGCCTTAGGAAATGCATAGAGAACAGGGCTAAAAATTGGCGGTCGCACAATCACAAGTGGTGCATCAAATTGACTAGGGCCACCAAAAGTTAAGGTTTGAATGCCTGATGTGCGACAATGTTACAGAATTTCAAAAAGTTGCAATGTAAATTATGTGAAGTACAAAGTTAAAAATAAAGCTCAATATGTAATTTAACTGGACTACTATTCTCTTCGTTTCTTTGCGTGGATTCTAAGATCATCCATTTCAGTGAATTTTTAGTTCTGAAGTGGAAATTCCGAGCTGTTTTAACAGTGATTTCACAAGCGATCCACATTCACAACATATAAAACTATATTAAACTAGAGGAAATGGATGGCTACTTCATTTTGGGATGGGCCACTAAAAATTCAAGGAAACTGGCCCAACTGGCCACCAAGCAATTTTTAGCCCTGAGAGAACAGTAAGAAAATGCATCCTTATCATAGGGTGTAAAGAGTTAAGAAACTAGACACCATGCAAGCATGAAAAAAAAATCATTCTTTGCAAAGTAAGAATTTATTAACCCTGTAATTCATTATAAGACTCCTCAGTTACCTTATTTTAAAGGAGTATAGATGATCTGAAGCTGCCATCCAAAATCATCTCAAAAACATTTAGTAGAAAAATTAGAACTGATATGAACTTTTTCTTACCCATTTGGATGTGAGAGTGGCAGCACTTATATTAAAGAATGTTGCTTTTGATTCACTAGCCACAGCTTTTGCCTGAGCAAAAGAAAACAAACAAAAAAAAACTGACAAACTGACAGATATTTTCATCACAAGTTGGGTACTTCCTCTACAGACTGTTGATGATGAAATGTATGTAGAAGGTTTTAACCAAAAGACAGCCATAAGATCTTGTAGATAAAATCATACTGGGTGCCGATTCATGAGGGAAAAGAAAACAAACAAAAACACAAACTATAGGAAATGATGCAGAATGGGTGGCAAGAGAGTTGTTCTTCATTGACACAATCACATTCATTTTCAGAATGAAAGCATTAAAACATTTAAAGTCATGTTTGTTGAAAAAGGATATCATATAAGCTTACCAACATAGTTTTTCCATTGCCTGGTGGCCCAAATAACAACAGTCCACGAGCTGGGGCTCTTAAACCAGTGAAAAGCTGTAGAGGATTGAATATGCAGTAAATATAATGCTATTACATAGTTTGAGGCATTAATTTTTTGTCGAACATATTTACATCACAACCTACACATATGTTATGTGCTCCACTTTTAAAGAAATTAATAATGTGGATGATAAAATACCTCAGGTCTTAAATATGGAAGGATAATTATTTCTTTAAGGAGTTTCTTAGCACTTTCTGCACCAGCTGAAAAGATGAAATAAAAGATTTTTTGATTGACAATTTTATGAAATCTAATGCAAATATCATGCTGTAAATGATAAATAAAAAAAAGCTAGGAAGAACAATCATGGATGAATGGGCAATCAAACCAAAAACTAAATCCAGCCTTGTATGCCATCTTCCAACTTCCTTGCAATCATGGGTGATCCCAGTTTAAACCCAGTCCTCTGACATTTATTTTAAGTGTAGTATACTTGGTAATTTGTACTATGGCTCAGAGACCTAAGGTTTGCAGTTTGAGTCCCAGGCAAGTCTACAAAACCCTTTGGCAAGCAGGAGACAGCATGTAATTTTCATATGCTGAAATGCAAGTGTTTATTTCCTGCTTCCAAAAGGTGATGACAAACATTAAAAAATAAAAGGTTGCTGTAAAATAATGGAACACATTTAGAACTTACCTATATCATCAAAGTGCACTGGGGGGCCACTAGGATAAAAAAGAGAAGAAAAATACATTTGAATGAATAGAAAAGAACCATTCCATATTGTTGACCCAAACACAAGAGAAACAAGTTGACTTTTTCACCACTTAATGATTGAGACTTTAATGCTATTCACACAGGTTGCAATACAGCTGTGAAGCATTCACTTGGTACCTTTCAATAATTTCATCCAATATATGATCGGCTAACTTGGAATCAACATTCTTGAGACGTGATATTTTCCTCCTTTTTTCATCCATTTGCTTTGATCTGTCATTCTCAGACCCAACTGAAGGCTTTGACTGCCTTGTCTAAGAAAATTACAATGTCATGTATCACTTATAAATGTATCTCAAATACCTAGCTCAGATTATTATCCTTTGTGATGTGTATGTAAATGCCAGGGCAAATGCACACAACATTTCAATGCAACATTGTTGTGTGTAATGTATTGCAAATGTTTGGCTACCCTGAAGCAATATATGGCAACTTTCATATCCTTTTAATTCTCAGAGTGTACTTCAAATTTCAAAATTAAAAATAATTATCAAATGAAACTAACTAATTTTTCTGCCATTCTATGCCAGTACTGTTCTTTGTTTACATTTTTGAAATGAAGTTAAAATTTATAACAAATGGATGATGGAGTACTGTGTACCTGTGTAGGATTCCTCCTGCTTGCAAGAGGGCTCCGTCCTGCAATGGTTGGTCTGGCAGGCACTGAAGTTGACGCAGTTTTTTTCGTTACAATCCTACTCGGAACTTTTGAATTAGTAGCAGTGCCAGTTGCACTATATGAGGAATTTGACTTTTTTGGAAGTACCATTGTGCTTTTTGTTGAAGGTGGCTTCTTCACATTGTTTATAGGGTCAGCTGTTTCTTCAGCTTTGACTTCTTGGGCCACTTCTTCCATTAACTTGGCAGCTTCTTCCTGGTTAATAGTTGATGCTGACAATAGCAACACCACTAAAACAAAAAATTTGTTTATTTAAACCTGCATATAATGATCCTGTTATGGTAATTGCCTTATACACTGTGGATGGCAGACACCAAATAACATCCCAAAAAAACATGTCTTGCATGGACTTTGAGGTTAACTTCTAAATAGCTGGCCACAAAAAAAAAATAAAAAGGACACTGTCATCCTTTAGAATTATAAACTCCCATCTCTACATAACAGTCACCAAATTGAATCATGGAAAGCAAATCATGACAAGCTTCATTCAACAGCTCATTAAATTTTAACTACCAGGGCAGGGATCTCACAACTTGTAACATTAGACTTAATAAAAACTACAACCTATAATTCAAGCCACCAACTATTGAGAAACACTATTTGCCCTTTTACAAAAAGGTCTGTCCAGACCTCTATGATCAATTCAACAAATAGATTCTGAGTTGCCATCTGTTCAGCAATTAATACATGTAGATTATGGATGATGGGCGTAGCTGAGTTTGTCATTGATACAATTTAAGTATAAACAAATGCAATTTACTGTGTTAACCTACCTAATTCATCTAATCTTTCTCTTGTATTTTCCAGATTTGATTTCATTTTATCTTGCAGCTTTCTGGCTTTTTCCCATTCCACTCCTGTGAATCAAGTATATTTTGCATTAAAAACTGTCTAACTGTGGGCATAAGTGGAGAATAAAATTAAAATGGTTTGAAACAGTTTGGATCTCAGCTGAAGGAGGATGAGAAGTTACACCCAGGAAAAATTTGGGGTACAATAATGTTAGAAAGGTTGATTAGTTGGTACAACATACCTTCTCCATCACAGTTAATCTGTAGTCCTGTTTCCATTTCACCAATTCCTTTCCTGTAGAATTCTACAGCTCTTCTTTTCGATGACAGGCCCCCTTTGGGTGATAAGAATCAAGTTGGTATTAATTTTATTTCGTTTACTTGTAAATATGATCAAAATAAAATATAATCATAACAATTTGAACCATCTGAAAGACTACACAATCCAAGTCTCACTGCAATGCACGCTGGAATCGAGAACGAAGCTGTGCTCTTTCTAAATAAGAACATCTGAATCGGATTTATACAGACAAGGATACTGCTTAGTCATAAATTCAAAACACAATTCTTCCCATGAATATGTACATGTACACGTGTGTCGGTTAAAATTAAATGTTTCAAGGAAGTAATTCTGACCTCCCTCTTCGTCGATTTCCAGAGCCTTTGCAATGTAGCCATAAGCTTGCTTGTGATACGCCCTGAGATTAGCTATATCTCTCGGTAAACCATCATCGCCTTCATCTAAAGAGCTCTGAGATTTACATGGACGTCTTCCATCTCGAGGGGACCCAGAGGCCATGTCTGCAGGTATGTTCGAGTAACGCGCCCTTTTAGACCAGATCCGTTCCTTTTTACGGCCAAACAAATTTGACCACAACAAAGTCACAAACACGAAACAAAAAGCATTCCATAATGACACGAATGGAGAAACTAACACATCTAGATAGCCATTAGGAGACATTGAATTCCGGGAAAAACATGACAAAATAATTTCATTACTTGTCTTGAGCGATTTTTGAGCATACAATTTAATCAGCGGCTTCTACCTAAGCCCTATGCGCCGGTCAAATATTATGATTCGTGCCCAGCCTTACCCCACATTCCTAACTAAACCAACTTCGCAATCATGAAGGCTTTTTGAAGCAAATAAATTCTACATTGAAACGCTGCCCATTCCTGGAGAATGATGATATTCACCTGAGTATTCACCAATTGCTCTGGGGGGGGGGGGGGGGGGGATAAGGCAGTAGGTTTCTTACAGAAAAGAAGGAGGAGCCTACCAGAGAGTTAACCAGGCTATCTCTTCTCGCCGCTTCCTGAAAACGAGGTTGAGTGTTTCCTATCAAGTAACACTTTCGCGTGGTATCCTATGGAACATGTCTACAGGTCACAGACGTCTATCAAATCTCCTTACACTTTTCAATTTTTTCTTTATCTTCTTCGAAAAATGCTCATCCAGTACTAATTGAAGGAAAGAAAATATGTGCCGAAATTGCGCATAACCGTGATCAAAAATGTACATCTCGCGAAATAAACAAGCGTGGTTCTTCTTCACTGCCTCTACATGCAGAGGGGAGAAGTAAATACGTACAGAGGTTAATGAAAGAGCATTGGTTTCAGCCCATAAAACTAAGAGAAATGATCCATCATGGCGATCAGGATTAAACTGCAAGATAACGGTTTTTTGTCGAGTAATCCCCTTACTATAGCTGTGAAATTCAGGTTTTCTTTGTACTGTTTTTATTACTTTTTCTCGGAGTGTATATTGTGTTTGCCTTAAGTATGTTTTGTAAAAATTCAGCGGATAAAATGATGCTTTTCATCGCTGTGACCAATCACAGAGCGAGTCTTACAATTGTTTTGATATTAGCTGTAAGAAAAATAACTCACTGGAAGAAAAGAGAACCTGTTTAATTACAAAAAGCAGCAGCAGCAGATGTTTAACGTAGCACCTATTTTTTCGCAAAAAGCCCCCAGACACTTGCAGACGGTTCTAAAAATCCACAAAATTGTCGCATGCGTGATGTGTAATCATGACGCATCGAACAAAAAACGTTTTCTATTTCTATCTCTTTCTTATATTTTCTTTTAAGACAAGAAAAAGCCACCTTCAATTTGACGGCAGCAGTGCCTTGAGGCGAGAAATTCATTCGCAAGGATCTGATCATAGAGATCTAGTGACATATGGAAATTTCATAGTTGACAAGTTCTCCTCCTTGCAAGACAATTGCAACAGTGAGGGTTTAATATGGTCAGCGATAGATCAGATATGAGCAAAGTTAGAATTGGTATATTGGGAAACAATGAGAATAACTTAGTAACTTGCGATTCAAGAATTGGGTCTGGCTCGGGTGGGAAGCACAACAACGATGTATCTTGCGGTAACAATGGTATCAAAACCATTGGTTACATCTTAGTGCAATGACGAAACTTGTTTCAAGAAAAACACAGTTCGCTGTATGATATTTGTTTCCAATTGTATGTATTATAATATAAATATTTATTGGCAAAAAATATCTGTTCACTGTTCAATGATGTAAGCGGCGATTTTCTACAATGCAGAGAATAAGACTGAAAACTTCGACTGCTATAAAAAAGTACCAGTTTTAAGCTTTTCTTCGTGTTCTTCCCATTCGAATTCTTACCCACTAATGGAAAAAGTGTAAAAGTAGCAATGATGATGATAATAATAGTAATGATAAAAATTTTAATAGCAATAAAAATCATTCACGGTTAATTGAGGAAAACATAATTTTTCTCTCTTTTTCGGCGAAGATTGCAGATACTTTAAAATAGTGAACCGTTAGAAAAAATATTAGAAAAACTGCTACTCATGAAAGATTTAAAAATGCACAAATCAATAATTAATCAGAATAGGTTTGACTTTTAGCTTTTGACACAGAGCCAAGTTGTGCTTAGCTTAAATGAAAAACAGACTTTATGAATATATAAAAAACAGACCCAATAATGTATGCCTCGTTTTGTTTAAGCGTTTTTTGAACAATATGTGTAAATTACTTTCTGTCAATTATTAATTGTCAGCTTCATGTGCGTAATAAATAATATAATATAAAAAATTATGTTTTCAAGAAATTTTAACCAATCAGAAAAGAGATTTTGCCATAATTTTAATAAGAGCTGCACACAGTGTAACGTTGAAGAAAAAATAAAGCTGTTTAAATCATAGACACGACTGCAGATATCTACTATAACATCCTCCGTTGTAAAAAAAAAGGTGTTAAAACGTGCGAATAAGGAAATGTTTCCAAAATCCACACTTGTTATATGATGATGTCAATGTCACATCGAACAGTGGATGTTTTTTACGCTTCTCTCCTACTTTTCATTTCTCTGAAGAAGGTCGAAAGCTTTCAACTTGATGGCAACAGAGGTTTGAGGCGAGAGATTCAGACACATGGTGCTGAAAGTCGAGTGTCATACGGAAACTTTGCGGTTGACAAATTCCATCGTCTTCAAGTATCAGTTGGTTCATCCAGATTTGTGAGCGACTTCAAAGAGTGCGCTCTGAGCTGTGTCAACAATCCGCCATGTTCATCATTCAACGTCGCCTCTTCTGCTCGATCAGACGGAAAATTGCGTTGTGACTTGTTAAACAAAGATAAATACTCGGCAAGTCCAGGCCAGCTGGTTAGTTCACAGGAATATCATCATTACGAAATCAAGGTACGTAAAGAAGAACATTGATATAATCCATTTGTATACCAGACGTGGTGGTGCACCAGGTGAGAGCTCTGTAAAATAGAGGTCTTTACTTCCATAACAATCCTTTTAAAGCGGTTTTTAGATCTCTCTTTAGAGATCATGGACGGATCTAAAAATATTTAGCAGTATGTGGTGCATTTAAATCACATGGACAATCCTTAGGGGTTCTTTCCTTATCCCCACCAAAGCAGTTTATGGCCCAAAAAGAGAAAGCATACGTGTAACCTCATTTGCTCGAGAGAAAAGTACTGTACTAGGCTCTCGTTCCTTAAACTTGCATTCGTGCGAATAATCGCTGATTGCCGTGCCTCTTCATTTCTGCTCGTATTCATTGACTGACATAAGCCGCTCTGGAGCAGAAAATAATGATTACTTCGAATTACTGCAGCATTATATCTCGTCTACAGACACCATGCTCAAGCTTTCCTTGTCAAAACAATGGAACTTGCGTTTCAGATTATTCTGAAGACCAATTCCATTGTGATTGTCATCCTGGAGACTTTGGGAATCTTTGTCAAACAAGTAAGAAAGCAGTGTAAACATTTCTACTTTTCACTTCTTTATTTGTAAATGGGGTAGAAAACATCTAGAGCTGTTTTATTGTTTGAGTTATGTATCCAGTCATGTGGATGGTGGAGTGATCTGATTAAGACAGGCGCATTTAAGAGATTAACTTTTAACTACGTCCCCTTGTTCAAGCCTGTAGGCTTGGTCATTAGCTTGTATTTCTACAAAATTTTTTTAATCTTTTATTTTTATCGTTTAGTGCTTATGTCTTTTTTCTCTTTCAGCGCTAACGTCATGCAAGGAAGCGTACAATTTGAACAGGTGAGTTGTGCCGACGTCTGGTGTCTGGCTTATCGGTACCTTGGTCTGAAAAAAAGACAGAACCAATTTAAACCAGTAAAACCATACTAAGTAGCTAAATATGGTAAGCAAAGAATGTTTACTTGGAACAAAAATCTGAATACTCCATTGAGGATGAGAATCATTTGTCCTGGGATCAGGAATTTTTCAAGAATCAGAGGATGTCTTCCTACAGAAGACATTTTTCTGACACATGCATAAAACTCACCATCACCAAACCAAAGAAAATAAACTTCTCCATAGCTCCTTGAACCTTTTCAACTAAACAGGGAAAAGGAGGGTTTGAAAACACGATTGTTTTTTCCGAAATTATCCCCACCAGTGCACGCACCAGCATTACTCTCCACAATGAGATCTCGTAGTTGGTAAAAGGGAAAGGAATATTTCAGAGTCTAAAACTGAGTCTTTGAAAGCAATAAAACATAAATTTCTCAAATTGTATGATTATCATAGGTCAAATACCATTAGCCAGCTGATGAAGCTTAAAATTGATGGACGGCCCGCATCAGTTTATTGTCACATGGGAAATTTTGGATGCGGAGACGGTGGATGGACAACAGTCATGAAAATCGATGGCGATAAGGTGTAGGATCATTCATTATTTGATTGTGTATTTTTATCGTCCGAAAGAGCAAGAAAATCTTGAAAAAGACTGTTGCCAGTGGATGAAAAGCTTTATTCTTTCTTTAGTTCTTACGTAATCTTTTCACCTAATCTTTCTCAGTAGAGTGTGAAAATGTACAAAAACTAGGGAACATAATAATCAGACACAGAGAAGTGATGCCTTCAGCAGCTTGTAAAAATCCATATAATGCCTACTACAAACGACATTAAATAATTTACTCTCATATCTGTTTCTTTGGTAGAATACCTTCAGATATAGCTCGGGATACTGGAGTGATCGAAATGAATACAAACCAAGAGGAGGGGAGACTGGGTTTGATTCACAAGAAACAAAGCTACGCACTTATTGGAGCACACCTTTCAGAAAGATATGCCTCGGTATGAAGATCAACCAGCAAACCCATTTCATTGTCCTTAACCAGCAAGCAGACTCGTTGTACTCTCTAATCGCCGACGGACAGCTTCGCACCACCACGTTAGGTCGTAACAAGTGGGCGTCGCTGATCGGTTCAGGAGTCTCCTTACAAAACTTATGTCAAAGAGAAGGCTTTAATGTGGTCAGCGATCTTGCTCATTATAGAAAAGCTAGAATCGGTATACTTGGTAACAATGAAGACCGCTGTGATACATGTGATACCAGAATTGGGTTTGGTACAGCTGGACAAATAGACGGTGTTTTTTGTGGGAACAACGACAGAAAGGCTATGGGATATATCCTGGTTCAGTGATATTAAACTCTTTGACAACTTTAGCCTTTAACTTCCTTCACATATTTAGTGAAACTAAAAATGTATAAATATTTTCGTTTGACTGCATTATTATCACTTTTATGGTGCTCAGTACTCTTAAGCCGTGATGAGGCATTTGCATGAATACAGGTCCTATTCCTCAAAACAGACCAAACGCTAACGCCTGCAGTTGATTTTGGGTAGACTGTCTCTAGGAAACAAAACCTACATAGCCATCGGATTTCGTATTATCACAATAACTGAAACCGAAAATATGACTAAAAATATAGCAAAATAACTAGCTTCCCAATTAATTATTATGATGGATTGGTTTCATCCATCAAATTAGAGTAACTTCCAGCCGCAAGTAACTTTCGTGATTTCCCTAATGACCCATGTCAAGAAGTGTAGTTGTCCACGTAAATCTTCACCAGTAATTTTTCTTCAGTTGAGTCAAAGAATGATTAATAAATCTGTTCTAAATAAATACTTCCAATGGAGCATTGATTGGTTTCAAATTGCAGATTGATTTTTTGCACAAAGCTCTCTCTGATTGCAATTACGGGAACAGGTGTTCTATACAGTTGGAGGCCAATATTTTTTCATCCAAAAATATAAGATGTAAATTGTTTAAATTTTGTTAATGTTTTATAAAAATCTGCTAAACTGTTCGGTAATGAACCGTAAGCGCTATTTTACCGCGAACAATGGGCGCTTTCTATTTCTCTCTCTTCTTCATGTTTTTCCTCTCGAGTATCAAAGGCAAGCTTCAATTTGACGGCAGTAGTGGTCTGAAGCGTGTGACGAGTGTAAACGGATCTACAACTAAAATATCATTCGGCAACTTTTTCGTTGAGAAGTTTCATTGTCTTCAAGTATCAGTTGCCTCTTCGATTTTTGTTAGCAACTACAGAGAGTGCACTCTGAACTGTGTCAACAGTCCACCATGTTTGTCGTTCAACACCGGCTCGGCTGTTACTTTAGACGGAAAACTACGATGTGAGTTGTTAAACGAGGATAAATACTCTGCAAATCCAGGCCAGCTGGTCAGATCACAAGAATTTCATCATTACAGCATCAAGGTATTCAAAAGGGAATTTTAAATTCCAAACACTTGCTTCCTTCAATCAAAATAGTTGTTTATTTTTTTCAACCTTCTTCTAGTCTCCTTTAGTTTAATTTTTATGTTACCCACCAAGTTGACCTAAGGGGTATAAAAAAATACCTTTATCTTTGTTAATTTTCTTTTTTGTTGTGGAACATAAACAGAACAAAAATTTGACTTAATGATTACGTAATCAGGAAATGCAGGAATAATTGCAGAGTGATCGAAGTTTTATTTTGTCTATAGACACCATGTTCAAGCTTTCCGTGTCAAAACAGTGGAACTTGCGTTCCCGATTACAGTCAGAACGACTTTTACTGTGATTGTGTTCCTGAATACAAAGGAAAATTATGTCACACAGCCGGTACGTGAACTGTGCATCTTCAAAGTATGAATATCTAATTTTGAAAATTGTTAAAAAAATCTATGAAGTTTCATGGGGAATTTCTCTTATTGAAGCGGAGTTACATGTGATTTATGGCGCTGAGTGATTTGTTTGAAAGCTGGAATTGAATTGTACATGATTCTCTTCTATATCTAATACAGAGTGAAAATTTTCTTTAGCTAGCGCCTTTGTTAGGCGTAAACTAACCGAAAAATTAAGGAACTTTGTCACCTGAAGACGTTTTCAAGCCGACATTAATTAATGACTGAAATTCGAATTATGTCGACTGAAGATAAAAAAGATAAAATTTGCATTTTAAGAACGTGTGTTCCAGTAATTAATTTCTATCGCAAATCTGCCCGAAAAGGTGGTTACTGATTAGGAATTAAGGTCGCCGATCTGACGATTTTTCACGCTCTTCAATTTTGAAATTTAACAACTAACAACTAGTATTGTGCAATTTGTTAATTAAGCATTATGCAGACTTTTGAAAGGGTTCCGTGGGTGATCGCTTCATTAAGTTCTCACGGTAATTAGGGCTTCTCGGATGGCCTGAAGAAGGCTCCAAGTTTATTACATTCTTACAACGAGACTATGTAAGCAATCTACAACCCCGCCAATAGTTCTTCGAGGATATTTTGCGATGCTTTTATTTTTCCTTTCAGTTTTTTCTTCATGCAAAGACGTGTACGATGTTTACGGGTGAGTAAAACTGGTATTTTCCCGAGTTAGGAACTCTGAGTGAGCACTCTCCTTCCTGGTCGCAAGCTTTCTCGCCAACTTTTTTTTCCTTTTTGGCAGATTTTTCAAAAACTCCTTGATCCACCCTAAGATAAATCTGCAATAATTAATGCAAAATAAACTCTGCAATAATTTACAAAGTTCAATCAAATGACAAAAGTCTACGTTCGAATCAAATTACAATTTGTATTCAAAGTGTTTTGATTCGCTTGAAATATTCATTTATTTAACACCTCATTTGAAGTTCCTTCTATACGACTTAACCAATTGAAAAAATTTGGCAATGTTCAGCTCAGGTCCTTTCACGTTAATTTTTTCTCCTGCTAAAGAATTCAAAGTCTCAAAATTTAGTTCCCAGCAGAGATTTCCGTCATCTCGAAACGCAACAATATGTTCTCGAAAAAAGAAACACAAAACGGCAATTTGCGACACAAAACTCCCACAAAATTTGCATGGTACACAATATGTGTATGCTTTTCCACCAAGAAGAAGGGGAAAACCTGTACCGAAAAAATAAGGAGGCAAATAATGTATGAAGCCTAAAAATAAACTTTATGATCATGTCTCACGTTTCTTGATTCTTAAGGTCAAATGCAACCAGTAATCAGTACACTCTAATTATCAACGGGAAGCCCACTACGGTTTACTGTCTCATCGATGATCCAAACAGTTGTGGAGGTGGCGGTTGGACGACAGTCATGAAGATTATAGGCGCCACGGTACAGCAAAACTGATTATGTCAATCTGAATATCTAACAGTTATCGGATTCGGTTTGCGCACGATAGCGATAGTTATCAAGGCCGAAGCTGGTGTCATCTGCCGAAGCAGAAGGTTCACACTATCAGGAGACCTCTTGATTTTTATTTTTTCGTTCAAAGTACCAAACCTGTCAGTTGTGGTTGATGTCAATCGATTTACCATTCTCTACTAGAATAACAAAACTAATACGTTAAATCATGTGAAACAACGGTTTAATATCCATCAAATCCTAGGCTTTAAACTGGAGAACAAAGCTGTAAAAATTTATACCACTTTTGAATGTCTCTTTTTGATTTCTTTTCATCTCGTAGAACACCTTTTCTTTCTACTCGGCCTACTGGACCGATAAAAGTGAATACAACCCGCGTGGGGGTGAGAGTGGATTAGACTCTATTGAAACCAAGTTACAGACTTATTGGGCAACACCTTTCAGCAAGATTTGTCTTGGTATGCAGATCAACGGATATAACAGATTTCTGGTCATCGATAGACAGGCTGACTCTTTGTACTCACTCATCGCTGACGGAGAATTCCGCTCCACCTCTGTAGGTCGTGCATCGTGGATAACTATCAGTGGTAACTTGGCCCACTTGCAACCCTACTGTGGCAAGGAAGGCTTCAATGTACTCAACGGTAATGGTGATTTCAGAAGGGCTAGAATTGGTATCCTTGGAAACGACGAAGACCAATGCGAAAGTTGTGAAACCGTTGTTGGGTTCGGTTTGCAAGGGAGTGGTGGTGACCTTATTTCGTGCGGCGGAAGCGGCAACCTAAAAAGCGTGTGTTACATCTTTGTGCAGTGAAGTGGAATGGTTGGAAAAAATTTGATGCAGTTTGGCTAATCTCTCAGATTAAAACTGTTAGAATTCGTAAAATTTTATACTTATACATCATGGTGAAGTGCAAATGTGGTATAGTACTGTCGTTTGTCTTGCCATTTTGATGTCACTTAGTTGCAGATAGAGGCGATCCGCCCTCATACTGTCGGTTGTTTTTGTAGTTATTGCGAAAGCGTTGGTAGTCATGCAACGCAGCGAAGTACATTGATGATTAAGTACTGTGGTATGTCTCGCGACGTCGTCACTTCTTAAGTTGGCAGGCCTTCCCTTAGTAGGTAGTCGGTGATCCTCCTCTTTACATGATACTAAAACAGAAACCTTTCAAAACATCTCCTTGGAGTCAGTTGAAAGTTTTCCTTTTCTCTCAAACTACAGTACATTGCAAAATAAAAGTGGCCACTTTAACATCGGGTAACATTGCAATGGGGGAGAGGGGAGATAGAATGAATGAAAGCCTGCTAAGATATTTGCCACTCATTGAAGTAAGATCCTTCTTTGTGATTGGTTAGTCGTTAACAGTTGTGTCTGACACATTTTTTTTCCTCCCTGATCTGGGATGTATTCCCTGAAAGGTTCGCTTTTTTACCGCTTAAATGTAGCTTGTGTTTTATTCTTGGTCGTCAAATTTCTTCTCCGTGGGTATTTGACATTCTATGACTAGCGCCAAGTTATAAATTAACGTATCCTTGAGGATCTTCAATTAACTTTTTAAACCACAGGCTGGGACAAGAGACCGATTGAAAATCAATCGCACATACAACGGCCTCATAAACTTTCGACTTTTATTTGGACTTACATCCTTTTTCTGTGGTATATGAAATATATAAAAAATTCACAATGCAAGGAGTAAGTGTTTGAGAAATTGACATTGTCTGCTAAGGTATCTCGTGGCCTTTGTAGAAATTCGAATAATTCCCTCACGAGATATATTGCATCAAACACTAAATGAGTCGATATGAACTGGACACGCTTAAAACACTATTTCGTACTGTATATACACGTATCCTAAAAATCTGAACAGACATGTATACAGCATCTAAATATGCGCTGCCCCTGAACACAGCAGTGGCTTGAAATATATTTATCTTCTTGCCTGAGTATAATACAGTAGTTGATGGCGTTTTTGTTGTTTTTGTTGGTTCTAACGGTTTAATTAATAACACACCCTTTATACTTTATTCGGTGCATTGTTACTGCATGTGTAATTTAGCTGCCTTTGTAGCATTTTACAGGATCCCAGAGTACAGCCACATTTATTAGAGGTGTTTGACTCAAACATTTTGAAATCTTCATCCTAAACACCAAGAATTTGTCCTTTGCAAATTCTCATCAGCCCTTCAATCTATAGATGCTTTTTTTTTTGTTATCTAATTTTTAGTTTGGCTCATTTCTTCTTTTTCTTTTCCTGAATAAAACGAACCATTCTGTAATTTTTCTCGAAATTCAAAGTTAACTTTCGTAATAACGAAGGTTAGCACCTCAAAGCGTCTTAATTTAATTATATGCATGCAGAAATTTCAGCATGGTCATTGGCTGAGAACAAGTCAATTAATCCCAAACAGTGCAGAAAGTTGAAATTGAGATTTAATTGACTAACGGAAAAGTCACGAAAGGAAAACAATGCGTGACAGAGAGCAACGAAGCAACTTTCGACGGAAAAGCCCGAAATAAGCTCGACAAATATTGCAAGTATGTTATGAACAAGTAATCACATGATTTACCTCAAGCAATATGGGATAAATCAGCGCAAGAAAATTTTCCGAATTTACAGACCATGATAAATTCACTCGTGTTGACTAGACACAAATTGCACTAAAAATCACGTGGTCTACTATACTAATATATGATACGAACCTTGAAAGAACGATAAACTTAATTCCTGAAATAATAGTACAAATCTCAACAAATATTTACAGGAATAACACCTACATTATCTCATTTTAAAGTGTATAAAATGGGCTTCTCAGGAAAAAAAATTTCATCATTAAAACCCTGGACTTTCCTTAAAAATAAAATTTAAAAGACAAAATGAGTAAGACATAGTGTAAAACTTGAGGTCAAAGTCACTTTTCCTCATAGGTAAAGGTTGCTTAAACGAGGATAAATACTCTGCAAGTCCAGGGAGACTGGTCACTTCACAGGAATATCATCATTACAGCCATCAAAGTGACAGTAAGCCAACTCTGTTGAAAAAAAAAACTGAATTCAGATTCTGATGACTGGGAGAATGTCATGATTTCTCTGAGGAAATTGAACATTATATAATCTAAAGAAAACTAATGTGTGAAAAAGTAGTATAATTGTCCAAAAGATGTGAAAATGATTTAAATAAATATGAGATAGCAGTATATGAAGGCAGACTAATCGCAACAGCGTACTTGAAAAGATGCGTACGTTGAAAAAATAGTAAGTGCTTATTTATTTAGCAATTGGCAACGCCTCGAGCAACTCTTACGCATCTTTCGTGCTCTCCAAAATTCCTGCGTGCTTCGTATCTAGATGAACGCACGCTGACGTATGAACCAATTGTTTTATAACATTTTCAACCTGATGGAAAATTTTTTGTCTCGACGGATTTGTTTGCTGACGTCGTGAGCGTGCTCAATAGGAATATGAAGCACACTCGCGCAATTGAATTTGATTAGACAAATTTACTAGCTATGTTATAATCCAAACTGCAGGAGAAAAATAATATGATTGCGTGGTAATAATATACATGAAAAAATACATGATAGCTTATCATAATTATGCAGAAGCAGAGCGCGCGCATAAAGTGCAAAAATAATTTATTCAAACCTGTGCATTCGGTCAAAACAACCGCGTACGATCAAAACAGTAATATACAATGATATTTTCACATCTTTAAGGTGCAAAAAAGTTCAAAGTGCGGCTAAACAGTTCAAGGAATTGTTCAGTCTGTGCGCGAATAACTTTCGATGGAATGGAATCGCCGTTTGCGAGATTTACCAAGTTTGTTTTTAATTTCGGCGTAGAATCGCTCGAGCAAAGTGTTGAGCTGGATCGGCTCGTAATTTTCATTTCCTTGGCAATTCCCTTCTCTAAACACCACAACCAAACAAGCAGTGCTTTTTACAGTGTTTTCGTTGTTAGAGCTGTTTTCAGCTGCTGTATTGTTGTTGCGGTGGCGAAAGGAAATCTACTTAACAAGCCGGCCATTGTTTCGCTCGCAAATTTTCATTGTAGCCAAATGTTGCGACATCCAAGGCTCGCATTTGGTTGGCTATCTGTGAGTTTCTTTGATTATTGACCAATCAGAATGTCTGGTTTATTACTTTCTTTACACTGAATTAACCCTCTTCTACATTGAATTACTTAAAAACTGCATTTATCTTGACTAATCAGAAATGAGTAATTTTTTCATATTATTAAAAAGGGTATAGCTATAATTTTATTTTTCCTTTTCTGTTGTATGTATGTTTCTTTTCTTTTTTTTTTTGTCCCAAACAAAGGAAACTATTCTGTAATTTTCCCAACTTCAAGGCGAATTTTCACATTTTGCATCAAAATGCAATTTGGGCAACCTATTTAGAAATAAATTTTGCTAATTTTTCCTTAACTGCACTCGAAATAATATGATAGCCCACACTTGACTTTGATACTTGCCTTGAAATAACGATAAGCTTTATTTCCGATGTTACCTCGATAGCTGATTCATCGAGTTGCTTTTGACGTATAAAAACCCAAAAGAAAATGACAAAAACAAACAAACAAGCAAAACCAAAGAATTGAATTTGTGCCAATTGCACAGGGTTTGTTTTGGTACTGCTGCTAATTGGCTCAAAACATAGTGATTAGGCCGCTCAGGATACTCAGCATGAGAGGGACAGATGATCTGTGTTGTGAATTAGTTGGTCGTTACTAATCTCTGTAAATATTATACACACAAACATGGTAATACTTCGAACCATTGGAATGGCAAAACGCTCTGCTACGTATATGAAATGGCAAGGGCATTTTCCTGTTTTTCTTTTTGTATTGTACTCATTTGCTCTTGAGTTGGTTCAAAGCCAACTTCATCTCGACGGCAGAGCTGGTTTACAGGTAGGAGTCCTGTTGCAGGGAAATAGGATATCGTACGGAAACCTTGCGGTTGACAAGTTCCATCGTCTTCAAGTATCAATTGGTTCATCGACTGTTGTCAACAACTACAGAGAGTGTGCTCTGAGCTGTGTTAACAATGCACAATGTCTTTCCTTCAACGTCGCCTCATCTCCACGTACAGACAAAAAATTTCGATGTGAGTTGTTGAACGAAGATAAGTACTCGGCAAGTCCAGGACAATTAGTTATTTCACAGGAATATCATCATTACAACATCAAGGTATATTCACACAAATTCACTATGATTCTGACATTGTTGGAAAAAAATCACTGAGTTCAGAATCTCCAACTGGGAGAATGTCCTGTTTACTTTGAGGGTATGAAACATTAATATATGTTATTCTCCAAAAAATGCAAAAGTCTAAAAAAAACAGTACAGCTCAGATAAGTCAGATTGTGATAAAATAACAGTTATATACATCGCAAGAGCAGATTTATGAAGATTTGAGTTAAATCTCAGTATAGGCCCCTCGTTAAAGGAAAAAAAAAATACTTTTGGTATGATTACCCTGCGGAAAGTTTGCTCATTACGTAATTTGCTTTGATAAGACAACAATCTAAGAGGATTGTGGCTATACAAGTTTGTCGCGTCCATTTTTTATCAACGAAATGTACTTATCAAAACTATTCAGTGAGATCTGTTTCCATTATCAAAGAGAAGCAGTTTTTCAGGAACAAAGTAAATGAATCGACTCATAATTTTTTTTTTTTTTAATCGCAAAACTTTTGTCCACAGACACATTGCTCAAGCTTTCCTTGTCAAAATAACGCAACTTGTGTTCCAAATTATACTAAAAATCAGTATCACTGTGATTGTCGCCCTGGATATGGTGGATTCTTCTGTGAAACAGGTAGGATGAGATATTGACAGGAGTCCAAAAACATTCATACTATGACCATGAGATATATATTTTTTCTGATAATATACATGAAAAAGTTACCCAGTTCTTATTGGTTAAGATAAATGCAGTTTTCAAGTAATTCAATGCAGAAGAGGGTTAATTCAGTGCAAAGAAGTAACAAACCAGAAATTCTGATTGGTCGATAATCAAATAAACTCACAGATAGCCAACCAAATGCGAGCCTTGGATGTCGCAACATTTGGGTACCCTGAAAATTTGCGAGCGAAACAATGGCCGGCGTGTTAAGTGGGTTTTCTTTCGTCACCGCAACAACAATACAGCAGCTGAAAAACAGCTCTAACAACCTAAACACTGTAAAAAGCACTGCCTTTTGGTTGTCGGTTTGGAAAAAAAGTGGTGTTTAGAGAAGGAAATTGCCAAGGAAATCGAAAATTACCAGCAGACTCAGCTCAATACTTTGCTCGAGATTCCACGCCGAAATTGAAAACAAACATGGTTAAACCCGGCAAACGACGATTCCATTTCATCGAAAGTGATTCGGACATAGACTGAACAATTCCTTGAACTTTTTAGCCGGACTTTGATTTTCTTTTTTTTTTGCGCCTTAAAGATGTAAAAATATCATTTTTAATTTTTTCCTCAGTTTGTGAGTGGGCGGTATTCTACAAATCCTCCAATCTGATTGGTTCCGAGAGCGGGCAGTATTCTCCCCATACGGCCCGCTCACAGCGGGCGGTATCCGATCCTTTGTTTTGAAGTTTTCTTGGAAGCCTTTTAAATCACCTTTTAATATTATTACGCAAATAAATATGTTTCGACGAAACCTCTCTCTTTCATTTGCATTGCCTTTGTTTTCTCTACCATCTACTCGCTCATAAATTGTTCCGTTTATGGAGAATCTTGCCGTAATTACAGCCCTTTATCATTCAGGTTCTTTTCGCAACCATTTGTTAGGTTTTTAGAAAAAAATAAAAATGTTATTCACCAGCCAAGGTCGGTCCGTATTAGGCAAAACTGTGCCCTCTGTCTTGTGTATCCAAGACCTCGGGCACAGTTTTTCCCAATAAGGACAGACCTTGGCTGGTGAATAACACATATATATATATATATATATATATATATATATATATATATATATATTTTTTGATCGTACGCAGTTGTTTTGACCGAACGCACAATGTCACTTGCAGGGTTTGAATAAATTATTTTTGCACTTGATGCGCGCTTTGCTTCTGCATAATAATGATAGGCTATCTCGTATTTTTTCATGTATGTTATTAATACGTAATCACAAAATTTTTCTCGTGCAATTTGAAATAAATTGCGTGAACTGATTTCCTTTTCATCTCTATCTGAAACGCTGTCTATTACTTAACTACATTATCGATGAACCAGCTGCTCTTATCTCACCATTTCCAAAAATCTTTCTCCGAACGGACATCAACGAATGTCCGCCATTTTTACCCGCACAAACGCAAAGCTTAGCAACGGATTGCACTGCCTCTTATTCATGCACTCACTCTGTTTACGCAATCCTTGTTGCAGAACGAATTGAAGCTGAAGGAATAAGGATTTAACTCAAAATATCACCCCGGCACAAATCTATTGAATATTTGGATGTTTTATTTTTTTGTTTAAACCTAATGACTGAAAAATTATCAACGTATCAACCAAAAGCTCGGTCAAGGCCATCCCAGAGTCTGCTATCTTTTATTGCAGATATCAACGAATGTTCCATTAATCCCTGTCTAAACGGAGGGACGTGCGTTGATCAGGTTAATGGATATGATTGTAACTGTCAGCCTGGATACAATGGAGTTCGCTGTCAAACTGGTGAGTGACTACTTCCTCTACCACCTCTTGTTAGCTCTTGCATGGATTACTTCATACGGTAACTGAGATGCAAGCGCAGTCTGATTGGTCAAAAAACTATCATAATTCGTTTTACTGGTAAACAGCTAATATATATATATATATATATATATATAGTTAGATATAGCTCTTTGGCATACAAAGCTTTGCTTTCATGTCCAAATTGAGCACTCTACTAGGATGAGTCATTGCTGCTAGCATTGTGCATGCTCACTAGTTTTTCTAGTTTGAGTACTCTGGCATGGCTTAGATGATCCCACATATGCGAGATCACTTGGAGTTGCTATATTGCCTTACCTCCATCCTAACACCAGCATTGCACTGATGAGGCCCAGAAGGCCGAAACAGTACTGTCTGCAGTTATATATATATATTATCTGTACTGAGACCACGAGATAGCACTTTTCTCAAGCAAGGATATTGTAAAAAGCAATGTAATATACCATTTGCTAAAAGAGCTGATGTTTAAAATTGTGTGAACTGATTTCATTTTCATCTCTTTCTGAAACGATGTCTATTACTTAACTACATTATCGATGAACCAGCTGCTCTTATCTAACCATTTCCAAAAATCTTTCTCCGAACAGACATCAACGAATGCCCGCCATTTTTACCCGTACAAACGCAAAGCTTAGCAACGGGTTGCGCTGCCTCTTACTCATGCACTCACTCTGTTTACGTAATTCCTTAGCAATGTCGCAGAATAAATTGAGGCTGAAGAAATAAGGATTTATGCAACTCAAAATATCACCCTGGCACAAATCTATTGAATATTTGGATGTTTTAATTTTTTGTTTAAACCTAATGACTGAAAACTATTGTTATTGCTTTCAGCATTACGCTCATGCAACGACGTGTACCTTTCTCGGTAAGTTATTAAGTTGCATCCTTTTACCATTTTACAATTTGATGCATTTTTTAAAACTTTCATGGAAGAACGTGATGATCTGGGTGAGTTTGGTTATGAGTTTTCATGTAAAAGACATAAAACGGATTTTTTTTCCACACTGAAATGTCTCGCTAAAACAAAAACAAATTGCGATTTAAAAAACTGGTGGTCTGGGAAGCAACAGAACTAAATCATAGATCGTTACTGGATAAGCATACTCATGTTCTGCCCTGATTTGATTCTTTGACTGAGTTCTTCTTTTTCAAAGGTCAAATGCTTCCAGTCAACGATATTCGCTCTTCGTTGGAGGACAACTGACCTCTGTGTATTGTCACATGGGGGATTTTGGGTGTGGCGGTGGTGGCTGGACAACAGTTATAAAAATGGATGGTAATAAGGTAAGCTGCACAAAGAAAGATGTTATTCATTTTATTACCCCTGGCCTCAGTGGTAAGCTAGATGATAACTAGGTTCATATGCAAAGCGCATGCTACACACTGCTAAGATCAGCTTGTTAATGGCGTCTTGTGCGTGCAAATTAAACAACAAGAGAGTAAATTTTGACCTTGGTTATCGCAGGTACACTGTATTAGCTAATGATATGGAGGTTGAAGTTCAACTTTGCTTCCAAACGATTTATAGCGAACCTTGCCCATTTTTCTTTTCATAACAAGCCGGCAAATCAAGCATATACTTTGCCCCTTCGATCGTTAACTAAAACACCTCTTTTCCTCCCTTTTTTTTTGGTTTTTGTTTGTTTGTTTTTTTGTTTGCTTGTTTTCGTCTGCTTTTTTTTTCCATTGTTGTATTTTTTTAATGCTTTTCTTTCATTTTCTTTCTTTTTAAGCAAACTTTTCACTTTCACTCTTCATACTGGAACCTCGCAAATGAGTACAACCTTGCTGGAGGAGAGACTGGGTTCGACTCGCAAGAGACCAAGTTACGAACCTATTGGAACACGCCCTTCAACAAGATTTGTCTCGGAATGAAGATCGATCAGCAAAAAAAATTCATAGTGCTAACCGAGCAGGCCAGTTCATTGTATTCACTGATTGCTGACGGAACTCATCGCCCCACATCATTGGGCCGTAGCGCATGGTTATCGCTTATCGGTGCACAGGCTTCGTTACTACCTAATTGTGACAGGGAAGGATTCAATGTGGTCAGCGGTAATTCTGATTTCGGCAAAGCTAGAATTGGTATTCTTGGTAACAATGAGAACGACTGCTACACTTGTGATAGAAGAATCGGATTTGGTACGGGAGGGTTACATGAAGACAGCAATACATGCGGAAATGGTGGCGCTCAAATCAGAGCTATGGGATACATCTTGGTGCAATAATTAATCATCTCTTCTTCTTTTTATTTTATTGTTATATAAAAGCTTCTTAACGAATTCAGGCATAACAGCAGTTGGAAAGTTTTTCTTAGCAAAAGGCAGATAGTAAATTTATTTATCTCCTCGTTGAATAAGCTAAATCATTATCATTTTCTTCGCGATGTTTATTTTATAATCAGCACGTTTCTGGAGGCGTGACTTTGATCTTTCAAGTATGGGGGGGGGGGTCGTGCTTACGAGCTTTCGTTCTTTGTAATGTATCGGGCTCGTATTCAAGTAGAGAGAAAAACTGTTAAATAAATTTTTTAGTACTGGAAAAGACTGACAACATAAACATTCTTCGGATTTGGGTGGCGCACCTTTGCAAACCAGAAACAAAAGTAGTCGCATATTATTTATTTCGAAGAATTATTTTAAGAGTAATTATGTCGCATAGCAAAGTCAGGGGTACCCAAGTGCCCCTCTCCAACGATCTAATCAGACCTTGGTCATAAATGGGAACGCACTGAAATATAGCCAGAGGAACAGTTTAGAATGGCTTCTTTTCGCCCTGCTAAGCTTCTTTAAGTTATTCTATCTTTATGATATTTGTCTTAATTCAAATGTTAAAAAATTACTCCACAATTAGTCATCACTAGCAAGACATCGTTGAAAAAAAAAATTTATTTTTTATTCATAAAGAAATAACACGCACAGAAGGTGATACTCATTTGCATCAGATTCTGCACGCAAATAGAACCAGTTGTTAGGTCTTCGCTTAATTGATACACAGGCAAGACAGGTGTAGGATAGAAACGCAAATGTTTAAATTTATCATTTGTTACTTTTTGGTTCTGTTTTCTGATATGAAAGCTGAACAAAGCGAATTTAAACTGGATGGAAGAGCTGGTTTAAAGCGAGGAGTTTATTTCCAAGAAAAAAAGGTATCGTATGGCAACTTTGCAGCTGACAAGTTCCATCGTCTTCAGGTATCAGTTGGTTTATCGATTGTCGTGAGCAACTACAGAGAGTGTGCTATCAGTTGTGTGGAAAATCCGACATGTTCTTCGTTAAACGTCGCCTCATCTCCAAATTCAGAAGGAAATCTTCGATGTGAGTTGTTAAATGAAGATAAATACTCTGCAAGTCCAGGGAAACTTGTCAGTTCACAGGAATATCATCATTACAGCATCAAGGTATTTATTGAATGACCAAATAATTTTAACACACTCTCTATTTGACAGAAACGAGTGCAGAAAATAGTTGTCCAAGACAATTCGTTATGTCATCCGACTGTTATCAGGATGATAAAAAAAAAACTAAGAGTCGCTCTGTTAATCAGTAAGTTTCTAAAGTGCTACAGCTTTCCAAAACGCAAACTTTATGACGAAGGTTCTACGCAAAAAACAGATACATCTTTTTAATGCACTAAGGATGACTTTGGGCCACTGTTATTACAGTTATGTTTACTTGAAGAGAAAAATGATATGCAGATGTGTTTAATAGGAAACATCACCTTTGCTTTACCTCATTGTGGCAATTAAAAAAAAGGTACTTTTTAATTCGGCTCTAGACAGGTTATTAGCTTAATTACGCGTGGCAAGATGTACATCAAGAACAATACCATCTTATTAAAAAGTTTATATGAATCGTTTCAACTTTTACCGTTTATCAATCACATTCCTAAAGTAAAGTTTCAGAGCTTCATCCAGCATTTTTTCAAGATTTCAATCTGCCTGTGTATAATCTGTCGCTCATAACTGAAGAAGTTTGTTGGATATTTCTCATGAAGATAACAGAGGTTCTTATACTCATAATTTTTATAATTTCGACTCAGTCATTAAAGATCGGTTACATCAGTAACTCCGCAGAACAATTCAACAACCTGCAACCAGTCGTTAATTAGCTGGATATTATTTTTTTTTAATGACTTCAAGACCGTAGAAAAAATAAAAAGTTTTGCTCCTTCTTATGATGATTCTGATAAAGTAGATATGAATAATATTTGCATGAGTAACATATATAGGAAACCAAATCTATCTTTTCTCTTTGAACATGTAATAAATGTGACACTAAAAAAGTGCATTTAAAAGGGAAAGAATTATTGAAAGAACATTTTATGGGATTTTTCTCCTTTTCATCCCAACTTACTCGCTCATCTGACATGAAATGTAACCTCCTCAGCTGTATAGTTAAATCATGAGAGAAGGCGAAAGTGCGTGTATTGATGGTAGAAAGACTTAATTGATTATAGTATTGCAAATATTTCATATATAACCTCAGATCGAGTCCTGCAAGGTTTTGAAAGGGTCGAACAAATTACGTGCGTTCAAACTTCAAAGCAAAACCGACACACAACAGTCTTTCAATTAAAATCTCAAGCACTCAAAAAATCAATTTACGTTAATTTGAAAAGGGAAAAATTGAACTTTACACGAAATTTAAGAATCAAACAAATCGAAAGATTGGTTGACCCAAAAGTACATAAAAACGTACTTAGACCTGCAGCAAAAACTAAAAAATAAGATCACCAAAATACAACACATCAAATAATGATAATAACGATAATGATAATGATAAAAAACGATGATAATAATGACAGTAAAATATAAAATGAAAATGGTATTACTGTTTACACGGATATAAATATTGTAGTAACACTAGGGCTAGTCCAGCGACAAAAATTGACCATCCAGTAATTGTTAATAAGGTAACTGACGTGTTATTTACAGACACCATGTTCTAGTTTCCCGTGTCAAAACAGTGCAACTTGTGTTCCAAGTTACGATGAAAACAGTTACCGCTGTGATTGTAAACCGGGTTACACAGGAAAATATTGCGAAACTGGTGAGTTATTCGTTTAATATAAATTGAACCATGTTTGTTAAGTACAAATTTTAAGTAATGTCATTCGGTGTTGAAAACTGCAAACGCTTGTCCATTTAACGCCATTAAAATGCTCTGAATATTTAGGAAGAACAAGAAATTGATATAAAACATTTTTCGTAGATATCAGCGTATGTTCCATGGCCAGTGATCCCTGTTTAAATGGAGGGACGTGTGTTGCTGAGGCTCTTGGACATCCGCTTTGTAATTGTCGGCCTGGATACGGAGGAAACCTCTGCCAGACTGGTGCGTATGTCACTTCTCTATAATGTTGCTCAGCTTGCTGACTTCAACTGATCTTTAAATAAAGACCCAGAGGGTTTTCTTTGAATTTATTCTGACACAATCCATCAGGATTTGTTGAAATCAAAGAAGTATCCTTTTTTTTCCTCCTCGCGCACATCAACGAATGTGAAAGTAACCCCTGGGTAAACGGAAGGCGTCTGTTGATCAGGATAATGAATACATATGTAACTGTAAGCTCATGCAATAAATTGACACGAGACATTTTTCTTTCTTGTAGACATCAATGAATGCTCCAGTAACCCCTGTTTAAACGGAATGTCGTGTTTTGATCTAGTGAATGGATATGAATGTATGTGAGACCAGATCAATTATGACGGAGTTCATTGTGAAATAGTCTGTGAGTTCCTCTACTTATTTAATCGTAACTGAGGAGTCTCAGTTGTAACCATAAATTGAGAGCAAATGTAATAGGAGTGAATGAGTTGATATCAAACATGTTTCAAATTACATTTGAGAAGAACCGATACAGTCATAATCTCCATGAATAATAATAATAATAATAATAATAATAGTAATAATAATAATAATCATCTCAAGTACACTTAACATTGCACGGAGTTTCAAAGTTCTCACTGCGCAGAACCTATGAACTGGCCAAACTTTTACCCATAACTTTTTGGGTTTCTGATATCATTTGAGAATTTCTTTATTTTATGAATTATTTTAGGCTATAGTAATGACAAGCTACGCGATTGCGCCTTGTCAATATCTTATTTAAGAAGGCATCCTTACGTTTTACTGCCATAATAAAGGTTTATAAGTGATTCTGACCCGTTCCTCCACCACTGTTTACTCGTGGTTCGAGCTGGCAGGTGATTAGTTTGCATTTTCATCTCTGCTAAACCCACACCCTCTTGGACGGATCCTAGTGTGGAGGAGCTCATGAAATCGTAGAGATTACTTTTGAAACGCAATTTCAAAGTGCAGCAGGTAACCGAGACGACCTGGCATAAATCTTTTAGAACTTAATCATTTATGTTCCTATCTTTTCTCCTTTTGATTTTTTTTGCTTTTTAACCATCAGTAATTTGGACCAAGTATACTTCTTACATTATTTTGCGGTCTTAACAATCGCAACGGGATCACATAAGGAGTTACAGAGCAGGAATGCAAGCAACGATGTTCTTATTGCGTTGCCATTGAATATTGGTCTGGGGGAAACTTGTCTTGTTACCAATGTTTTGATAAAACATAGAGACATCCTTACACCAATACTAATGATGCTTTATATCCACCTGATGTGTTCGTCAAAAATTGAATGATAGGAATCTGACATAAACGGCCTTGAGCAGTCACGAGTTGCTTTCGTTAAAAGTTGAATCACAGTAACATGACAAGGGATGGGGTGATGTTTTCCAGAAATTAAACATTTTACGAACGAAAAAAGAAACGGCCTGACACGTTTGAATAGACATCACAGCAAGTTTGAGGTGCACAGCGGCAAAAGCTATTTATGAACGACAAACACAAACATTGCTCCATCACAGAGGAGTGCATAGTAAAGCTTGTTCTCTGTAGACGTAGAAGTTTAAATTTTGGCACATTGTATAGTTTTAAAGTTTAAACATTTATAAGTTCTCATCTCACTAGGTTCAGTGTTGTTTCACAATAGTTTGTCCTAAATACTCAACCTTTTTGTTAACTTTTGATCAACTCGTAACATATAGTGAAGGCCTAAACTTAATGTAAACGTAGGGTCTAGCTGCCTACTATCAGTGATATTATTATTAGCACTGTAGTAAGGTTATTTTGCTTTTAGTGCGTCTCTTTTAATTTTTCTGCCAGATTTGGAGGCTGTTAGTAGTATTGTAAAAGAACACAAATAAATTAATTGGGAATCGTGCGAACTGGTAATATTGTCGACGTTATGAGTCTTGTCTGTATTCAAATGGAACTAATTTTAACATAGGCAGCTTGCAATTACGATATATAGATAAAAAGGAAAAATTAAAAATGTATATAATGACGTCTTCAGATGTATTTTATTCAGCACGAAAATCTTCACCCAATAATTTACAAAATCGCAAAACCGTTGAACTTCGATAGACTTTTTTCACCCTTGAGCTACCTGAATTTGCCTTGTTTTTCTTTTTAGATTTGAGTTTAATAACCCTAAAAAAAAGCCTACATAACAATAGCCTTTAACTGCACAAGTAGAGAAAAACTTGATGAATTCTGGCTATCGTAGTAAGATAATGCCATCGTGCAAATACCCCAATGATTTACAATCAGCTTGTTCATTTTGCCTCTACCTAGATTGCTTTAAATGTATTTCATGAACATCCACTGTAACTTCAATCTCGAGTTCAGAGCCATTTGCAGCTCCAAAGAGGATTTTTTTGCCTGCTGATTCTGAAGCAGATGATTAACATCTTTCGCTTGTTTGTTTGACAACCTTGAATAAGGCTATTATCGAAGACTATTACTATAAATGATAAAGTCATCGATGAAAAGTACTCAAAATCTACGTTTTTGAAAAAGAATGTTTCGCTGACTTCGATTTTTTTTCCTTCGTTGACGAATGATCTCAAATATTTGAGTTTTAGAATTAAGAAGAACACGAACAGGACCGAACCTTTTTTGGACCGATTCTTATGCAAACAACAGCTTTTATATAATCATTTTTTGGAACGCCCTGGGGTTATCGAAGGTATGAATGAGCTTGTCAGTGATGACATATGAAGTTACATGTAATGAAGTCTTAAAGGAAAATGTTTCAACTTTCTTTGTTCCATAGGACTAGTTGGTATCTGTGAGTGCTTCTCCGCCATAGGAACAAGCACGAACGCATGAGCCAGGTGTTGTTAGGAGAGTGGCTTTGCGTTTCTAGAAAGTTTTACAGAGAAACATCTGCTTTTCAAACGGGAAAAGTCACGAACTTCCATGCGGGAATTTTGTGTGTGCTGATTCTTATGCAAATTTTTCATCCACATGTTTTGTTTGGCGATAAGGCTTTTGGTGATTTAGGGTGTATAAGCTGAATAACAGGATAAAGGAATCCGGCTTATTCGTTATATATTTTTTCATGTACTTCATTTTTATTTTTCCTAACAACACCTAACTCATACGTTCATGCTTGTTCCTATGGCGGAGAAGCACTCACAGATACCAACTTGTCCTATGAAACAAAGAAAGTTGAAACAACTTGCACGTAACTTCACATGTCATCACTGACAAGCTCATTTATACCTTTGATAACCCCAGGACGTTTAAAAAAATGATTATGTAAAAGTTGTTGTTGGCATAAGAATCGGTACAAATAAAAGGTTTTTGTTTGTGTTCTTAATGGCAGGACCGCAAAATAGAGAACATATCCAAGATAATTATACTTATAATTACTAAAGAAACCTTCAGAAACCTTTACGGACTTATCGAGATTTTTGAGATAATTAAGTGTAAAAATAGAAGTATTAATTTTAAAAGCAGATGTTCCATTCGTTGATTGAGAGTCAAGATTTCAAATATGAGAATAGTATTTGGACTACCCTTTTCATTTCCACCTGCGGTAACTTTAGGTTGGAAACCAGAACTCTCCTGAAATGTTGGCTTTTGCTGTAAGTTTCACCATCTTTCTGGAGTTTGCTCAAACCTTTGCAACAGTCACTAGCCATTTACATCTCGACGGCAGAAGTGGGTTAAGAAGGAACATTCATGTAAAGAAAAATCAAGTTTCGTACGGACATTTTGCAGTTGAAAGATTCCATCGTCTTCAAGGGTCAGTTGGTTCATCGATTGATGTGAGCAACTACAGGGAGTGTGCTCTGAGCTGTGTTAATAATCCACCATGCACCTCGTTTAATGTCGCTTCTTCTCCTCGTCCGGAAGGAAAATTTCGATGTGAGTTGTTAAACGAAGATAAATACTCTGCAAGTCCGGGAAAGCTGACCAGATCACAAGAATATCATTATTATAGCATCAAGGTATTTAGAACGCTCCCTGAGAAACAGTGTTAAGCGATCTACTAAATGGAAGCCGTTAAAATATGGCTTCATTGTTTCAATATGAGTGATGCAAAACTATATTCCGGAAGGAAATTTTTGCCCTACAACATGACGATGAATAATTTTTAGCGCCCAAACATAATGAAAGAAGTGTTTTGCCTTTTTCCTGTGTATAAATTGGTTTTAACGGCGTCAAGGACACACCCTTTTTGGTAGAGGATTAAACTCGCTTAACTTCACCATATATGAGAAGTGAATGTCATTCCTCGTGATCATTTACATTTTACTTTGGTTTAGAACAGAAAGACCAACACTTTACAAAAAATACCAACAACGGGGTGTGACGTTTAAGTTTCATTTTGTTGCCGTTAGAAATCTTTTTAATTTCTGAGTCTTGGTTTCCTCGGTAATTATAATTTCCTCAGGCGTGTTATCACATCATCATCCACATGTTCAACTTGGTCGGTGTAGGAGCCATGAATTGAAAACATTTCTCAAACCCTCGATAATGGAGAGGTTCTTACGCTTTGCGTACGTGCCTTAGACAAATTAAGCTAGGTTCATTAAACATTAAGCAGTGCAACAACTTGCAAACGTTCAATAAAATAATGTTGAGTCATGCATTAATAATCAAAAAACCTTTTCTAAGCATGAAGCTCGAAACACGCTAGGTGGCAAAGCATTACGGAGATACACGACCGGATTTACCTACACTTCATTTGTGGGAAAAAGAAAGATTTATAGAAATAAAAAACAAAACAAAACAAAACAAAATACTCATTTCTCAGATATCTTGTCTCAAAGTATTGTTTTGCAACTCATCTCATATCTTGTATTTTCTTTTGTGTATGATTAACATATGAAGAAAACCAAACTCTATTAACAGACACCATGTTCAAGCTTTCCGTGTCAAAACGAAGGAACCTGCGCTCCAAATTATGAGGAAAATCAATATCACTGTGGCTGTACACCCGGTTACCAAGGAAAAAACTGTGAAACAGGTGAGTCAGTCACAAGTTTTGCCTTTTACATAAAATGGAGCAATCACGTTAAACTTTGTGGGTTTTTTCGTGTTGTTGGCACGCACACACAAGCCAGCGGTCATATTCTCGCAATTTTTTCTTCATCTTTAATTTCTCCACGCAGACGTTAACGAATGTTCTAGCGATCCCTGTTTAAACGGGGGGACGTGCGTTGATCAAGTAAATGGATATGTCTGTAAATGTCACCCAGGATACGAAGGAGCTCGCTGTCAAACGAGTGAGTACTTACATAGTGCCCTCTCTACTTGTATTAAAATTGACATTTGTATAATTGATATTTGACATGGCTGCTCCGCGGTCACCATCTATTTTTATCAAATCTGTCTCCTTACAGACATCAACGAATGTTCCAGTAATCCTTGCCAAAATGGGGGGACGTGTGTTGATCAGGTGAATGGATATGTTTGCAATTGTCAGCCTGGATACTATGGAGTTCGCTGCAGTCATACGAGTGAGTTTTCTCAACCACTTAGTTTTATTGAAAACAACAACAAAAACTGCGCATTTTTCAGCGGACGAATTAATCAATTCTGATCCAAATGGCGAACTTATGTTTTCTAGTTATAATTTATTGTTTCACGGAAGAGAATGGTTTTCCCAACATTGAAGCATCACTTATCGGAAAGATTTTTCTAAATTCCATGGCATTAATGAAAACAGCTGCATTTGTTATGAATAGATTAAATCTGAACGAAGAAAAGGGTGGATTTTGTTGCTTAGGTCAGAAATAAATGTGATTCGTATTCTGTGTAATACGAAGCTTGGACTGTGTTTTTCGATCCAATTAAGGGAAGCAAGCAAGTCTGCCTCTCGCAAGAAACAAACTCAACACATGCAATAGGGTCTCTTATGGGTGACATGTTGGTGTAAATGTGGCAAACAAAAACTTAGTATATAAATCCATTTGCATTCTCTCACAAATGCTTCAACCTGAATGGCTATGCTACTCCCTATCTATTCTGTTATGCGTGAGTAATGTATGTAACACGTGGCGTGACGTTTTATATCATCATTGAGATTTATAACAAGACGATTGGACTATTCGCTCTCCATTCGGTTCTATGCGTAATATTTGATGAGGGATTCGCTCTCATCACCGATCACGCGATAGTAATCTGGAGCTCATAATTTAGTTGGCAATGATAGCAGAACCAGCGAGCAGATGTGTTGAGTTACTGCACCTTGCTTTTCATAATATTTTGTTTTATTTTTTCATGTTTTTGTTTTCATAGACCAATGGACGGAGTATACGCCTTACATTTGTGGGAGTCGAAATGAGATTCAACGAGGATTGACAGAACAGGAATGCAAACAACTATGTTCTGCTTGTGTTGCCATTGAATACTGGTCTGGAGGAAACACGGCTTGTTACGAATGTTTCGATAAAACACAACGGTACCATTATCCCAACACAAATGATGGTTCATATCCACCTCACGTATTTGTCAAAAACTGAATAATAAAGGAAGGGATCAAGTTTTACAGACAATAGAAATGGCGGTCGTATGCCGGGTGGCATGCAGATTTTGAGGGATCAACTACGAAGCAGCATCTTATGAGTCTCTGTCGAAACAGAATTTTCAGAAGTAAGGAAGAACAGCATCCGCGACTACCTCTAGTTCTTTCTTTTCAGTAGACTCTGATTAATATAAAAAATTTAATTAAATTCCCACCAAATTGGTGAAAGATAGGAGAGTAGTGAAACACACTCAACAGCGTAGAAATCGCCCCCGAGCCCTCCCTAAGATATCACTTTTCCGATAGAAATGAACTTCCACGCAGAATAAAATACAAATACAAACAAAACTTGAACGACACAAACTAAAAACTTGATATTCTGAAGGGCGTACCCGTCGACAGATCTTTTCAGGGATTTTTTTAGTCTTCACCACAACCAAGGATCAGGAAAAGTTTCAAGATATTCGTGAGGTTTTACGACATTCTCTTTTCTATCTTCAAGGATTTTGAGTAAAATTTAATTGAACGTTTAAGCGAATAATTTCTTATGCGATTAAAACTCGTTTATACGTATCTAATAATGGGGTAAATTTGCAGCGTACGTTGAGAATCTCATCATTGCATGACAAAGGCGTAATTTATCGATCATAATTTGGTCGGGCAAACTGTCGCATAGTTTAAATCTTCTAGCTATCATAACAGTTCCTTTAATTCTGCTTTTACTCGTGAAACTTTTACTTAAAACAGGCAATTTTTCATTCGATTATAGCCCTGGCCGAGGTTAATGCATTTTGTTCATGATAGGACAGTTTACTCTCAGAATACCCTTTTCCATCCTGGAGTATCAATTGATTACCAGCGAGATGTCAGGGATTTCTTATAGTGTGCTAGGGAAGAGAAGGAGTGCATTGTTCACGACCTGCAAACGATCTGCAACAAAACTGCATGAACCCGAGCGTCAAGTGCAATTTGAAAAATCTAGTCGTGCTTATTGACACCAAATTGCCAGAGAAATCACGTTATTACCTATACAAACCTTTTATGAACATCATAGGGAGTCAAGAGAGACAAAATTTTGAAAGCATGCATGAGCTATTTGTAATTTGCACTTGTGTTACAACTTTGCAATCGTGTTACACGGGAATGCCCTCGTTTTCAGCCAGTCAGAAGCGCGTAATTATAAATAATGTTATTAAGTATTAAATTTATCACTGATATCCATTATTATCCATTTATTGTCTGATCAAAAGAGTTTAAATTAATATTTACTTCTCTTAAGCAAAAGGTATACATTATTGTGATATTAACATAATTTTCTCAGTTGTATCTATGACATATCAACCTAAGGTTTTACACCTCATGATATAATCATAAGTACAGGTAAACAAACGTCTGTCATTATACTCCCACAATTTCTAGCCAATCTAACAATAAAGCACCTCTATAACACTAATGACAAGTTTATTGTATACTCCCAAAGAATAATTTTTGTGTCTGTTCATTGGCTGATTCAAAGGTGACTAGTTATTCACTCAGGAATAGGTGATAAGAAACAAAGTAGCTTCCCATTTGTCTATCCTTACCTCAGAGGATACCTCACTTCTTTTCACCCCCACTTTGGTGAAAAACTGTGAAACATCATTGGTACTGTAGTATTATTGAAGAATTTTTACTGACAATTTAAGAAAACCTGTTAGCAGACAAACGGCCAACAGCATGCTGCACACAAATGGATCCAGGAAAGTCTGCCTAGAGTGGACTACTAGGTGGTTTTGTTTTTTGGTGGAAGGGGTGGGTGGGGATTTTACTGTATTTTCTCAATGGATCTTGTGACTCATTCATTTACTGTGAACAAATCAATTAGGTACTGAAAAATAATAATTAAGATCTGGATACTGACTAAACCCAAAAGCCACAAACTAATTAAAGTTGCTGATGGGATTTAGTTTTCCTGTGCTTGATTATATATTTTCTTTACCCTTTCCACCCTAACATCAGTATGTATATTCTCCATACTGTTCTCCATACCTCCTAAGGTGCTAAAAAGGAGACTTTGTTTATCATTCCAGAACTTCTTTAGTTGGTGATCATTTCCTTTATTCTTGTAACTTAAATGTTTGATTCAGGGTGATATTGTGTGGAGAAGAAAATCGAAGTACCATAAATGTCTGTGGTGTTTGCCATTATCTGAGTTTCATAGTAAGTAATTCATTGCTACAATTATTCACCCATAAAATTAGCATAAACACCAAGTTCAGTATCAATTCTATCTAATGTTGTTGGGTTCACTTCCAAGTAATTCATTTCACTGTAGCTGTCACATGATTTTTGTACATGAAGTGAAATTGGTAACATTTCCACACAGCTGTTGCAAAACAAACCTGTAGACCCAAAGACAATCTATAATCCTGCCATTGTTTTCTGTATCCAAGAACTGTGAGCATAGTGAAGTATGGGGCTGTATATAAATCATGGCACAAATTAAACCCAACTACACACAAGCTTTCCTCTTCAATCCTTTCCAACCACCAAATATCTATCATCACCTTTCCCATATGACTTGTGTTTCAACCCATATTGTTGTGAAATTTTATGTATAACAGCTCGGTCTTCTTTCGAGAGTTCGCTAGAAAATTTAATTTCTCTGTCTGTTCCACTAATAAATGACATAAGTACATCTCTAATCGTCTGTTTTTTCACTTGCGATCCATGTGTTGGATTGCACCCCAGACCAAACTTACCATCAGTACCGAGAGCAATGACTGGCTCTGCTCGACCTTGGCCCTCCTTACCAATCCCCCCACTCCCGGTCCGTTCCATTTTCCGAAGCATTTTATTGCCGATGTTATCTTCGGAAATGCTCGCTGCCTTTTCATAAGCTTTCGAGACTAGTTTGGTTTTCGACACACATGGGGCAGATTCATGTTGCCGAGATAGTGATCCCAAACGAATAACAGGTTGGCGAGGTCGGAGCATCGACAAAGCATTCTCGGCTGCTGTACGTTTCGCCTGTTTTTTCCCTACCCCTTCCCCAACGGCAACCAACTGGTTCGCTATCGTCACAGAACACGAAAATAAACCTGTTTTGCTGTTCACACCAAGTTCATCAAATGATATAGTTTTCTTCGACTTTTGGACGCTCTCGTTCAAAACACTCACAGGATTGCTTTCATTGCCTTCTTCTCCTTCCTCACGCTCGTAGATTGTGAAGTTTTCTATCAGTGGTTTTACCTTTCTCAATACTTTGTGTGGCACAAAGATACCCCCCTTCGATTCAATTTCACCTACTAGTTCCTCAGTTTTCGCTGGTACACAAGGAAAGCGAAAGAGGCAGTTCACATAAAACTTAACCCAAACAACATAAACAGGGACAACGGAGCCGAAATACCGGAAGCGTGGATGCCGATAATTAGAAAACATCAAAGCCGGCGACGCACAGCAAATCAGAGAACGCCTGAGGAAACCATGGTACACGGAAACAATACCCGGATCGAAATGCACCAATCGCAGCAGACCACCATGATACATAAGGCTGTGCCGGAACCAGTCGACCCCATCGCCTGAAGAAGACTTGCAGTAAGCAGTCGAAACGTCGCGATCTACATCTAGTGACTTTGTCGTGAGACAACAGAACAAATTTAAGTTATCATCCAGCTACCACGATGAACAACAACCAATTTCATAACATCAATCAAGCCGTTTTATTACGAGCAAGATTCCGAACTAATTAAAGTCCCCAAAGTCATTACTGTTTACAAGTGAATGACCTCATCTTCGTTTATGGTCAACGAGAAATTGCTAAGGAAGGAAGATCCGCTCTTTAATCAAAACAAAACCGTTGTGGTGCGGTATCGTAATGGCTCATTTAAGAAATAACAGATTCTTTAATATATTAGATTCTTGCAATTTTAAGCCTAGAATTATTTCGGCTTCGTTATAGAAGTTTATCCATTATTAATTTGGATTTTCCTTGCCTACACATCCACGCCCCTCTTCTCTTTCTGTAAATTGATAAGGGGTTCTTTGTCATTTTGGTATTTTATTTTTCGATACTTGTCTTATAATGATGCTATTCTAAGATTCAAATTTCCACACAAAAACAGATATGTGAATAGAATAAGAGTTATGAGAGGTTTTGAGCTCGGTAAAGAAATAGAAAGATATGTTTTCTTTGTCCCACGCTCGTGACAAGATGAAAACATCTTTCTCTAAAAACAGATATGTCATAATAACGTTCGCACCAGAAAGGCCAAGAATGATTATGCCTAGAGATAAGGATTGTCACCCTCTGCAAAGCATACAGCTCATACCTTATGTTCATTTGAGGAGCGAAGGGAAATTTACACGGAACTTACTAAAATCAGGGGAAAAAATAGCGCAGACTTCGGAGTAGTTGTCATCAATGGAATTCTCATTGTACGTCGAATAACCTCAATTAAATTTTTGGAACTGTTAAACAAGCAGAAGATGACAAGCTCATTTATACCATCCACAACCCCGTAGCTTTCCAAAAAATTATTACTTAAAAGCTGTTGTTTGCATAAGAATCGGCGCAAAAAAAGGTTCCTGCTCGTGTTCTTCTTAATGGCAGGACACGTAGTGCCTTGCGAGTCGTAAAAGAGAACATATTCAAAATAATTATACTTAATTATTAAAGAAACCTTCGGGGTCTCCATTCAAAGACTTTTCGAGATTGCTAATTCAGTTCAAAAACGGGAAGTATTAATTTTGAAAGCAGATGTTCCATTCGTCAATTAAGAATCAAATAAGAGAATAGCATTTGGACTACCCTTTCATTTCCTCTTCCGGTAGCTTAAGTGTGGAAACCAGAAGTCTCCTGAAATGTTGTCTCTTGCTGTAAGTTTCACCATCTTTCTGGGGTTTGCTCAGACCTTTGCAACAGTCACTAGCCATTTACATCTCGACGGCAGCGGCGGGTTAAGAAGGAACCTTCATGTAGAGAAAAATCGAGTTTCGTACGGACATTTTGCAGTTGAAAGATTCCATCGTCTTCAAGGGTCAGTTGGTTCATCGATTGTTGTCAGCAACTACAGGGAGTGTGCTCTGAGCTGTGTTAATAATCCACCATGCTCCTCTTTTAACGTCGCTTCTTCTCCTCGTCCGGAAGGAAAATTTCGATGTGAGTTGTTAAACGAAGATAGATACTCTGCAAGTCCGGGCCAGCTGACCAGATCACAGGAATATCATCATTATAGCATCAAGGTATTTAAAGTTCTTCTTGAGAAGCAATGTTAGGCACTCTACTAAATGAAATCCGTTAAATTATGACTTCATTTTTCCGATGAGTGATGTAAACCTATTTTCTGGAAGGACATTTTTTCTCTAAAACACAACAATGATTAATTTTCTAGCGCCCAAACATAATAAAAGAAGTGTTTACCCTTTCTCTGTGTACAGATGGATTTTAACGGCGTCTTGCCAAACTTCACCTTATATGAGAAGTGAATGTCATTCCTCGTGATCATTCACATTTTATTTTGGGTTAGAACGAATTTTTCATTAAAAAAAAAAATAAATTAAGAGAGACCAATACTTTACAAAAAAAAAAATAATAATTACGGGGTGTGACGGTTAAATTTCATCTTCTTGCCGTTAGAATTGTTTTGGTTTTAGTTACATTGTTTTGAATCTTAATTAGGATACATTGTAGCCTAGTAAAGCATGAAAAGACTAGAAAGGAACAAAATCAACTTAGTAGAGACTTCCATTAAAAGGCAACAGAAAGAGCTGAATATATTCAGTTTCATAATCCCCTAAAACACGCCAATCTGTAATCACTTAATATCTCGACTAATGATGCTGTTAAAATGCGTGGTAGCGTGCGTTCCTCAGTTTAAATAGTCTCGTCCTCTAGCATTGCTGTCATGCTGCGTGAGCCTGAGACAAACGTTACGACAATAAAAATTGATGTCAAGCACATGATGCCCCATCGAACTAAGATAATGAAGGCTTTGTATGGACGGTCTGCCAAAAAAAAGGGAAGAAAATTAGTGTTACCCCATAAGGGTGAACAATCTTCAGGGTCACATTTCGCTCGACGAGACAAATATCTTTTCACTTGAATGAGACACCTGCGTACTTTCACTTAAAAAAAAAAAAATTTTAATCTGCTTTGTCCCCTTTGCAGTTTCTTTGCATTCGGTGTTCAAACAGATTTTTTTCTGTTTACTTTCCCTCTTGTTTTGGAATTTTCTTCAACTTTCAATCACTAAGTTTGCAATTGCCGTAAAAAAAATGAAATCCGCAAAATCCATTGTAGCGAATGTAACACCTAAGCCAAATGAATTATACTTCATTTTGACCTGATCTAATTTGGATAAATTCAGTTTCATCCCGGCCGCGACCTCAACAATCCTTCGACACTGAAATAAAATTTCAATTAACAATTGGTTCATACGTCGGCTGTGCATTCATCGAGATATAAAGCACGCAGGAAGTTTGGAGAGCACTCAAGAAGCTAGAGTTACTCTCGGCTACGCCTCGAGCAACCCTTACGCATCTTTCGTGCTCTCCAAACTTCCTGCGTGCTTCATATCTCGATGAACGCACAGTTGACGTATGAACCAATTATTTGATAACATTTTCAACCCGATGGAAAATTTTTTTTCTCGAGGGATTTGTTTGCTGACGTCATGAGCGTGCACAATAGGAATATGAAGCACGCTCGCGCAATTGAATTTGATTTGACAAATTTACCAGCTATGTTATAAACCTGATTGATATTTAGAAAAAGAATAAGTTTATCTTGGTTTTTACCGCGATGCACGACCGGATTTACCTACACTTCATTTATTTTTGAGAAAAAGGAAGATTTATAACAAGAAAAGAGAAAAAACAAAACAAACACAAAATACTCATTTCTCGGTTAACTAGTCTTAAAGTATTGTTTTGCATATCCAAACTACTCAAACTTGTAGTTAGAGTCTCCTGCATGTTGAAGATTGACCTGCATTTTCAACTCTTCTCATATCTTTTATCATCTTTGGTGTATGATTAACAAATGAAGAAAACCAAACTCTATTAACAGACACCATGTTCAAGCTCTCCGTGTCAAAACGAAGGAACTTGCGTTCCAAATTATGAGGAAAATCAATATCACTGTGGCTGTACACCCGGTTACCAAGGAAAAAACTGTGAAACAGGTAAGTCAGTGACAAGTTTTCCCTTTTACATAAAATGAAGCAGTCACGTTAAACTTACAATTAAATCATTGTATTATATATACGTATCAACCAAAAGCTCGGTCAAGGCCATCCCAGAGTCTGCTATCTTTTATTGCAGATATCAACGAATGTTCCAGTAATCCCTGTCTAAACGGAGGGACGTGCGTTGATCGGGTTAATGGATATGTTTGTAACTGTCAGCCTGGATACAATGGAGTTCGCTGTCAAACTGGTGAGTGACTACTTCCTCTACCACCTCTAGTTAGCTCTTGCATGGATTGCATCATACGGTAACTGAGATACAAGCGCAGTCTGATTGGTAAAAAAACAATCATAATTCGTTTCACTGGCAAACAGCTAATATATATATATATATATATATAGATATATATATATATAGATATATATATATATATATATATATATATATATATATATATATTATCTGTACTGAGACCACGAGATAGCACTTTTCTCAAGCAAGGATATTGTAAAAAGCAATGTAATTTATATTTGCTAAAAGAGCTGATGTTTAAAATTGCGTGAACTGATTTCCTTTTCATCTCTATCTGAAACGATGTCTATTACTTAACTACATTATCGATGAACCAGCTGCTCTTATCTCACCATTTCCAAAAATCTTTCTCCGAACAGACATCAACGACTGTCCGCCATTTTTACCCGTACAAACGCAAAGCTTAGCAACGGGTTGCGCTGCCTCTTACTCATGCACTCACTCTGTTTACGCAATCCTTAGCAATGTTGCAGAACGAATTGAAGCTGAAGGAATAAGGATTTATGCAACTCAAAATATCACCCCGGCACAAATCTATTGAATATTTGGATGTTTTAATTTTTTGTTTAAACCTAATGACTGAAAAACTATTTTTATTGCTTTCAGCATTACGCTCATGCAACGACGTGTACCTTTCTCGGTAAGTTATTAAGTTGCATCCTTTTACCATTTTATGATTTGATGCATTTTTGAAAACTTTCATTGAAGAACATGATGATCTGGATGAGTTTGGTAATGAGTTTTCATGTAAAAGACATAGAACGGATTTTTTTTTCCACACTGAAATGCATAACTAAAACAAAAACAAATTGCGATTTAAAAAACCGGTGGTCTGGGAAGCAACAGAACTAAATCATAGATCGTTACTGGATTAGCATACTCATGTTCTGCCCTGATTTGATTCTTTGATTGAGTTCTTCTTTTTCAAAGGTCAAATGCTTCCAGTCAACGATATTCACTCTTCGTTGGAGGACAACTGACCCCTGTGTATTGTCACATGGGGGATTTTGGGTGTGGCGGTGGTGGCTGGACAACAGTTATAAAAATGGATGGTAATAAGGTAAGCTGCACAAAGAAAGATGTTATTCATTTTATTACCACTCGCCGGGGTATAATTTCCCACAAAAGAACTGGTGAATTACAGAGACCTCAATGGTAAGTTAGACAACAAGAGAGTAAATTTTGAGCTTGGTTATCGCAAGTACACTGTATTAGCTAATAATATAGAGGTTGAAGTTGAACTTTGCTTCCTTTCGATTTATAGCGAATTTTGCCCATTTTTCTTTTCGTAACAAGCCGGCAAATCAAGCATATACTTTGCCCCTTCGATCGTTAACTAAAACACCTCTTTTTCTCCCTTTTTTTGGTTTTTGGCTTTTTTGTTTGTTTGTTTGCTTGTTTTCGTCTGCTTTTTTTCCATTGTTGTATTTTTTTTATGCTTTTCTTCATTTTGTTTCTTTTTAAGCAAACTTTTCACTTTAACTCTTTATACTGGAACCTCGCAAATGAGTACAACCTTGCCGGAGGAGAGACTGGGTTCGACTCGCAAGAGACCAAGTTACGAACCTATTGGAACACGCCCTTCAACAAGATTTGTCTCGGAATGAAGATCGATCAGCAGAAAAAATTCATAGTGCTAACCGAGCAGGCCAGTTCATTGTATTCACTGATTGCTGACGGAACTCATCGCCCCACATCATTGGGCCGTAGCGCATGGTTATCGCTTATCGGTGCACAGGCTTCGTTACTACCTAATTGTAACAGAGAAGGATTCAATGCGGTCAGCGGTCGTTCTGATTTGGGCAAAGCTAGAATTGGTATTCTTGGTAACAATGAGAACGACTGCTACACTTGTGATAGCAGAATCGGATTTGGTACGGGAGGGTTACATGAAGACAACAATACATGCGGAAATGGTGGCGCTCAAATCAGAGCTATGGGATACATCTTGGTGCAATAATTAATCATCTCTTCTTCTTTTTATTTTATTGTTACATAAAAGCTTCTTAACGAGTTCAGGCATAACAGTAGTTGGAAAGTTTTTCTTAGCAAAGGGCAGTTAACAAATTTATTTATCTCGTCGCCGAATAAGCTAAATTTCTTATCATTTTTCTTCGCGATGTTTATTCTGTAATCAGCTGGTTTCTGGAGGCGTGACTTTGATCTTTCAAGCGTAGGGGAGTTCATGCTTACGAGCTTTCGTTTTTCGTAATGTATCAGCGGGCTCGTATTCAAGTAGAGAGAAAAACTGTTAAATAAATTTTTTAGTACTGGAAAAGACTGAAAACATAAACATTCTTCGGATTTGGGTGGCGCACCTTTGCAAACCAGAAACAAAAGGAGTCGCATATTATTTATTTCGAAGAATTATTTTAAGAGTAGTTATGTCGCATAGCAAAGTCAGGGGCACCCAAGTGCCCCTCTCCAACGATCTAATCAGACCTTGGTCATAAATGGGAACGCACTGAAATATAGCCAGAGGAACAGTTTAGAATGGCTTCTTTTCGCCCTGCTAAGCTTCTTTAAGTTATTCTATCTTTATGATATTTGTCTTAATTCAAATGGTAAAAAATTACTCTACAATTAGTCATCAATAGCAAGACATCGTTGAAAAAGTACATTTATTTTTTATTCATAACGAAATAACACACACAGAAGGTGATACTCATTTGCATCAGATTCTGCACGCAAATAGAACCAGTTGTTGGGTCTTCGCTTAATTGATACACAGGCAAGACAGGCATAGGATAGAAACGCAAATGTTTAAATTTATCATTTGTTACTTTTTGGTTCTGTTTTCTGATATGAAAGCTGAACAAAGCGAATCTAAACTGGATGGAAGAGCTGGCTTAAGGCGAGGAGTTTATTTCCAAGAAAAAAAGGTATCGTATGGCAACTTTGCAGCTGACAAGTTCCATCGTCTTCAGGTATCAGTTGGTTTATCGATTGTCGTGAGCAACTACAGAGAGTGTGCTATCAATTGTGTGGAAAATCCGACATGTTTTTCGTTAAACGTCGCCTCGTCTTCAAATTCAGAAGGAAATCTTCGATGTGAGCTGTTAAATGAAGATAAATACTCTGCAAGTCCAGGGAAACTTGTCAGTTCACAGGAATATCATCATTACAGCATCAAGGTATTTATTGAATGACCAAATAATTTTAACACACTCTCTATTTGACAGAAACGAGTGCAGAAAATAGTTGTCTAAGACAATTCGTTATGTCATCAACTGTTATCAGGATGATAAAAAAAAGACTAAGAATCGCTCTGTTAATCAGTAAGTTTCCAAAGTGCTACACCTTTCCAAAACGCAAACTTTATGACGAAAGGTTCTACGCAAAAAACAGATACATCTTTTTAATGCACTAAGGATGACTTTATGTTTACTTGAAGAGAAAATGATATGCAGAAGTGTTTAATAGGAAACATCACCTTTGCCTTACCTCATTGTGGCAATTAAAAAAAAAGGTACTTTTTAATTCGGCTCTAGACAGGTTATTAGCTTAATTACGCGTGGCAAGATGTACATCAAGAACAATACCATCTTATTAAAAAGTTTACATGAATCGTTTCAACTTTTACCGTTTATCAATCACATTCCTAAAGTAAAGTTTCAGAGCTTCATTCAGCATTTTTTCAAGATTTCAATCTGCCTGTGTATAATCTGTCGATCATAATTGAAGAAGTTTGTTGGACATTTATCACGAAGATAACAGAGGTCCTTCTACTCTTAATTTTTATAATTTCGACTCAGTCATTAAAGATCGGTTACATCAGTAACTCCGCAGAACAATTCAACAACCTGCAACCAGTCGTTAAATAGCTGGATATTATTATTTTTTTAATGACTTCAAGACCGTAGAAAAAATAAAAAGTTTTGCTCCTTCTTATGATGATTCTGATGAAGTAGATATGAATAATATTTGCATGAGTAACATATATAGGAAACCAAATCTATCTTTTCTCTTTGAACATATAATGAATGTGACACTAGAAAAGTGCGTTTAAAAGGAATGCATTTTTGAAAGAACATTTTATGGGATTTTTCTTATTTTCATCCCAACTTACTCGCTCATCTGACATAAAATGTAACCTCCTCAGCTGTATAGTTAATAAATCATGAGAGAAGGCGAAAGTGCGTGTATTGATGGAAGAAAGACTGAATTGATTGTAGTATTGCAAATGTTTCATACATAACCTCAGGTTAGTTGATGGAGTCCTGCAAGGTTTTGAAAGGGTCGAACAAATTACGTGCGTTCAAGCTTCAAAGCAAAACCGACACACAACAGTCTTTCAATTAAAATCTCAAGCACTCAAAAATTCAATTTGCGTTAATTTGAAAAGGGAAAAATTGAACTTTACACCAAATTTAAGAATCAAACAAATCGAAAGATTGGTTGATCCAAGAGTACATAAAAACGTACTTAGACCTGCAACAAAAACTAAAAAATAAGATCACTAAATTACAGCACATCAAATGATGATAATAACGATAATGATAATGATAAAAAACGATGATAATAATGACAGTAAAATAAAAAATGAAAATGGTATTACTGTTTACATGGATATAAATATTGTAGTAACACTAGGGCTATTCCAGCGACAAAAATTGACCATCCAGTAATTGTTAATAAGGTAACTGACGTTTTATTTACAGACACCTTGTTCTAGTTTCCCGTGTCAAAACAGTGCAACTTGTGTTCCAAGTTACGATGAAAACAGTTACCGCTGTGATTGTAAACCGGGTTACACAGGAAAATATTGCGAAACTGGTGAGTTATTCGTTTAATAACATGTTTGTTAATTACAAATTTTAAGTAATGTCATTCGGTGTTGAAAACTGCAAACGCTTGTCCATTTAACGCCATTAAAATGCTCTGAATATTTAGGAAGAACAAGAAATTGATATAAAACATTTTTTGTAGATATCAGCGTATGTTCCATGGCCAGTGATCCCTGTTTAAATGGAGGGACGTGTGTTGCTGGGGCTCTTGGACATCCGCTTTGTAATTGTCGGCCTGGATACGGAGGAAACCTCTGCCAGACTGGTGCGTATATCACTTCTCTATAATGTTGCTCAGCTTGCTGACTTCAACTGATCTTTAAATAAAGACCCAGAGGGTTTTCTTTGAATTTATTCCAGGATTTGTTGAAATCAAAGAAGTATCCTTTTTTTTCCTCCTCGCGCACATCAACGAATGTGAAAGTAACCCCTGAGTAAACGGAAGGCGTCTGTTGATCAGGATAATGAATACATATGTAACTGTAAGCTCATGCAATAAATTGACACGAGACATTTTTCTTTCTTGTAGACATCAATGAATGCTCCAGTAACCCCTGTTTAAACGGAATGTCGTGTTTTGACCTAGTGAATGGATATGAATGTCTGTGAGACCAGATCAATTATGACGGAGTTCATTGTGAAATAGTCTGTGAGTTCCTCTACTTATTTAATCGTAACTGAGGAGTCTCAGTTGTAACCGTAAATTGAGAGCAAATGTAATAGGAGTGAATGAGTTGATATCAAACATGTTTCAAATTACATTTGAGAAGAACCGATACAGTCATAATCTCCATGAATAATAATAATAATAATAATAATAATAGTAATAATAATAATCATCATCATCTCAAGTACCCTTAACATTGCACGGAGTTTCAAAGTTCTCACTGAGCAGGACCTATGAACTGGCCAAACTTTTACCCATAACTTTTTACAGAGCAGGAATGCAAGCAACGATGTTCTTATTGCGTCGCCATTGAATATTGGTCTGGGGGAAACTTGTCTTGTTACCAATGTTTTGATAAAACATAGAGACATCCTTACACCAATATTAATGATGCTTCATATCCACCTGATGTGTTCGTCAAAAATTGAATGATAGGAATCTGACATAAAACGGCCTTGAGCAGTCACGAGTTGCTTTCGTCAAAAATTGAATCACAGTAACATGACAAGGGATGGGGTGATGTTTTCCAGAAATTAAACATTTTACGAACGAAAAAAGAAACGGCCTGACACGTTTGAATAGACATCACAACAAGTTTGGGGTGCACAGCGGCAAAAGCTATTTATGAACAACAAACACAAACATTGCTCCATCACAGAAGAGTGCATAGTAAAGCTTGTTCCCTGTAGACGTAGGACTTTAAGTTTTGGCGCATTGTATAGTTTTAAAGTTTAAACATTTATAAGTTCTCATCTCACTAGGTTCAGTGTTGTTTCACAATAGTTTATTCTAAATACTCAGCCTTTTTGTTAACTTTTGATCAACTTGTAACATATAGCGAAGGCCTAAACCAGGAGCCCATTACTTAATGGGCTCTTGCCTAAACTTAATGTAAACGAAGGGTCTAGCAGCCTGCTATCCGTGATATTATTATTAGTATTGTAGTAAGGTTATTTTGCTTTTAGCGCGTTTCTTTTAATTTTTCTGCCAGTTTTAGAGGCTGTTAGTAGTATTGTAAAAGAACACAAATAAATTAATTGGGAATCGTGCGAACTGGTAATATTGTCGACGTTATGAGTCTTGTCTGTATTCAAGTGCAACTAATTTTAACATAAGCAGCTTGCAATTACGATATATAGATAAAAAGGAAAAATTAAAAATGTATATAATGACGTCTTCAGATGTATTTTATTTAGCACGAAAATCTTCACCCAATAATTTACAAAATCGCAAAACCGTTGAACTTCGATAGACTTTTTTCACCCTTGAGCTACCTGAATTTATTTTGTTTTTCTTTTTAGATCTGAGTTTAATAACCTTAAAAAAAGCCTTCATAACAATAGCCTTTAACTGTACAAGTAGAGAAAAAATTGATGAATTCTGGCTATCGTAGTAAGAAAATGCCATCGTGCAAATACCCCAATGATTTACAATCGGCTTGTTCATTTTGCCCCTACCCGATTGCTTTAAATGTATTTCATGAACATACCCAGTAACTTCAATCTCGAGTTCATAGCCATTTCCGGCTCCAAAGAGGATTTTTTTGCGTGCTGATTCTGAAGCAAATGATTAACATAACTTGTTTGTTTGACAACCTTGAATAAGGCTATTATCGAAGACTATTACTATAAATGATAAAGTCATCGATGAAAAGTACTCAAAATCTACGTTTTTGAAAAAGAATGTTTCGGTGACTTCGAGTTTTTTTCCTTGGCTGACGAATGGTCTCAAACATTTGAGTTTTAAAATTAAGAAGAACACGAACAGGACCGAACCTTTTTTTGTGCCGATTCTTATGCAAACAACAGCTTTTACATGATCTTTTTTTGGAACGCTCTGGGGTTATCGAAGGTATGAATGAGCTTGTCAGTGATGACATATGAAGTTACATGTAATAAAGTCTTAAAGGAAAATGTTTCAACTTTCTTTGTTCCATAGGACTAGTTGGTATCTGTGAGTGCTTCTCACTAAAGTCACTAGATGTAGATCGCGACGTTTCGACTGCTTACTGCAAGTCTTCTTCAGGCGATGGGGTCGACTGGTTCCGGCACAGCCTTATGTATCATGGTGGCCTGCTGCAATTGTTTGTATTGTTTCCGTGTACCATGGTTTCCTCAGGCGTTCTCTGATTTGCCGTGCGTCACTGGCTTTGATGTTTTCTAATTGTCGGCATTTACGCTTCCGGTATTTCGGCTCCGTTGTCCCTGTTTATGTTGTTTGGGTTAAGTCTTATGTGAACTGCCTCTTTCGCTTTCCTTGTGTACCAATGGTTGTCTCGGTCTATAAACTTTACTTCGTTTCACAGCGGCTTGTGTCCGGTTCCGTTAGCATGTTCTGAAACCGCGGAATTCTGAGTGCGTGCGAGTCGTATATCCCTGTCGTGTTCTTTCATGCTTTCTTGCATGGGTCGTCCCGTTTCTCCGGGGTTGACTTTACCGCATGCGCATGGTATCTTGTAGACTACGCCATCTTGCTTGTTTGGGTCAGCGGGATCTTTTGATCTGACCAGCCGAGATCTTAGTGTGGTGTCGGACTTGAAGACGGTACCAAGAGTGATCATGCCTCGAGATAAGGATTGTCACCCTCTGCAAAGCATACAGCTCATACCTTATGTTCATTTGAGGAGCGATGGAAAATTTACATGGAACTTACTAAAATCAGGGAAAAAAATAGCGTAGACTTCGGAGTAGGTGTCATCAATGGAATTATCATTGAACATTGAATATGAATTAATGTCGGCAGTCAAAATCGTGAGTGAACTTTAAGACTCCAAAAATAAAAATGAAGTACATGAAAAAATATATAACGAATAAGCCGGATTCCTTTATCCTGTTATTCAGCTTATACACCCCAAATCACCAAAAGCCTTATCGCCAAACAAAACATATGGATGAAAAATTTGCATTAGAATCAGCACACGCAAAATTCCCGCATGGAAGTTCGTGACTTTTGCCGTTTGAAAAGCGGATGTTTCTCTCCAAAACTTTCTGGAAACGCAACGCTACTCTCCTAACAACACCTACTTCATACGTTCGTGCTTGTTCCTATGGCGGAGAAGCACTCACAGATACCAACTAGTCCTATGGAACAAAGAAAGGTGAAACATTTTCCTTTAAGACGTCATTGCATGCAACTTCATATGTCATCACTGACAAGCTCATTTATACCTTTGATAACCCCAGAGCGTTCCAAAAAATGATTATATAAAAGTTGTTGTTTGTAAAAGAATCGGCAGAAAAAAAGGTTTCTTTTAGTGTTCTTCTCAAAGGCAGGATGGCAAAACAGAGAACATATCCAAGATAATTATAATTAATTATTTAAGAAACCTTCAGGGTCGCCATTTACGGACTTTTCGAGATTTTTGAGATAATAAAGTTTAAAAATAGAAGTATCAATTTTGAAAGCAGATGTTCCATTCGTCGATTAAGAGTCAAGATTTCAAATATGAGAATAGTATTTGGACTACCCTTTTCATTTCCACTTCCGGTAGCTTTAGGTTGGAAACCAGAACTCTCCTGAAATGTTGGCTCTTGCTGTAAGTTTCACCATCTTTCTGGAGTTTGCTCAAACCTTTGCAACGGTCACTGGCCATTTACAAGTCGACGGCAACGGCGGGTTAAGAAGGAACATTCATGTAGAGAAAAATCAAGTTTCGTACGGACATTTTGCAGTTGAAAGATTCCATCGTCTTCAAGGGTCAGTTGGTTCATCGATTGATGTGAGCAACTACAGGGAGTGTGCTCTGAGCTGTGTTAATAATCCACCATGTACATCCTTTAACGTCGCTTCTTCTCCTCGTCCGGAAGGAAAATTTCGATGTGAGTTGTTAAACGAAGATGAATACTCTGAAAGACCGGGCCAGCTGACCAGATCACAGGAATATCATCATTATAGCACCAAGGCGTTTAGAAGGCTTCCTGAGAGACAACTTTAAGCACTCTACTAAATGAAAGCCGTAAAAATATGGCTTCATTGTTTCAATATGAGTGATGCAAAACTATATGAATAATTTTTAGCGCCCAAACATAATGAAAGAAGTGTTTTACCGTTTTCCTGTGTATAAATGAGTTTTAACCGCGTCAGGGACACATCCTTTTTGGTAGAGGATTAAACTTGCTAAACTTCACCACATATGAGAAGTGAATGTCATTCCTCGTGATCATTTACATTTCATTTTGGTTTAGAATAGAAAGACCAACACTTTACAAAAAATACCAACAATGGGGTGTGACGTTAAAGTTTCATCTTGTTGCCGTTAGAAATTGTTTTAGTTTCCGAGTCTTGGTTTCCTCGGTAATTACAATTTCCTCAGGCGTGTTATCATATCATCATGCACATATTACACTTGGTTGGTGTAGGAGCCATGAAATGAAAACATTTCTCAAACTCTCGATAATGGAGAGGTTCTTACGCTTTGCGTACGTGCCTTAGACAATTTTTCTTAGGTTCATTAAATATTAAGCAGTGTAACAACCTGCAAACGTTCAATAAAATGATGTTGAGTCATGCATGAATGATCAAAAAACCTTTTTTAAGCCTGAAGGTCGAAACACGCTAGGTGGCAAAGCTTTACGGAGGTACACGACCGGATTTACCTACACTTCATTTGTGGGAAAAAGAAAGATTTATAAAAACAAAAAACAAAAAACAAAAAACAAAACACAAAACAAAGATTTATAAAAACAAAAAACAAAAAACAAAACAAAATACTCACTTCTCAGTTATCTAGTCTTAAAGTATTGTTTTGCATATCCAAACTTGTACTCAGAGTCTTCAGCATGTTGAAGATTGACCTGCATTTTCAACTCATCTCATATCTTGTATTTTCTTTTGTGTATGATTAACAAATGAAGAAAATAAGACTCTTTTAACAGACGAATAAAGGGGTAAGTTTCTAAGGAAACTGTGGTACTGCGTCGGTGTGAGAGTATAGCAGGTAATTTAGTGTTAACAACTGAGTGGAAAACGCAAATTAGCCTCCGTAAAGGGTGAAGGAAGGGATAAAGTTTTACAGAAAATGGAAATGTCTCGGTCATATACCGAGTGGCATGCAGATTTTGAGGGATCAACTACGAAGCATCATCTCGTGAGTCTCTGTCGGAACAGAATATTCAGAAGTAAGGAAGAACAGCATTTGCGACTACCTCTAGTTCTCTCTTTACAGTAGACTCTCATCAATATAAAAAATTTAATTGACTTCTCACAAATTCTGTGAAAGAAAAAAGGAATAGTGAAACAACGGCCAGAAATCGTCCCCGAGCCCTCCCTTTGATATAATTTTTCCGACTGAAAGGAGCTGCCACGCCGAATAGAAGTAAATACAAATATAAACAAAACTTTAAGGATACAAACTGAAAGAAAACTTGATAGTCTGAAGGGCGTACCCGTCGACAGAATTTTTCAGGGATTTCTTCGGTCTTCACAATAACCAAGGATCAGGAAAAGTTTCAAGATGTTCGTGAGGTTTTACACCATTTTCTAATCGATTTTCGAGAATTTTAAGTAAAATTTAACCGAAAGTTTAAGCGATTAATTTTTCAAGCCATCCAAACTTATTTATATGTTTCTACTGATGGGCTAAATTTAAAGCGTAGGTTGAGAATCTTATCATTCCACGACAAAGGCGTAATTCATCGTTTAATAATTTGGCCGCGCAAACTGTCGCATGGTTTAAAACTTCTAGCTGTCATGACAGTTCCTTTAATTCTGCCTTTACTCATGAAACTTTTACTTAAATCAAGCAATTTTTGAATCGGTTACGGCCGTGGCCGAAGTTAATGTATGTTATTCTTAAGAAGACAATTTACTCTCGGAATACCATTTTCCATCCAGGAGTATCAATAGATTACTAGTGAGATGTCAGGGATTTCTTATAGTGTGCTAGGGAAGACTGAGGAGAAGGGGTGTACTGTTCACGACCTGCAAACGACCTGCAACAAAATTGCATGAACCCGAGCGGCAAGTGCAATTTGTAATCTTTGAAAAATTTACTTTAATAGACATGACAGGGAGTCAAGAAAGACAAAATTTTGAAAGTATGCATGCGCTATTTGTAATTTGCACTTGTGTTACAACTTTGCAATCGGGTTGCGTGGGAATGGCCCCGTTTTCAGCCAATCAGAAGCGCGTAATTTTTTCATGTACAATTTTAGTAATGTTATTAAGGATTTTAATTTGTTATTACTGATATCCATTATTAAAAAATAAGCACAACTGTACATGTCAATGCAAAGAGCTTCTGATCAACAGAGTTTAAATTGATATTCATTTCTCCTGAGCAAAAGGTATACATTATTGTGATAGCACTGAGTGGTGTGAACATAATTTGCTCAGCTGTATCTATGACATATCAACAGGTTTTACACATCATATCATAGAAGATCATATCATCATGATCATAAGTACAGGTAAGCACACGTCTGTCATTATACTCCCACAATTTCTGGCCAATCTAACAATAAAGCACCTCTATAACACTAATAATAAGTTTTTTATGCACCTAGCAAATAATTTTTTTGTGTCTGTCCATTGACTGATTCAAAGGTGATTAGTCATTCACCCAGGAGGTGATAAGAATCAAAGAAGCTTAACATTTTTCTGTGGTTACCTAAGAGGAAATCCATCACTCTTCACCGCCACTTTGGTAAAAAACTGTAAAACATCAATACTGCAGCTCTAGTATTATATTGAAGAGTTTTACTGATATTTAGGGAAACCTGTTTGCAGACAAACGGCCGACAGGATGCTGCACACAAATGGATCCAGGAAAGTTGGCCCAGAGTAGACTACTAGCTGGTTTTGTTTTTTGGGGGAAGGGGTAGGTGGGGATTTTACTGTATTTCCTCAATGGATCTTATGACTCATTCATTTACTGTGAACAAATCAATTAGGTACTGAAAAATCATAATTAAGATCAGGATACTGACTAAACCCAAAAGCCACAAACTAATTAAAGTTGCTGACAGGATTTAGTTTTCCTGTGCTTGATTGTATATTTTCTTTACCCTTTACACCCTAACATCAGTATGTATATTCTCCATACTCCCTAAGGTGCTAAAAAGGAGACTTTGTTTATCATTCCAGAACTTCTTTAGTTGGTGATCATTTCCTTTATTCTTGTCACTTTAGTGTTGATTCAGGCATGACATTGTGAGAAGAAAATAGAAGCTAGTCACTCTTAGTGTCAAAGGGTTAAAAAATTGAAGTACCATAAATATCTGTGGTGTTCACCATTATCTGAGTTTCATAGTAAGTAATTCATTGCTACAATTATCCAGCCATAAAATTAGTAAAAACACCAAGTTCAGTATTAATTCTATCCAATATTATTGGGTTCACTTTCAAGTAATTTATTTCACTGTAGCTGTCACATGATTTTTGTACATGAAGTGAAATTGGTAACATTTCCACACAGCTCCATGCTGTTGCAAAACAAGGCTGTACTCTATAATCCTGCCATTGTTTTCTTTATCCAAGAACTGTAAGCATAGTGGAGTATGGAGCTGTGTATAAATCGTGGCACAAATTTCTCATGATAAAATACACCCAACTACACACAAGCTTTCCTCTTCAATCCTTTCCAACCACCAAATATCTATCATCACCTTTCCCATATGACTTGTGTTTCAACCCATATTGTTGTGAAATTTTATGTATAACAGCTCGGTCTTCTTTCGAGAGTTCGCTAGAAAATTTAATTTCTCTGTCTGTTCCACTAATAAATGACATAAGTACATCTCTAATCGTCTGTTTTTTCACTTGCGATCCATGTGTTGGATTGCACCCCAGACCAAACTTACCATCAGTACCGAGAGCAATGACTGGCTCTGCTCGACCTTGGCCCTCCTTACCAATCCCCCCACTCCCGGTCCATCCCATTTTCCGAAGTATTTTATTGCCGATGTTATCTTCGGAAATGCTCGCTGCCTTTTCATAAGCTTTCGAGACTAGTTTGGTTTTCGACACACATGGGGCAGATTCATGTTGCCGAGATAGTGATCCCAAACGAATAACAGGTTGGCGAGGTCGGAGCATCGACAAAGCATTCTCGGCTGCTGTGCGTTTCGCCTGTTTTTTCCCTACCCCTTCCCCAACAGCAACCAACTGGTTCGCTATCGTCACAGAACAAGAAAATAGACCTGTTTTGCTGTTCACACCAAGTTCGTCAAATGATATAGTTTTCTTCGATTTTTGGGCGCTCTCGTTCAAAACACTCACAGGATTGCTTTCATTGCCTTCCTCTCCTTCCTCACGCTCGTAGATTGTGAAGTTTTCTATCAGTGGTTTTACCTTTCTCAATGCTTTGTGTGGCACAGAAATACCCCCCTTCGATTCAAGTTCACCCACTATTTCCTCAGTTTTCGCTGGATATCTGCAGCCAAGGAACTTCATGTTCGCCCAAACCATAGATAAAGCTTCTCCCTTATCCTCTGGAAAATTATCTTCCAATTTTTCAATAAATTGTGATCTTAAATTCCATTGTAAGTCACTTTCCCAAATACACTTTTTTGCCGCCATTTTGAAATCTTACAGACGCGGTTACCTGGCTCTTTTTGAGATATCTGCTGACCACATTTGTTGGGTTTTCCAAGATGGCCGCTGATGCATGACGAGTAAACATGAAGGGTGTCTGTTTTTTGAAGCTAGATTCTCGTAAATTTCTCGTTTTTAGCAGATGTATACCCAATTCATCATTCCGCAGGAGCTTGAAATACCTCTCCTCGCTTCCTCATTTTGTATATTCGGAGGATCTTGGTTTTTATCGAGCGAGATTATACAAACCCACAAGACTACGTAATTATTTTAGCCAAAAGACTACTGGACAATCCAAGAAACATGAAGAAGTACGGGCTACCGAGTTATTAGATTCCACCACTCATCAGCATCACACTACCACCATATTACAAAGATTACAAGATCTAGAGGAGTCGTTTCGTGTTCGGGGACATTCTATCTTGAGATGGGGCTTAAGTGCACTTGTCATTTCGGGATTTGTTATTTACATTTTCCGTGAACCACTCAGGGAAAATGTGGCAGACGAAGTAGCAGATGTTGCTAGCAGATCTCTAGGTAAGGAAAATATGAAGAAAACTGACTTTGCAAGACTAACAGGAGGGATCCAAAATTACCCCCTCCTCCCCTCCCTTGTTGTGATGACTTGTCATGAAATGCCACGGACTTTTAGTCGCCTTTTAACCGACTAGACCATTTGCTTTCATTAAAACCTGTTAGCCGACAAACGGCCGGCAACGGGCTGACGAATGGAACGAGAGTGGGCCTTTAGGTTTTTTCGTGTTTTGGTTTGTTTTGTTTTAATTGTTTGTTTGTTTGTTTGTTTGTCTTTTTGGGGGGAGGGGGTGGTAGGGTATATGGATTAATTTGGGATTGTATTTCTCCCTTACTCTGGATCTTACGGCTCATTCATGTACTGTCTGATGATACGTTTCCTTATTTAGCTGACGAGAATGTTATACATAAGGCCAACGAAGTCACGAGAGCCGTCCTCCAAGATATTCTTCACGATCCGGAAATCACTAAACTGGCTGGTGCTTTCGTGATGCATGTCCTCCACAGAGAAGACGTAAAGTCTGCCGCTATTCAGTTAACCCAACACGTCCTCAACGATCCTTCGACCCTGAAGAAGATCAATGAACTTGCCAAGAGTACGCTTTTGAATCTGGTGGTGCACGAAGAAACCAGAGCTTTAATGTTGAGCTATATTAAGGCGCTGATTCTGGATAAAAGCACTAAAGATGCGTGTAAAGTCCTGTTGGCGGAGCTCGTGAAGGATCCGGATGTGAAAGGATTTATGGCAGCGTCACTCGGTGATCTGGTGACGTCGTCTGTTGTTAAAAGCAGTGCTGCGGAACTTGGAAAAAGCGTCACGCATGAAGTTGTCAATGACGCAAGAATTCAGCAAGAGACTGGGAACTTTCTGTGGAGAGCCTTTAAGAACACTTTCACCTCCGGATGGTTTGGCTAAGGGATAGAGGATGATATGGCAAAAAGTGATGAAAGAAAAAGTGTTTCATCGAAAATTATTTCTAAATTTCGTGTACTTAACAGTTTGACTGGCAAACCTTATTTAGGACAAGGCAGTCTGCTTTTTCCCAGGAAATAATTAAAAAAAGATTTCAAAAGAGAAGTGCTTTTATTGAAAAGTTATTCGATTTACTTGTACTTTACAGTTTGACTGGCGGTTTAAACTTTATTTCAGGAAATTTAGGCCACAAATAGTCTTTTTCTCAGGTTTATTGGGTGAGAAACACTTTTAAAAAAAAGTATGAAAATGCATGTGGTCACCGAATTATTTAAGAAAAAAAAAACATGTCCACTCGCATTTCTTATCTCATCGTCATCGCCATGTTGCTGCAGGTATATCGTCACGATATATCTTGTATTTTAACGCAGAAAAAATGCCGGAGAAAGATAACTTTATTTTAAATACATTATCATATGTAAGTGACTTGAAAATTACATCGACAGATGGGCGTCCAGAAAAAAAGGCAAAGGACTATTAGAAATATTAAGTTTATCCGAGGAAACCTATATGCTTTACTGTTGAAGGATCACCTAAATAAAATAAACATATTTTCAGTGAATACATTTAAGATTATGGGAAATACTTTTTTAGACGCAAGGCTGCGAGTATAACAATTTTTTTGTCTAAAGGTGCACGGTAGCTTTTGCCAACAAACCTCTGGCATAAGGGTATTTGAGTCAAAGATCATCTATTACACCTCACATATTTGCTGTGTGACTATTTTTTTTCACAGAATACGCGAAAAAACGTTTGCCACGTTTTGAGGACCTGGGTGGTATCTCCTGTAAACGGAGAAATCTCAAATAGATGCTTCGCAGCTCGAGGAGAGATCCTGGGTAATTCCGCTTCCTCTCAGTCTCCCTTATCTTTTTGTTAACCTAGAAAATCTGTTGACTTGTCATGGAAAGGAAGAAAAAAATTTATTTACCCGTTTGCTGTAAATTGCAATATTGTATGATTATGGGAAATGTTAAGAAATGAACAGGCGAAGTAAGGCTCACTCCCAGTCTTTTCCGCAGTCATTTAAATCGCGTTAGTGGCTACTTACCACATGCCGCGTGACCGTGGGCTCAAACAAAGTAAAATTACTATGCCAACTTGAAAGCAGGATTTTCTTTATTATCAATTAATAACCCCGGTTAACTGAGCCCTCGTAACTGTCTCGAATTTGGGCAGATCCAATTAGCTGATGTTAGGGAGCAGTCATTAGTTACAGGTACCCGTGCGGAGGCCATTCAAGACCTAACCAAGGCGAATAAATATTTAAGTAGTAGCGGTTAAAGCTATCACATAATGACGGTATACATGACAATCAATTTGCCTTCTGAAATATCACCGACATCGTTTTGTTGCAGGTAGTTTGTTCGCAGTGTTAACTCCTGACTACGAGTTGAGGTTGCAAATGCAAGCGTTTAAGTTTGAGTTCACTTTGATGCACTAACGTCACTGTATTGCTGCATACAGTCTACAGCTTGAAACTCTTATCAAGTTCATCGTGTTCTGGAGGAGTGTCCAAACCAGATAGGAAATTGACGCAAGTTAATGAAGATAGAGTGTTTACGAAGATCGCATCTGAAAAGCAAGTACTCATGTTCAGTGTAATGGAAGGTAAATAACTTTTTATGAGGGGGAAATTCTCACTGATTTTGCCGTACGCTTCAGAGATACAAGCAATTTTGATCGACATAGCTGTGGGCTGCAAGTTACACAAACAAACGCAGTCTTTCCCAGCAGGTATAGTTTGTTATCATTTTCACCTAACACACCGAAGCTATGGAAAAAACTGAGAACGATTCAAACATTATCACGAATCGCACAAGTTCCGACATTCTTACGTGCTCTATTTGCTTGGAAAGTGTTCGCAAGCAACGAGCGAGCACCCACCAAAAATGCGCCGCTGCCTTCTGCGAGTCGTGCCTTGGCGCCTACATACGATTAGAAATAACCCAGGGGAAATGGAAAGTTGAATGCGCGAACTGCAGCTCGTTGCTTGCTAAAGAAATAATCCATAAGTTCTTGGAGGAGTACCCTTTACTTCAAGAGCATTTAACTCGTCTGGTAGCAGATGCGAATCAAGATCCTCTGGTCAAAACATGTCCAAATTGCGGCGGAAGAAAACGCGTTAAGAATCACAAAACAAAACGAGTAGCGTGTGAAGAGTGTCATTTCGACTGGTGCTTTACATGCCATGCTCCATGGCATAAATCAATGAGCTGCAAGGACTTTAAACGAGGAAACAAGATGTTTAAAAAATGGACGAAAGACACCACCGAATGTGGCACGGGTATAAACGCACGTCCTTGTCCGAAATGCAAAGTTTTTATCCAAAGACAAGACGGTTGCGATCAAATGACTTGTCCCCGGTGTCGTACAACCTTTTGCTATCTTTGCGGCAAGAAGATCGTGCATAGTACATTGTTTGGCAGCCACTGGAGTATCTACAGTGTGTTAGGATGTAGGTATATTTATAAACCGCATCACCCTGTGCAAAGAAAGGTCATTAGAGGTTTTTTACTAGCTGTGGTACTAGCTTCGCTGCCAGTTTTTGCCACCATCTTTGTGGCTTTATCCCCTGTGTATGGAGTTTATAGGTTACATAAATGCACTCGTAAGCAGTAGACGTTTACGATTAAGGTTTGAATGAAGCTAACCGTTCATTTTTAAAATTATCTCATAATTGCAAAAGTAATTTTAATACAGACGACAAAAGTTACACTCTAACAACTTCATGTCTGTTCGAACAGCTAAATCGTATTTAACCAATTGCAGTTTTCCTCTGGCCATCCCAGTAAACTTTAAAAAGATATACTGTATTAATAAAATTTTCAACTTTTATCATTCATTCGATGTCTAATTGTCACAATGGTATTGCGATGTTCTCACGTTTTACATTGTTAATATTCTTTTTAACTGCCGAGGTCTCCTCTACATCACTGGCTCTCGAAAATGAAGTATTTTTCCAAACAGGCCTTTAGAGAACAAACCAAGACTAACGAGGAGAATCTGCCTGCCTCGGTAAAACTTGCGTTGGATACTCAAAGAGAGTATATTTCTCATTCCTGATGATGCCTGACAAGTTCCATAATATTATGAGCTGCTAATACGCGAGTCTTTACTGCCCTTTCCTACGCTGTCTTTCGTTGGCGCACATGAAATGCTGCATTGATGGTACCTTATCTACACAGCCCGTAATTAGGTGAACATATCTGCGGGTTACGTCACTAATTCTACGTCCTTAGAATCCCGTGGAGAATTCTGCTTCGTACTGTGTAAGGCTGCGTTGTCAAGGTTATGCTGTAACGTAAAAAATACCAAAACAGTTTTAGGTTACAAAATAATACAGTCGTCACTTCTTTCCGATTACGCTTTGAACTCTAGCGCATTTGATCACGTGAAAACGAGCTTGTCAGAGTCGTAAAAGGCAGCCAAAGAATAAAATAATCACAATGCACTTCAAGTGCTTGTGATTCTAATAATCGAGTTTTTACCAGATTATAAGCGACGGAGTCATAGGAGGCATCAGTATTCTGCTTCTTATTCCCGTTCCATTTGCCAATTTTTCGCAATCATACCTCTCTGCGCCCTGTGAGATAACGACTTCAACATAACTGAAAACCAGCCTTAAATAACTTACCTGAAGTACATGCAACCCCGACAGCGAAGCCACGGCGAGTTCCTTCAGTCCGTCATTAGTTAGATCCAGATATTCAATAGCAAACAGAGGGCTCGCAAAACTTCTCCTCCACATCAGCTGAAAATCAATGCTGTTTGAACCGTTCCCTGTATTGTCTAGAGGGACACACTTAAAGATGAGGAGTTCCTGTTTAATAGAGAAAAGGAAATGTTGTTTCACCAGTATTCCAATGTTTCATGAACATTAAAGGCCACTGGGACCTAGTTCCTCAGTTTTACAGCACTAACTGTCGATCGCAAAGTTTACATTTCCAAGACGTTTTCTGCAGAACAACAACGTGAAATTATTAAATTTTTCCTTCCTCTACGTACGAGGAATGCAAGGGCAAATTAATCACTTCTCTCAGTGCTTGTAATTTAACGCTGCCTCCACAAGATAAAATCTTCGAGCCTTCGAAATTCTCACCAGCGGTCTACCACAACCTGTAAGACCAATTACCACCGTATTTTGAGTCTGCGAGCAAGCTCTTGAGTTTTAATCGCTCTGACGAAGGGCTAATACTCGAAAAATCAACTTTTAAACTCTATAAGGTGGCCAGTTTACGTTTTCAACCCAGTTGATAACACTAAATTACCATACTTTACACCAATTGCCAACCGTTATTAAAACACCTGACAAATGTTAATTCACTTTTCATTTTTAGTGGACGTTTACGCGGGCGTTGCCGCTATTATAGGTCAAACTCCCAGATAACCTTCTTGTCATCGTGTAGCGTTCACCTGTCCATATGTCCCCAAGATTATTTCGTTCTTTCCGTCCCAGTTGACATCAGCGATACATGTACACGTCACACAATCGAATTCGTCCGATTCTGGTAGAATCACCATGTTAGTGAAACCTTGACTAATTATATTGCTGTGAACCAAAAAGAAAACACTTAGTCAACACACATTTCCTCTCGGCTATAAAATTTAAATCTAGAATGAGAGCTTAAGTTCAGAGCTTATTGCTGAAGTGTATTGTGGAAGTTCCTTTGCAAGAAATTGTCAAAAAAGTTCGATTCTTGCGGTCTGGCGTTGGCTTAAAAGTAGTCCCGAGTTTCTTTAAGAACCAAACAAGCTCCTAGAATAACTTGTCAAAACAATCATAAAGTTCTCTCGCGCAAATCACCACAGTTCTCCATTGCATAGCCGTTGTGGTTTACTTACGTGTAAACGACAGTTGCTTCAATTGCACAGCAAACCAAAAGGTGGTAATCCCTTCTTTCAAATGTTTGTCCGTTTTCAATATTTTTAGCATCTGCAAGGAGAAATGGAAACAATTCTTGTGTCAGCTTATTCTGAAGACGTCTCAAAAAGAGATCAACGGAGTTTTGTATAGCACAGTTAAAACTTTACCGGTACCGGTAGCTTCGATGATTTTGCTCGAGTCTTGCGTAAACAATTTCACACTTGAAATAGGTCCATCACGATCCAAAGTGTTCTGTTCAATAGCTGTAAAACAATACCAAAACAGTAAAAAAATCTGTATCAATACTGAAAAACACCGTAAAAGTTCCTCTTCCCACCAAAATGCAAAACGATCTCAGAAAGGAAGATGAAAATAACAATCAATTAGGCGAATAAAGTACGACGACTTTTTCTGCCTTCGACATCGCCTCGACGAAGTTGAAAAAGACCTTTTCACTCTGTCAAATATAATTTTAATCGAGAAACACAAATTAACTCCAAACGAAGTTTCCATGGCAACATACTTCCACTAGTAAGGTCAGTCACTGCCACCTTAACGTGCCCGTTTTGACAGCCAACCACTGTTACACGCTTAGAATTGTGTAGAGTTTCCACTTCCAACCAAAGAACACTGCACAAAGAGCAAAGAATGAACAATAATTTAACACGATCTAGACTGATACCTATTGATTTAAATACACAAAGGAATTCTAAAAGACTCCTAAGATTTAAAGTAGTGAACATCAATATCAAATCTTGAACACTGAGCGTGTAGTGAAAGAAACTACTCACTTGCTTGGTAAATTTTGCAGTTCAGGAAAAAAGCTTTGCACTGGCTGCTCCTCAAACCTCTGTTGGGTCTTATCCTGCAAATTTAGTAAAGAAACTGTTTAATCCTTTACACCTCAAAATCAATATGCATATTCTCCATACTGCTTTTTACACATTTCCCAAGGTGCTGGAAAGGAGAATTTGTTTACCAATCATAAGCCTCTTTCATTGATGATCATTTCCTTAATTCTCATGACCTTAACATGTGATTCAAAGGTGATATTGTGGGGAGAAATTTGATGCTAGTCACTCTTAGGTTTAAAGGGTTAACAGTGGGAAGTTTAGAAACACAGTTGTACCAACCATAAAGTAGGTAGTCTGGGCCTTAACAATACAAAGCAAAAGTGATCCTAATTACAATGTCAAAGCAAACTCCACATGTAGTAACTGTTGGTAACAACAATTCATAAATGAAGCACTAGTGGGTTAAAGAAAGGAGCCAGGATGCTCAAATTTAGCAATTTTCTCTTCCTGCCGATGTACATCTCTTTATAATTTATTTCAAACAACTTAGTGGAAAGTGCTTGGATTGGATATCGTAAAACCAAATCAACAAGAACTCAAAGAAAAGCCAAGCAAACTGCACAGGAAAAAGCTCAACAATACACAATTGCTTTTATTGTTGTATCTGATTGGTTGAAAGGGTGGTGTACATTTTCTTGACCAATCACCAAGCAGAAAAGAGCAAATCCAAAGCAGTCCCACATTATTTTTGACACTTGATTACAAATTACATGATCCAGATAGCACTCTTCATGTAATAAAAGTCATCAATTCTCATCACTTTTTTTCCTTCATATCATATAATGCTGGAAGGAGAAGTTACTTTTTTTAATCAATTTTGGGAGTCAGAGGGTAATAGTAAAATCTGCTAACCTCACAAAACATGTGCACCTTTTCATCACTTCCACAAAGTAAAAACACAATTTGCTTTCTTTCCTTTATAACAACCCTGCCAAAGGCAAGTACAAGAATTTATTTAGTAATTATTAACTGGGAGTGTGCGAGGTTATACCAAAAAAATTTTAAATGACATTCTAATGTCTAGCAATGCATAACATAGCTCCAGTGATATGTAAATCAAGTTCTCATTTTTAGATTCTTCATTTTAAGGCCTCCATCAGTTCTAGTACATAATGCACTGACCAATGTCTTTGATGAGTCTCCATGTATTTGAAAAAAATCTAAAATTATTGACTTGAATACAAAAGAGACTTCTTACTCAGCATGCGTCAGCTGGAAAGGGACAAAGTTCAATTCAAGGTGTTGACAACCCTCTGTAAAAAATGATTAGTAATATTGTAAGTAAATTGTAAATAGCTTTTAGATGAAATAAACAAAGATTCACAGCATAGTAGATAAATCAATATGCATTTAAACACATTGACTGAGAAGTTAGAGTAGCAGTATTGCATACATTGTATTATCAACATACTATACCTGCAATACTACCCAGTGAGAACTCTGATCTACTTTCCAAAGCTGAATAGATGTTGAGGAACTGTTTTTGGTGACTTCTAGAATTCTACAACAGAGTTCAGTATTGTTTAAAATCAGCCACAGAATACTCCCAGAAGGGTGATGGATAAAATTAAAAGAGTGTCTTTGTGTAAAAGACATCTAAATAATATAGACATCTCAAATTAGTTGAAATTTATTTCAGTACAAATTGAATCAGATTTCTCTGAGAAAGAGGGAGAAAAATCCTCTAAAACACTCTCCACTCCCAACATGTGGCTTTCTAGCTTAGTTGGTACTACTGTGGCAGCCAACTAGTATCTAGGAGGCCTGTGTTAGAATTCCATCAAAGCCTGAATTTTTTCCAGGGTTCTTTCATGCTATTGCTTAAATTGCTGCTCAGCTGCAGGGATCATGGCTTTATTTGAGAGGCACCACAAGTTACTTCCTGTTTGAATTTGTGGACTTACTATTAAGTAATATGCAGTACTTGTGCTCCATAGAATTTTATAATGAATAATGTTAGGTAACACCTAGGTCATAGCTACACACTCTCATAGATTATGATGCAACTTATGGTCAAAATCTCAAAATATGATTTTTCTTATAAAGAACTATTCATCAGAGTTTAGCCAAAGTGTTCTGCCATGATAGAAATAAAAAAACTGCACTCCCTCAAATACGTACCTTTAATAAAATTAATGATATCCCTACTACAAGTCCTTTTCTTGTCTCAGGTCTGTTAAATGCATCAATGGAAACAATTTCTGCTGAATCTGAAGGGGAAAAATGATCAACTAAACAAAAAAACAAAACAAATAAATGAATGAATAAAAGATGGATTGCGAGAGGTGGTGATCGATGTAATCGGTAAGCAATATACAATTCCTGTGGAGAGGTGAGCGTGATTTTTATTCTTTTTCGGGCACCCTAAAGACGGCCTGGTTATGATTTGGTATGATCTTAGTGCACGTTTCCATCATCAAGCACAGATTTTCACAGACCTGGGATGTAGGTGAAGGGAACCTCTTTCGAAGTCGGCACAGCTGAATTCCGTGGATATTCCAAGCAAACCACCCTGCCACTAAGGGACGCCAGAAATAGCTTTCTTTCTTCGTCGTTTCCGTCGATTTTTGTCAGACCATAGATATTCGTTTGCGAGGGGATTGGCAAGAAGTGAATTTCTTCGAAATCAAATTCCTCCTTGTCCGCCATATTTATTTCTAGTTTAGACCCAGGCCTCTCCTCTGCATAATCGATCCAAGTCTAACCTTCGTACCAGGAAAGGTGATACTGGCCTCGCTAAATTTTTTTCGCCAAAGAATCTTCTTTTTCCTCGTTGGATCGATAGTGTCTGTAGAGATATATGGGTGCTAAAATTTTTTGCGCCTCAGAAATCTAATTACATACTTTTGCTGCAGGTGATGAAAAATAACCTCGAAGAGCCATTGAGTGATCATAATTTCACAATCTTCTGGAAACTGTTCTTCTGAAACAATATATATCTTCTGTTTTAAGACGTCGCAAAGATGCATATTCAGAAACACTAATACACCTACTACCTACTTTTAAGACTTAACACATGCGCTATCGTTTTGAGGATACTTAACAATTATCAGCTGAATTACACACAAAGGTCTAAAGTGTGAATTACTTTTATTATTGTAACTACGTAGGGTCACTTAAAAGCACAATGTGTTAAAAAGCGCTGATAGATTTCAATAGGGATAAAGCCGACTTAATTTCTTATAGAATGAAGTCACAAAGGGCAATTGAATTCTCGCACTATTTCCATAAAAATTCCTGGCAGAATTTAGCTAAATTAACAAAACTGGATCTCCTCGCAGCACATATAATCATCATATAAGACCCCCGTGCTTTTCACAGCTGACTTTGAAGAGCAAGGAGCGAACACCAAGTCAACAGGTGCAGGTTTTCGTTGCTATGCAGGCTAAACGATACATTTTAAAGCTTCTCTTTCCTTTATTTCCTATCATTCTTGTTCCTATCACGGCCCACAACTATGTAGACGGTAGAAGCGGTTTAATACGAGGAGTCCGTGTACCGGGAACTCGAGTATCTTATGGCAATTTTGCAGTTGACAAGTACCATCGTCTTCAAGTATCAGTTGGTTTATCGAGCGTTGTGAGCAACTACAGAGAGTGTGCTCTGAGCTGTGTTAATAATCCACCATGTTCCTCGTTCAACGTCGCCTCATCTCCACGTTTAGACGGACAATTTCCATGCGAGTTGTTAAACGAAGATAAATACTCTGCCAGTCCAGGCCAGCTGGTCAGTTCACAAGAATATCATCATTACAGTATCAGGGTATGCATAGAATTGATTGTAAAACATTTTACAACCCCTTTCATGCAATGAAGGCTCTTTGTTTACACTTCTACGAAACCTCCCTCTTAATTTTTTTTTCAAGTCATAATTCTCAAAACCAGTATTTTTTTGCGAGATGCGAGTTCCATTTCAACAAATTATTTTGGCTTTGATCAAAAAAGACTCTCGAAAATTTCAGACACCATGTTCTAGCTGGCCATGTCAAAACGGCGGAAAATGCATCCCAAACTACGAAAAAGGAGAGTTTACATGCTCTTGTAAACCTGGTTTTGGTGGAGAAACTTGTCAAACAGGTTAGTACAGAAACAATATCCTAATAAATAAGCATTAAGTTGCTTTTTGTTGTAAATGTCGGCCGTAGTAGTAGCTGTTTTGCTCGGAGAGACCAGCAAACTGAGACTTTTCAATTTTAGAGTAGAAAAACGTAGTTTTGATTCTATGCAAAGTTATGTTGGGACTTTTCGCTGGGTATATACTATTTCGTTCAAAGGCGAAAAACTTAAGATCTTTAGTCGGAGATGCTGTCTCTCCTCACTACTTTATGTCATTAATTTAATTCATTAGCAGAGTGCTCTGCTTATCATCAGGGGGTAGGGGAAAGGGTCCAGAGAGGGGGAAGGAGAGGAAGGTGTCAGTGAGCTTGTAAGAGTAAGCATAGTTCAGAGTTGACACTGAAAGCCATTTCATTCTTCTCACTCAATGATTCTCCAAACCAACTCCTTTCAGATATCGACGAATGTTCATCAAACCCTTGTGAAAATGAAGTTACCTGTGTCGACCAGGTCAATGACTTCAATTGCGTTTGCCAACCAGGATATGAGGGAAAAACTTGTCATAAAGGTTGTATATATTTTTGTTATTATGGCATAGTACTCTACAGAGTGAACATTTAAGAGCAAAAAAGATGTCTGGTTTGAACTCCCACTTTCTCTCTGCCCCAAAATGTCACCAAACAGAACCAAGAGGAAAAAAATATTTTAAAGTTCAAGAGGGAAAAGTTCATCATTCAAAGTTATCGCAAATATTTTCCTTTTGGTTAACATGAAGCTGAAAGCAGAGGACCAAAAAGTTCCATATTTTTTGTGTGCGTAACTGCGTTGCCTATCCTCTCTGGAGACAGTTCATTAGGCTTCGTTTCGCTTTCGACCTTGTGTCATTGATAGACTGACATGTCTCTGGCTGAAATCATTATCGAGTGAATATCATGCAAGATAAGCAAAAAAGCAAAAGAAGCAAAATCTAATTCTCGCACTGATTCTTGTGACTGCAGACCCAATTTTGCAGAGGAAGGAATTCGAGATAAGGGGTAGAACTAAGAATTTAATACGCATTGTTAGCCATTGTTACGGGGAAGGGATGTCGAGATGTAGAATTAACACGCTCTGCGAGCCTATTTTGCGGACAAAGGAACTCGAGATCACGATTGAAACTAAGGATTTATTTTGCCTTGCATGCCTATCTTGGCCCCTCGCAGAGAGAAACGAATGTGCCAGCGATCCTTGTCAGAATGGGGGCATTTGTATAGACCAAGTCAATAGATACACGTGTCAGTGCAGAGCTGGAACAACTGGAGATCACTGTGAGATAGGTAGGGAACAACTAATTATGCTACAGGTTATTAGGCACCTGCTAAAACCGGCGCCATCCAAACGAAAGGAAAAAATTTATCGGAGGGACGAAGGCAATCTAATGTTAGGTCAAAAATAATGAAATCTCAAATTAACGTTTTTAGTGTTTTTGATCGAGCGTTTATTCAAAGACGACGTGTTTTTGACGGCGGTGTTTGTTTCTTAATCACACGTATTAAATCACGGACAATTTCCATAAACTATTTTGAAATACTATGTAAAAAAACATATATCCCGCTTTTTTGCTGAGATGGAGTAATTATAGACTGGTTATAAAATGAATAACAACGTATGGGCGGCTGCAGTTGCGGTCTGGGGAAGCTGCTTGTATAAAGTCTCAATATCAATGATAATAATTATTATGATAATAATAATAATAATCTAGCAGTGGACATTCTCCTGTCCTCTGTTTCCAGGTCGAACTAGAATGTTTGTTTTTACCGAAGGCGACCCGGATATAACCTCTCGGAGCAAGGACGAGAACGAAAAACAAACTCAATCTATAAGTGACACCTCGTCCGGGAATCGAATCCGGGCCACACCAGTGGGAGGCGAGCGCTCTCACCACTGTGCTGTCTCCGCTCCCCTTATTACATACAGCCTCATATTCAACACTGTTTCTCTTTCAGATGTGGATGAGTGTTCCAGCAACCCATGTGCCAATGGCGGAACTTGTGTAGATTCCGTTAATGGTTACTTGTGTCAGTGTGCTGAGGGATTTGCCGACACAAATTGTAGCAGTTCTGGTAAGCCACTTAATTAAACTGGCATCATACTACAGCTACTACCAAAATTTGAATCGCATTAACCTTTGTGATGTTGAGGGAACATTTTCAAGATTTGACAGCAATCTAGCTCCCATAGATATGTTGTATATTTATTGACCAAGTTTTTTTGGTTAACATTGCTGGGTTATGGCGAAAATGTTCGTATTTCGGGGTCAGAGTCTTGTAATCTTGAGCAGGCAAGCTCGGTCAGTTATAACTAAGAATTTCTGTTAGGAGGCCAAACCCACCTGCATCTTTAAGTTAAATTTTCTCCACGAATGAAGGGCAGGCACCACCAGATAATTCCATCAGAGTCATATCACCCCATTTGCTTTATTTAGCCAAGATCTGAATGTCTTTGTGGACATTTACTACATACTGTTAAATGTATTGCACTAGGGATACTCTTTGGACAGAAAAAGTGTCTCTGGTGGAAAGCCTTTATTTCATCCGAGAATAATGATCACTGATCAGCAACGGGAGATTCAATTCAAGCGAAGGAAACCGCAGGCGTATTGCAAGTAACGATAACAGACGGTGAAATTGCCACTCTTTTTTTCAGCTTCCACACCAAAGACGTGCGCTGGAGTTAATTTGCAAAACCCTGGCGGTCCTAGCGGTTATTACACAATTGATCCCGACGGTTTCGGAGGACTGCCTCCTTTTTCAGTGTACTGTGATTTGCAGGGGAGATGGGTAACGGTGTCTTTTACCCACGACGTCTATGGCGTCGAGGTAGTCGACGGTTATGAAGAACCGGGGTCATTTATTCGAGACGTCACTTACTCACACTCACTGGCACAAATGGCCGCGGCGATATCCGTCTCCGAAAACTGCAGACAATTGATCAGTTACACATGCAGCAAATCAAGGATTATGGCAAATTACGGTGACTTAGTTGGGGGGCCGTATACTTGGTGGGTAGCCCGTGATGGGACCCGCCAGAACTATTGGGGTGGAGCTGACCCTTCGAGCTACTCATGCGGATGTTACAAAGCCATGACCTGCTACAAATTTCCAAAATTCAAATGTAACTGTGACGCGAACGATCTGGGGGAGAGAACTGATTATGGTTACTTGACAGATAAGAGTAAACTCCCTGTGACACAGCTAAGGTTTGGAGACACTGGGAGTAACGACAAGGATAAAGGGAAATACTCTTTAGGTCCATTACATTGTGTTGGGGAGATTTAGTAGATCGATTCACCAATGAGGCCTTGAAGAAACACCCTTTTTACCCTAACATCAGCGTGTAGATTCTCCTTTCTGTTCTTTCTACATTTCCTATGGGACTAACAAAGAGAATTTAGTTTATTCCAAGAGCTTTTCGAGCGTGCGATCATTTTCTTAAGTCTCATGAGCCTAATGTTTGATTTAGCAGTGAAACCTTTGAGATTTATTAGATGCTAGTCGCCCTGAAGGTTAAAGGGTTAATTAAAACTGGAACCAGATCGCTTTAAAACAAAACAGCTCATGAGCAAAACAAGCACTGAGAATTTATCACATTCTTAACCGAGCACCCACCCTAGCTACAATAAGAATTTTTAAAACTAGTTGTCACTGTACCCAGTTATGATGGTAGAGGCATTTGTTTACAAGGTTACGTTATAATACACTTGTAATCTATGGAGGTTAAAGATGGGCTGCGGTGCTCTGCCAGTAAACGTATGTTTTGGAGATGAAACTGCACAGCCATTACAAACATGAAAATATATTGTCTCGTCACATTTTGACGCGTTCAACGTGGAGGTTCCAGTAATATTCATGAAGACCAACGGTGTTCGTTCTTGATTAGGGGCAGCTATGTGCTGTGTGTATTTAAATAAGATTAATTAACAATCATTCCTATGTGCTGTGTGTATTTAAATAAGATTAATTAACAATCATTCCTTGAGCGCGCCAACAAGCACCAATGGAATAATTGTTTCATTAAATTTCATTAAATCCTGAACGTTTCGATGTTGGGAGCTTTTTCAGCTCTGCAACAATTGGTGCAATACATTTCCATATAAAGTGACTCGGAATATGAGCTGATAACTGGAGTTGATTGAACCAATCAGAACACTAGAAATGCAAAATTCGGAGTTGGAAATTTCATAAAAACTGTATATACATAACACATTTAAATGAAAGTTGGCTTGTAAAAGAAACTCGAAGTAATAATAAGTAATTTATTAGAGAATGTGTGCACCGTGTAAACCGTAAAATATAACACACAAAATGTATCCTCGTACAGCAATAAAAATCTCTTACCGTCCATTGACAAGCGGTAGTTGATAATTTCAATTAAAAATACTGAACTGATAAAAACTAAGGGTAAATAGACTGCATCAATGTTGATGTGATAAACAAACTCAACAAACTGAATCTGTAAAAAATAAATGAAATCTTTTTCTGAAATTAAAAAATGAGCAACTTAATAATTCAGCCAATTAATAACCACGTTATTAGTCGTTTAAAAATTACTTTGTAGCGCGAGTTTTGCTGCTCGCGCGAATAAAAGTGCTCGCGGGCGTTAACTCATCGTTCATCTGTAGCTTGTCAATTCGTGACATACGTCTGTCACCTTTCTTCGTCAAACTGAGAAAATGTCAGTGACAATCATGTGTTTTATGTTTTTGTCTCTGACTCCATCTGCTGAAGAGCCCTCAGCGCTTTCTGGGCAGCTGTTGATTTTGCAATTCGGAAATTTCTTCCTGTAGCAACGAAAGTTCCACAACCTGATACAGTCAGGGTACATTTAAATTTACCATCCACCATTCTCTCGACCGGCCTATAAAGTGTTTCCACAAAAAGAAATTGAAAAAAAAGGACAAAATGAGGAAAAAAAGAAATTGACCTGATGAGCTTTGTGATCAACTGGTCCAAAACTGAGACAGCTGTCTGAGAGCTATACGAAAGTGTTCTTCCTTCGAAATAGAAATGTCACTGTATCCACAATTAAACGTTATAAATGAAGTATACGAGTGGTACATACGAAAACTTGGCTGCACCGGGCATCATCTCCAACAATCGCCGCACGGCTGACATGGGAGGATGGTCTGAGTAGTAATCTAAAGAATAAACCACAAACATTGGAGCAACTGTGTATAACTAACGTTAGGCCAAAACCAAAGTAAAAACGAAAAAACAGTTCGACGGGAGGAAAAATGAAGGTAACCAAGGCTTTAACAATTTTATTCACTTCTGAGTGGTTGAAAAGTTGGCGCACGTTTTTGAGTCCAGTTACAGAATGAAGTAAAGCAAAATTAACTATAGGTGTAATTCAGTAAAGGAGATATCTGCATACTTACCTATCGAGGGCTTGAGAATGGGCAAATAGATTTCCCACACCCTTTCAAGGTCTGCGCCACAGTCCAAGTAAATTGCACCAGCGACAGCCTCAAACAGGTCACCCAATGCCTTAGGTACCTCCACCTGCTCAGAATCCTCTCTACCCTCGGTCGCCATCACAAAAACACTGGAGTAAATCTGGAATCAGAAGGAAAGCTTTTATAAGTCGGAAGATGAAGAGCTACATCCTTCATTCATCGGGGGCTTTAATCAAACGACGTTATGCGAGTCGAGATTCTCGACTCGTACATCTTGTGCTTCCATAAATTTGTTTATAGCCCGAAGCAGCATCTTCCTTACTATAACTTCATCTCACCTCGTTATTCTTCTCATGCGTTGTCGCATGCTTCATCTCTTTCTCTTTCAGCTTTACCACAAAAGTGTTCACCATGCCAAACAGCTGTGGCGACAATGACCTCAAATGTCTAGGAAAGCCCAATTTCACCGCCAGAACAGCAAAACTGTAGTTGTTTACCACGGCAGATCGCAGATCGGTCAGCTCGCCTGGGGACATGTGTCTGTGTTGTATGTACAAATGGCGCATTACTAGAAAATCCAACAATGCATCTCCCAAGAACTCCAGTTGCTCATAGCTGTTTCTGACAGAGTTATAGTCCCGTGGTAAGGAACAATGGGTGAAGGCTTGCAGTAGCAAAGATTTGTCGTGGAAGTGATAATGTAGAGCTTCCTCCACGTCCTTAAACTCGTCATTAGTCGACCCATGTTCAGAAGAGAACCCACCGATAGGTGGAATAGGAACAGTTACGTCGTTTGACGACATGTTTTCTACCATTGTTTCAGGTGCTTGGTGAGGTACATCGCGGAATTTTATGGTCGAAGTTGGTTTGGGAACTGAATCGAGAGCGAAATCGTCAGAAGATGAGTTATCTACTAAGTTTTCATCTTTCTCCTGTCTCGCTATTTCCATACCCAACCATTCCAAAAACTTGAAAGCCCCGTCGGATCCAAAACACAAAAGGAATGCACCAATAAGGGCTTCCGTGCAATCAGCAATGGACTTATCAGAGCAGCAGACATGAAGGTAGGAGTTAAGTTGGACGTCAGTGGATTCACCCTGCTGGGAATCAGCGTTGTAACCTGAACTTTCCGTCTCCGCGAAAATACTTTCATCGTCTTCCTCGTCATCAACCTCATCGGAAAATGTGTCTGGAATCAAGGAGAGATGTTCGTAACCCGAGTTTCCAGCGTTGCTGTCGTCGTTTAGATAGAATCCAGGGGGCAGCCAATTTACCAAAGGGTTAAACATTCGGGTAAACATATAGGACGGGAGACCACGTCGCCTTGCCAGGTAAAACTGCTGCCGGTTGCTAACTTTGATACCCCGAAGGAAAGATAGAACGCCTTCGTTCTCGAGCCTGTGTTTGAAGAAAACGGAAGAAGATATGGCAAATTTCTCAAACGAATCGCCGAGAGCTTCAAGACGCTCGAGAGAAAATACATCTCCAGCCGAGGTTGTTGTCAGGGCACGTAGAATCAAGGATGATGACGGGCCACAGGTTCGATAGAAGTTTGAAAGAAGCGGGTCCGTCCAAATTGAGATGGCAGACACTTCGCTTTCTTTGTCATCTACTAATATTGAATCGCAGTCAAATGCTCTGGGCTTTGTAGGAAGGGGTACATTAAAATCCGACAGCTTATGTGGCCAAATGTCTTCTTTTTCTTTACTGAAGGTCAGTGGACTTTGATGGGGTGCTGGACGAAAGAGTGGTTTGCATTCTTTTTCAGTGCAATAATTTTCAAACAGAAACTTCTTAGAACTTATTGACAAACAGTACGCTGTGGCATCATGAAAGAGCTCCACGGCAAGACTTTTGGCAGCAGATTTCTCAGTCAGTTCTACTTGGTTGGAAATCTTGAGATCCATAAACACTTCGGGAAGGTCTGTGGAGAAAGAAGAGCTCGGGTTGTCTTCAGCCACTGCAGAGGACCTCTGGCTGTTTTTCTCACCTGTAGAAGAATATTTTTCTGACAGAATTTCCTCGCCCATCATCTCTCCAATTGTCACTACTGGCAGTGGAACATCATTTGGCCAATCCACAGCTCCTATACCAAGATCCCTTACAACCCGGCATCTCAGCTCCTCAGCAACCAAAAGTGATTCCATACGGTACAGTAAGGCTGGCAGATTGGACAACTGCCGCCAGAGGTACCCCGGCACAGGATGAATGGAACACAGCTCAGGAATCATAAACACCTTAGACCTCTTTGACCGCTTGGAATTCTTCTCTGGTATAGCCAGGTGTTGTCCCTTGAAGTTCTGGTATCTCGGTAACAGGAAGTTAAGTCGTGATGATGTGTGATCCACATCTAGCATGGGCTGGTCCAAGGATACCTCCACATCGTAACGAATTTTAAAGTACTCTGCAAAAGTACCAGCTACGTCAGTATTTGGAAATGGGTCTGCTGGGCTGAGATTGTAGCATATTTCAGCCACATAGTAATGGCTTCGTTTCTCGCTGTAAGAGGCTGTTACAACTGCATCTCTGAAAATCTCAGCGTTGGTGATGTCAGGTGGCCCTGGATAGACAGGATTTTTAAAGCTGACAAGTTTACTCTCTAAGGAGAATATGAAATCAAACGCAATTTCCTTGTGATTGTTTCGAGAAGCGCCAGCGAGAGAGCGTCTACTGGAGACATCCTTTAGAAGTGCAATGTAATACCCAGAGGAAGCAATGGTTGGGTCAAACGATATGAAGGTTGCTGGAGATTCCTTTTTCGGTCTTGCAATCTCCTTGAAGATATACTCGGTGAATCTCTGCAGGAGTGAAAGCTGGTCAGCGGTCAGGACAATGGGATAAGGACAGCACTCAGTAACAGAAGCAGTTACCTCCCCTGCTCTGTCAAATATTGCCATACAAGGCAACTGTGAAAGAATTGAAAATACATCTTCATTTTAATTAAAGCTTAAAAGTGAGGAGTGGAAACAAGATCACAATTTGAATTGCATTTATCAGTTCTATTGCCATCAAATAAGGGGCTTCTAGTTAACACATTTTTAGCAAAAAAAGATCCGTTGAATGTATGAAATATCATTTTAGAGGGTTCATTTCATATTTTCCTTTAAGTTTGGAAATATTCAATAGGGTTGAAACGAAATCAGTCCGAGGGCAAATTCGGTTGATTAGAGTCCTAAACTACAAAAAGAGACTCAAATGAGACGTTATTATTCTGACAGTTTTCTAACTTCATACTTTTCCAACTGTGCCGCATTCATTTTGAACTATTTAACCTCCCCTACCTCCCCTTCCTCCCCGCCCCCCACCCACCCTACCCTTCCATGATCCTTATTCACGCCATGTATATTCGTCTAACCTTGGGTAGTTGTTTTCTGGATAGAATTCCAAGACTGTAAGAACCTGAGGTAGACTGCATTTTACTTCTTGACCTAACAGCACGTTCAAAGTTCAACGGTTTGGTCAACTCCATGGTGAGAGCATAAACATAACATGGTTCGTCGCAAACGGGGAAGTTGTTTTCTAGCAGGGTGGGGAACTGCAAAGGAAATCAAAAAGAGCCATTGTAAACCTCGAGTGCAACAGATACCATAGAGATTTTTGAAGAAGAGCTATTACATTGAGTCAGTGGCACATAGCCTAGTTCTAAGTTATATGCTTCTAGTTCAATATAAACAATAAAAAATAAACTGATTGTCAGGATTTCCGTGTAAACGCTGTGACAATTTTTTTATCTTCTTTTGAAAAAATCTTTAAAGACCCGTTGTCTCTGATCTCGACGAAGCGAGTTCCATTTATTTTTCAACCACTTACATTTTTATTATATCTGTAACACGACATTCTTGTAAATCAGGTTAATTATCTATTTTATCATTTTGGTACGAGAAGAAGTACAACGTTGTAGGAGGTAACTAAGTGTTCGTATGTATATTTTATTCATAATCTTACAATTCCTGAAGGAATAACCGTGGGTGAATAAAGTTGACTTGATTTGATTTCGAGGATAAATCGAGGTTAGGCAAAGCGAGAAATGGAAACCATGTTGGTACCTTTTTCCTGTAAGCTCGGTTTCTCTTTATAGTTCCGTCCATTCCAATACCACCATCCGCAACTTCAAAGGCACACGGTTCATGTTGAGCCGTAAGATTATAAGCGCGCAACCTACGAAGAATTGGAAAAGACACGGGGTGCATCATCTTCACGAATAACAAGTATGATTCTCAATTGAAATATGGGTGAGGAAAAAAGGGCGATATGACAGAAATGCTACAAGCTGTATGTTGAACCCAGAGAAGGTACATTGTGATGTGGATCCCATCTAGTAGTTGATGCATTGAAGGTTCCTTTTACTTGATTTATGGAGCATTTATTGATCTTTTATGTATTACGTGCTAGGGTTCAAGGGTTCTGTAGATTTGTTATATGCGCACAGGAACTTTCCCTTGAGTGTTGAAGAAAGTAATTCATTAAGGATTGCTTTTCAGGACAGTCTAACTGTCGTAGATTTCTTCAGGGAGTTTTTTACGAGTTAGTTGTTTGTCATATCGGGGTATGTTAGACGTTTGGGCTTCTGCAGTGTGTTCGTCATAACGAGGATTTCGTTATATCGAAGTTCGTTACATCGAGGTTTTGTCTAATACATTTTACAGTAACTTTGGCCGGGCTGAAGAGTACCGTTCGTTATACCGAGGACTTCGTTATGTAGAGTTTCGTTAAATCCGGGTTCTACTGTATTAAGTTAGTTAAGTGTACCTGAATACAGGTTGAAGATCGTCAGTCAGTTCTCCCATTACGTGCAACAGTCGACAAGCCTCCAGAGCAGCAAGCATTTCACACTTGACTCTAGCTTTTCTCACTTCATCCTCGTTAATGTCAGTCCTCTTCAATGTTACACTACCCTGGATGACAAAATATGCGAAAATAAATAAGGGAAACAAATCTTCGAATGAGGACCCACTTAAACGTTTGCACCCTAACATCACTATGCATTTCCTCCATACTGCTCTCAATATACTCCATAAGAGCTTTTTTATTTGGTGATCATTCTGTTATTCTAGTGACCTTAAAGTGTGATTTCAGTGGTAATATTGCGAGGAGAAATAAGATACGAATTACTCTTAGGAGTCAAAGAGTCAAGATCTGGAGGCAAGCCACAAGACCAGGCTCCAGTATACACTTGTCTTTTTGAGTCGCTGCTTTTATAAAATAGCATTGCATGCCAAAATATATCCAATGGAAACTGAAAAGCTCATAAAAACAGGCTGAGATTCAACAAAACCACAAAAGAGAACATGAAATTTTAGTAACACAAGTCATGAGCTAATCATGATTGTTCCCATTCCCTGTAATTAATGAGTTTTTAATAATCATACCTTTGTAGGTTGGTAAACAGGAGAGTTTCGGGGGAGGTGCAGCATAGCAACAAACTCTACTTCCTGGTCAGACCACACTTCTTGTATTCTACACACAGGGACTGGATTGCCCATTCCGCCACTGGGGAACTTGCTACAATAACTAGTTAACAGAGCATAGGATTGATGAAAAGAGTTATTTTTTAATGGCTGATTGAGATGAAATCTGTAAATTATGTTTTTCTTGCACAGTACATTTTTCACAAGCAAGGGAAAAAGAGGAAGAAACCAAGAAACATATATTATGGACTTGAGTAATTACCCACTGATGCACTGAAATGGAGAGAGGGTGGTGGGCTGGAGTATGTAGAGGTTTCCATTTGTCCAGCCAGCCCCCAAATGAAAAACTACCCCCATGCCTGGCACATCTCGGCAACCTTAACATAAGCACCTATTCTAGGCAACTGTTGACATTGATTGGACCAGTGTTAGGAGAAAAAAAAACAGGAGGGGTTGGGTGGGGGAATGCTTGAAAATGACTATTTCTGTCTTTGAACTGCTGTGGAGTAACTGTGACCAAATCACTCAAGAACTCAAAGATGCCAGCTGTTATGAAGTTGCACTGTTATATATGAGCCTAGGCCCTGACCAAACAAGCCTCCTAAGTTTTAGTTTATTACAGTCAACTTTGTGTAATTGTCATTTGACTAAATTTAACATTGCCATTCACACCTGTTAACCAGAGCAATACTGGAGAGAAGATCAACCTCAGCACCTACTTCACCAAAGGGTTGATAGACATCCACCAGGCTCTCTTGAAACAGTTTCCTTATCTCTGAACCTGGAGGCCGGCTGTTTGGACACCTGTCCATTAAAAGTTTCTCTATCCTCTGAAAAGTCTGCAAGCAATAATGATATATTTAGTGGCATACAAGCTCGCTTATCATATTTACCTATTCAAATTAAAAATCTTTTAGCTTAGCTATTGATCCCAATCTTTGCAAACTAACAAATGAATGCAAAATCACCAAAAAAACCACACTGGAATTTGTAGTTGTAACTCAAAGCTGCCTTCACATTTATTTCGTAAACAGTCTAGCACCATTAATGGCAATTTTAGCCACCAGCAAAATTTTTTGAAGGATGTAATTTCAGGTTTAAGAAAGTCTGTTCCTCCCAGGTTTCACCATAATGAATTCCAAAGATTCCTCTGAACCAATTACATGTATAAACAGTACCTGATATTTCTCCTCTGTCTTAAGCAGTTCTTCTTCTCTCACAAGAACTACAAGGTTGCCTCCAGCAGACTTCAGTTTACTCTTTATGCTGTAATAACTCTTGTAAGTATTTGGCATACCCAAACGAATCAACAGACTACATCTCTTGGCATACAGTTCTTGTTCAATTTCAAATGTTGCAACCAGAACATTCACAGAACCATCTTGAACACACACCATTACACTGTCATCCACTTCTTCAGAAAAATTTGACTCTTTCATTTCTTGTTTTGCTTTATTACCATAGATGCATGCACTCCTAAGGAAGCTGTACTTGAAAACTGTACTGGACAGTTTGTTAAGAAGTGAATTCAGTGCCTTTGCAACAATTGTGCTAGGAACAAGAATAACACAAAGAGGATCATTGCATTGAGTTTTAGTCCCATAAGATGCTTGCACCTTTGAATGATTTGTGGCTTGAGGATTGTCTTGACATTCACAAGAAGGATTCTGGCCTATGACAAGTGATTCGGTAGACTGGTTAGGTTCCTTGCATAGGCTCTGATCAGTATCTGAAGTTTTCTCTGAGTCATTTTTCTGCTGGTGTTCAGGTTTTAAATGCATGGATGTGCGAAAGAGAAGTATTGTTCCTAAATCAGTTAAGTCATTCTCAGAAATTTCCAACTTTTCTTGTTCTAAAATACTGATAACTAAACTAATCTGTGTTCTACAGAACTGTAAAATAAGCACAATCTCATTGTCTATGGACTTCTTCGCCAGCTTTTCAATCTCCTTAACAATGATTTTTGCCACATACAAGGTACACCACGATCCCAACAATAAAAGAACCCTGTAGCCCTCAGTCAAAACATGTCTTACAAATGCTACACAGGTGTCAGTCACTTGATCTATTCTGTAACCTTTTAGAAATAACAAAGCACTTTGTAAAATATCAATCAGATTGGAAATACGTTGATCCTGGACATGACTGCTGGTAAAACAACATATTTCCATTTCAGTGTATTCTCCATATTGGTTCAAAGCCAGAAGATCACTAGAAACAAATGTTTTGCAATGAAATATCTGCTCCAGTGAGGTTAAGAAGATTTCCATATCCTTTGAACAATCTTGATGGTGAACAATTTGTGATGAAAGGCCTACAATCTGTGGTCTAGAATCAAGTTTACTCAGTTCCATTTGCTTTAGTATAACTGCAAAATGGTTCTCCTCTTTTAAGGCAAGATGGCATTCATCAAAAATAATTAAACTGCATGATGACAGGTCCACTGTTCTAGCAATCAACATCCATGCAAAAGCCTTCCCTGTTGTCACTATGATGTTATACATGGAGAAAATGAAGTTACACTCATCTTCCACAGCTGTTTTACTGAAAAATACTTTGGCAGATAGGAGACTTTGCTCTGATATTCCTGTTAGGAAAGGCTCTACAATGGCGGCTGATAAAATAATGAAGAAGATCAATATGAAAACCTAATCACCTCTTTATGCAGCTGGCTGGTATGCAATGATGATTCAGTGATCAGTAAGATACTTAACCCTGATTTCTGCCCCACGTATTAAAATGTTAGCACAAGTAACCCTTAATAGCTACCAGCCCTAAACATGACCTAAAATATATTTCTCTTTAAATTATTAATAAATTTTTTAAACTCAAAGGTGATAAGTAAGAAAAACACCAAATAGGCAATATGATATGATTTAAAACCAAATTCCCGGAGTTAAAATTATTAGGAATGTATCGCTCGCAATGCAGAAAACTCGCGTTTTGATCTTGAGATTAAATTATTTTAATACCGCAAGAAAACTATTCAGGAAGAACAAAAATTTGCCTAGCCTTTGGTAAGTTTCCTGACTTACGCTATCAATTTTAGTAAAATACTTTCTGTTTACCTCAGCAGCGCAGAATAACCGAATCGTGAAATATTAACTTATATTACTCTTAAAAGGTGCACCGGATCTAACCGCAGCTCCCTGTTGAAAAAGCTGCGTGTATTAATAATAGCTTTGACTACCCAACCTCACCTTTCTCATCATCCACCAGAAGAATTATTTTGCCACATTTCACGCTTTTTCTCCAAAATCCTTGACTCACATTAAACGCGATGAATGTTTTTGACTTGATACTTGACACACAAACAACGCAATCTTGTTCACTCGCCAGCACTCGTTCAGCTAAATCAACAGAATGATTTGGCCTTAGAAACGACATCTCCTGGGCCCTTTTCATTTCATCCATGTCTTCGTTACACCAATTCCGAGAGCTAGTAATGTAAATTTTTGACTACATGTGCATTATTCACGTTTTTCCTTCAAATGAAAGGGAGATCCACTGTGTTAGTTCCCAGTCTTCACCAAATGACGAGGGCACCGTACAAAACGCTAACCAATGGGTGTAGGGCGGGGGGGATGGTGATCCCGATCGATGGATGCATTTCCAGGTTCATATCTGCACTAGAGTGTGGCATTTAAACGCTGCTTTTGCCCCAAGGGACTGGAATTGCGACAAACCTTTCTTCAAAAGTTCAAATGCCCGGGTGGGGTCGGGTGGGGATGTTGAAGCTTCTAATTGATTGACCCATTGAGACTGGTAACAAGCAGGCAGAACAACAGAGAAATAAATCAAAAGATGTGTTGTTCAGACAGATTCCGTTTTTCAGTGTTATCTTTGTACGGTAATTCTTGAGTAAACAAAATGCTGATGACATACTTGTGCCAAACCCTAAGCTAAATAAAGAGTAGCATATGGGCTCTCCTCGGGGGAAAAAAATAAAAAAAAAAAAAGGCTATTTTTCTTCTTAGCTTTTTGTGCTTAAAACCAGCTAAAATGATCTGACTTTAGAGCTCCGTCATGGTAACCCCCTCCTCAAAAAAGTGGATAACATAACAGTTTAATGTTTTTTTCCATGTCTTTCTTCTCTTTATTAGCACCTTGATTAGTTTTCTAACATTTCTAAAAAGTTAGAAAATTCTTGTAAGAATTTACTCTCATTGCATGAATATATTTGTTCATCTTCTGATTCTTTGACCATTAAGTTTCCTTCTGAGATGAAGTTCTATTATTTTTATTTTTTGGTGTTTGTAAACCCTATCAAAATATTATTTTAGGTTTTAAATAATGTTTTTCTTTCCTGGTAAATTTAAGTTTTTGGATAAAAAAAATCCTAAAAAAAATATATGCTTGACTTTTCACATGACAGAGCATTTCTTTTTGTCATAGCCACATGACATTGTAGATTTTGTGACCAAGTCTGGAACACAGCTTTGCAGAAGACGACCATCAAGGAACCCTTTGAAAACCCTTACGGAACAGGCATTTATGAAGGTGTGATTGCAAACAGAAATAGCTATTTCAGTTTTTAGGTTCCATTCATCTTCCTCTGGATCATAGCCTTCAATTTTCAAGTGTAAATCTTTGACTCTACAACCTGATTTGCCCACACTCACAAGGAGCAATGCATACAAATTTCCATCAATAGACAAGAGATTTCTCAAATCTTTGGGTCTGAAATCAAAACACTTAAAACTTGAAATAAACTGCCACACATTTGTTGCTGGATCATACACTTCGCAAGGCTGTATGGCCTCCCCAGCATTGATTCCTCCGGCAATAAAGACCTTTCCACCAACCGCAGCACCATAAGTCCAATCTCGCACCACATGAGTGTTAGGAATTTTGTCCCATTGGTGATTACCAAGGTGGTACCTTTCAACATCACTCACAAGGGTGCATTTGTTCCCTAGTTGCCATTTTATTCCACCAATAAAATACACAAAGTCATCATGAGCCACAATGCACATATCCTCTCTAGAATGTAGATGGTTCAGTCTCCCTATCAGTTGCCATGAATTTGAATCAGGGTTGTACTTTGTAATAGAGAAACTGTGTTTCTCTTCATCACAGAACAAGCGGCGGGCATGCAATCTACAAAAATCATCAAAATTTTTAGATCTATTGGTACAGGGTTCTGCTTCCAAGGCATAAATTTCATCTTCATCTTTGATAAATATTTGACGCATATATTTAGTTTCCTCTATGGAGGGGAGTTGCACCCAGCTGTCGCCATATGGATTATAGGATACATGTTTCCAGTATTGCTCATTTGTAGCCACTGATTCTAGAACAGTGCCATACAGTTTTCCATGACAAGAAAAGACTGGGCCATTTCTGATATATTTAGAAGGCATCTCACCCACTGTGCACCACTTATGCTCCTGAGGAAAATAGCACACAATATCTTTGCTTCCATAACATAGTAACACAGAAGTCTCGAGGGACCTTCTTGGACGTAGGATTGATGGATTGTCGAAGTCTTCTGCGTCAATCAATTGCAGAGCCTCTTCAACGAGACCTAAGCAATCATTGTCCTTTACCAGGTCATCGGTCACAATATTGCTGCAGAGAAAGTCACGCGATATGTAAACAAGGCGAACGCGAGAAAAGAGCTCAGCAAAACACTTCTTTCTTCCTCTTTTGTCACGATTTATCCAAGCTAAAATTATTTCAAACACATCTTTCTCGGCATTGATTTCAATTTCGTCTTCTGAAATCCACATTTCGATTTCTTTGCTCGATAAATTCAGGAACGCATCTGTTTTCGAGATGGTGGAAAAATTTTTGAGAACAAATTTTTTGCTTAGGGAAGAAAGTTGCTCGCTTTGATATCTCTCGAAAAAATAGTAATTTGAAAGACAATTTGAAATATTCAGCTCTAGTTTCGGTGCTAAAACTCCCTCCGCGAGAGTTTTTAAGTCGTGGAGAAACAGAAAGTCGGCCATAGCAATGATCTCACGAGCTTCATCGGCTGCGATCTCCACCTGACCACTGTAGATAAACTTCAGCGTGTTTCTCATAACAGCTTCGGTGAACATCTCCAAGCGAATAACTCCTTCCTTAGACTCTTTCATCTCACTGTTAAGCAGCTTTTCAAAGAAGGGACTTGCTTTTGAAAGAATTTGCTTGTGAGCTTTGAACTCGACATCTTCAGCAACAAGAGTGACATCAAATGGCTGGTCGAGTGCTTCTTTCGCAATACACGATTTGAGGTTTTCATTGCTTGGGCGGAGAGAAATACATTGTCTACAACTGCCAGCATTGTTTGAATCGATTTTGATCATACTCATTGTATGGAAGTGACCAAATTGAACAAAATCTGTTTAAAAGGCACAGACACTATTCAGCTGCTGCCCGCCTCTATTTCCTCAGTGGTGGAAAAAATTGGGGGAGAAACTGGAAGCTAGTGAGGACAGCGATCGAGAGGCGCGAGCGAGAAGTCGTCACACGCGAGCAAAGAGAGACTTGAACTGGTGTGGGGTGGAAAGGTTAGCGTGAAACAGAAACACTTGGAGTTCAATTTTCTTCAGAACTACAACTGGACATTTACAGGTTGACGGATGGAAACGTGCAAAGACACAAGTTGTCCTCCATACAAAATAGAATTATGCACTATACGTTGCTTTCTCCTAGTGAAATTAGAATTTTCTTTAGAAGAGTTTATAGTGTGGTAACTTTGGCATGCAGATAAAAATTAAACTTAGTTTACAGTATGAAGATTAGTAAACATAAAGGAAAAGGCTGAAAAATCACATAGTTAGAATGGAGTTGAAAAATAAACTTGACCCTTTAACTCCCAGAAGTGATTAACATAAAACTTCTCCCTATAATATCCATACATTATCCAGCAAACAGGTAATGAAAATGCTCAAACTTATCAGGTAGAAGTTGCTATCCTGATCTAACACCATTTTCTCATAACTAATTTACAAGGAAACTTGTGGCAGCTAGAAGGGAGAATCAACAATCAGATCTTAGGAGTTAAAGGGTTAAATTTACTGACTTTTTGTCTTTGCAGTCCTGATTATCTTTGTTTTCATTTTTTTTTTCAAGTAAATTTTTTAAATTTTTACAGATTTCCCATTCTTATATCAATAGTTGCTTATTGTCTCTTTGAAAATCAGCTGAACAGGGAGTTGAAAAAATCCCAACAAGGAGTAATCCACTTGGAGATGTATACACAAGTAGTCATGAGGAACTGTGGAATCTAATAACAGTCACTCATAAATTGTTTTTGTCATCTCCCCAGATTAATCTTGAATTTAAGAATCTTTGGAACATTTCTTATGGTAAGTGAAATTCTAGTATTTCGTTGTAAAATGTCTCCAAGGGTAGCATCATTACAAGCATCCATATTAGCCACCTTATCTGTGACAACATCATAAGTTCTCTCTGCAATACCATGTAAGTAATTGTGATAGAGGTCTCCTGTCAGTAGGAATAAGCTTCTGGGCTCCAATAAAAGTGACATAAAGTAGCGTTCATTCAGTGTTAATGATGAAGCATTCTCCTGAAAGTAAAAAAAAAAAAAAGACAAAATTTATTTAAGCGCAATGAACATACTTTAAGGGAAATGGTCAAAAGTATTGAGTATGCTAAGGACTCACTTTTGGAATTTGAGCCCATGGTATCCCATCATAGCACCCCTCTCCTTCCTCATCACACAAGGTATGCGCTATAACCCCACCTCCCCTACACAAGGTACCCATCAGAGATGGTAACTGCTATGACTACTCTATCCTGCACAGGAGACCCATGGTACCTGCTATAACACCACCACCCTAAAAAACTTAATGGCTATCTGATTTAATTGTTCTCATTTCCCTATATTTACTTTTAACACCATGGAATGATTATCTAAAGCTAGCCCTAACCTCTGTTTTCTCTGAAGCCTTTTTCAAAGGATGGTAAAAATCCAAAAAGGTGTGGGATCCAAGATTTATTGTTGAGACAACTGGATAGAACAACGGACCATCTTCGTGAGGCTGAAAGACAGGAAAACAGTTAGAAAATATAAAACTGCATGGGCTTTTGACAAAACACCTCCACTGTCTTCAAGAGTGGTTATATACAAAAATCAAATTGGGCACATGCAGCTCAATCCTCCATGTCAGGGGAGCACTCAGTGCTTGTAAAATGAATGGATCTTTAAACTTGGAAATAACTGTCATTGTTTGATGTAAATGCCCAATATTGATGACACTGCTGTCCAGGAGTGTCAAAGTGACTGAAATTTTGACCACAGGAGCTGAAGACATTATTGTGGAAAGCTGTTTATCCAGTGAATGTTGTAAATCTAGTTGGTTCTAATTGGTTAGAGTGGCATTCATTGTAATGGCTTTCAGTTGGGTGGAATCATTCTGTTAGTTGGTTAGGTTAATAGATATCTGATTTTTGTGGCTAAGTTGTTTTTTTTTTTAATTGAGTCTGTGATATTTCTCGTTTCAATGTGTACCTTAGTTTATACACAGATCTGCTGCAATTGAATAAATAATCATTTAGCAAATGTTGCAATAATATGTTAGCAACAAACTACCATAAAGACTTGTGTACAAGCCAAACCTTTTTGCTTAAGTTTTGGGCCAAAAATTGCAGGTGCGGCTTATTTTTTTTTTTTTTTTTTTTTTAAACAATTTTATTTACAAGACGATCACTTACACTACTTACAGCATTAATTACACGTACATTGTACTTGCTACTAACACTACTGATACTTATACTTACACAAATTATGCATACACTACATTACGATACATGTATTACATAATATTAACATTAATTTAATTTACGGGTGCGGCTTATACATGAGACCATTATTTGTCTCTAGTATCCAGACTTTCCGCTTGGTTACCAAGCAAACATTTTCCATCATTTCCATATATACTGTGATGATCTTCATTTGCTTAAAATTTTCCATCATTCTCCTGCACTTTATTTTTGGTCAAATTCCATCGTTTTCATTTTAGCTGTGGGCTCAAGCAATGAAGACAACTGTTGTCAGTCACAGGGAAATCAATTAAAGAAAAGCTTTTAAAAGGTATTTTCAGAGTTGATTAACTTATCAACATCACTGCAAATACACAACATTAGATTTAGTTGAGTTTATTGTGAACATCTGTGAATAAACAACCAACCTTTTTTTTTACAAGAGTGCTAGTCTGGAGTTTCTTTTTTGCCAAAATCATGCTTGTAAGTTGGGGGTGCAGCTTATACACAAGTGTGGCTTACACACAAGTTTCTATAGTAACTTCTAAAAAAATCTCAGGCATCATTAAATGTGCAATTATACATTTGATAAAACATTGAGGGCCAATAGTATTAATTAATAATTTATCGACCTTGTTCCCAGGTTCTCTCTTCCTGACCTGTAAGAGGAGAAAAACTTGGAACAAGATTGGATAATTAATGTAAACTACCCTACAAGTTGATTCTAAATTTTAAGTCAGTGAATTAAATGGTGGCTAAAAATATCATTTAAAACCTTACCATAATTCCTTGACCAGGTTCATACTCATTCACAAGGACATGATTTGGAGTGACAGTGTTAAAAACCGGCAAGGATCCAACTTGAATTGTATATTTTTCCAGCCACTAAAATTGTGATGATCAAGTATTAACAAAAGTCTAAGTTAAAAAAATCTAGAAATAGTCTGTTTTGAATCAAATTAAGGTCAGATCAAGCACATACCCTTGGCAGTTTTTCCAGCACCATTCCCTAGTACATAGAATGAAGAAACAAAATAATTATGGATTCAGAAAAATTCAAGAATATAATGACTAACTCCTTGTTATATCATGAAATTCATTAACTACATTATTGAACAGAAAGATAAAGAAGGAAAATAAGAAAGAAAGAAAGGAAATATCATTGGATTCAACATGGAATTCTCAAAGCTAATTAACACTTGCAAGAATTGTATGACATACAGTTGTTGGAATTTATAAAGAGCTCTTAACTCTTCTATTCCTGTGAGTGACCAAATCAGAATTTCTCCTTAACTTATCAGTACGATATCAAGTAAAAAGAAAGAAAAAAATATGAATTAGCGAATTATTATTTGATGCATTGTCAAATTCTCTGAATCAACATTATCATAAGAACTGCATGGCGGACATTACGGATAATTATTAACTCTTTAACTCCCAGAGGTGATTGATATGAAACTTCTCCCTTTAATATCCATACTTCATTCAGCTAACAGGTAATGAGAATATTCAAACTTATCAGGTAGAAGCTGCTATCTTGATTTACCACTAAGTTCTTATAACTAATTTAAAAGGAAGCAGGCTAGAGGGGAGAATTAACAATTAGATCTTAGGAGTGAAAGAGTTTAGAGACTAAGGACTAAACTTTAATTTATCACACACACAGTTTTATGCCATCTTCCAAACACCAATAGGAAAATAAAGTTGTGTCTCTTTTTTATTTGAACTTTTGAAAAAAGTTGTCATTTTTTGTTTTGTCATACAAATGGAGTCCCAACATTTACACAGGATTTAATAAAAACTACTGAAATTATAGCTTTTTGTTTACCTTTGGGTGAGGAAGACCACCTGCAAAATATTCCAAATAAAAAACATCAGTTTGGCTTTCATATCATCCTATTTCAAATTGCTGTATTTTTTCAAATTCCTTGTTGGTCCAGCGCTTTTCAAGAATAACTGCTATTTTTCGTAAAATTTTGCTCATGAATCATGCTCGAAACAAAGGAAAACAAAAGTCAATCTAGGAAGACAAATTAACCCTTTAACTCCCATGAGTGACCAAGACAGAATTTCTCCTTACAATATCAATACAAAGTCAACCAGATAAGTGATAAGAATAATGAAAAATATTAATTCAGGGATAATACATTGATCCAATACTAAATTCTCTGAACTAACATTATAAGAATTGTATGGTTGACATTCAGGAGAATTACAAATTTGATCTGGGAGTTAAAGGGTTAATATTCTAGCACTAGAAAAGAGAACCATTTTCACACATGAATGACATTTCAAATGTTGCATATTGCTGTCCAACTTTTCTTCCAAAAAACCAATTCAATCAACAAAACCTACAAGCAACATGAAGGTTATTCACCAATTGACTGTAGTTATGAAAATTTAAAAATTATTATACTATAAACAGATATGTGTGCTGGCATGCTCACCCCAGTTTTGAAGCCTCCTTCCCGACAGCTTGGTCCATTTTGGCTTAGGAGCACCATTTACCTAATCAAAAAAAAGATAAAATGCACAACTTACTTGGCTTAATTTTAAGGTGTTCATTCGCTTATTTATCTATTCGCTTAATTTTTTGGGTTTCCCCCCCTTAGAAAATAAAATCCGGTCGAAAGGTGTATTAAGCTAATCGATTAAAGAATGAATCAAATTTTTCAGCACAAAAAAGGCAGAAAAAAACGAAAATAGTCACCGTTTTTAGGGGTTATCACCTCGCCAAAATAAAAATCTGAACATCAGTCATCTATTTAGCGGGTGGAAAAAGTTGAAAATTTTCATTCTAACCTGATCCAAGAGAAACTTCTCCTCCTCTTCTGAAATGAAATTCGGAATGTAGAATGCTCTTGGTGGGGCCTAAAATCATTTTCAAGTAACCGAAATTCAAAAATGAAATATCTGATAATAATTAGTGTGAATCTAGCATAGTTTTCTACCTTTTTTACAACGTAGTTTTCTAACTCAAAACAATCAGCTGCTTCCGCCATTTTAAATGCTTCATACCCAGCCTTTCACGGCATTTTTGAACGAGCGAGTGAGGATCGCAAGCGATTTTTTTTTTTTTCGACCAACACGGCAAATTTTGAAGAAAAAGTTATAGATAATTACAAATAGGACTCCAAACGTGCTAGTAGAAAACTTAAATGGAATGCGACAAGTGCTTTACTCGCGAAAAAGACTTATTCCATGTGCGACAGCCGGGAGTCGAACCCGGGTCAACGGCTTGGGAAGCCGCCATGATAACCGTTACACCACTGTCGCCCACGCGCCTATATATAGTAAAGTTTGGCAATTTAATTCTTCATTATCTTACAGTTGTATAATTTCTTATTTTTGGCCCAGTTCAGGACTTGATTTTACACACTGAGGGCTAAAATACTTGAACAAGAGATTTTGCTTTCGGCAAGTATTCGCGAATTCACAAATTAAGTAATCCCCTAAACTCATTAACTAGGAAAACTGAATACCTTATTTTGTCAGATCTCGACAAGGGGCTTAACATTAAGATAGACATAAATATTTTGTCTTTGATGAGAGCCAATGAGCGTCTACCTCTGTGCTATTTTCGTTAAATTGTGTTAAAACAGGACAACAAAGTTATGAATACCATTACCATTATCGAAATTGAACTAGCGGAATAAGTGCGCCCCAGCTGAGCAATTTACAGTTGCAAATTAAAATTGCCGGAACGAGAACACGATTCCAAATGTACACACAAATATTTTAATTCTACCGTGAGAGCAGATGAGTGTCAAAAATTCAAGGTGAGTTAAACATTCTTACATATACGTATCTTCGAAGTAAGAGCTTTGTCAACATGAAATCTTTATTTGAACGTACATTGGTCTACGATCCATGCAGTTCCACAGCATCGAAGCCATTGATAGCTTTTAGCCGAGTCTGTCAGCTCCAATTTAGCCTTTTTGATTTATTGTTTGGGTAGTTACCGCCTTTTATCTAGTCACTGAGTATATAAGCAGACTATTTTCGATCTTTTCAGCACAGAAAAATCAGAGTCACCGAGATAGTTAAGTTCGTTAACTGATCGATCTCACTCCAAAAATGAGAGCCATATTTTGTGAATTGCTACAATCTGATGCCGAAATTTTGTAACCCAACTTGACACAAACTACCTAACTTTTACCACATTTGACGATGTTATCACTTCCCCCATCAGACTGTATCTTTCAAAGACAACCTTTCAAAGCATCTTTGGAGAAATTAAACCCTGATGTAACGTGTCTGTCAAGTAATTTGAACATTAGATGGTAAATTTTCAGCTCGACCGTGCGAGGGTCGCATCCGGTAGTTAATTAAAGCTGGAGTATAGAATGGTTTATAGAGAAAATATTGTTATGAAGGTTTTCAATTAACACGCCAGACTTTGACCTCAATCAATTTCCGGGAAAAATGCAATTCTATGCGTGCTGAAATCTGCGTTTGAAAATCCCTTTAGGTACACGTGAGTGATTGAAAATACCGACAAAATTGAGGGCCCTAATTGTTATTAAATTTTTCATGTCATCTGCGTTAAGAAGAAGAACAAAACTAGAAAAGGCAACCCAATGGAATTAAAAAAACAACAACAACAACAAAAACAAAACTAAGAAAACAAAAAAATTTAAAGAGGGTTTCAGCTTTAGGTCTCCGTGTTGCTTTCTGCACAGAAGCTGTTGACATTAAAGAAATGTCTTTCTCCTCTCGAGCGAATGTACGACTTTTCTGTCAGATTCGATGGCTTGATCTCTGAAATTCGGCTTTACAACTGACTTTTTTGAAAGACTTTTTAGAAAGCCGTATGAATGTTAAGCGCTTGACTTGTGCTAAGATGCATTCAATGAGAACAACAAAACGCACAAACTTGTATATTGGATAGAAATTAATAACAAGGACCATAATGAAAATAATAATTATTAAGATGATGATGATATAAAATAATACTTCCATGTTAATTACTAGTAACATACCTCACAAGAGAATACTTTAAGTGTTAAATTTAAAAAGTGACTACATAGCGAGACAGACAATAAATCTAATTGTTAATTTTTTTTAACAATATCGTGATAGTTCGACTATTTCGTTTGACCGCAGTTTCAGTTTTTGACCGCAGTTACAGTTTTTGACCGCAGTTTCATAAAAAGCGTATTATTTAGCGAAGACAAACAAGAGGAGCAGGTCATATTGTCTTGGCCTTTATTAGGTTAATTCATTATTTTCAGCAACTCAGTTCAATTCTCTCTTTTATTTTATTTTATTTTTTTTTAATTCTTTGTTGAGCCTGAGTGCTCCAGGCGAAATAAGATCTGGTGCTCAAATGTTATGATGGTAAAGTCGAGTAACATTGTTTGTTCTAAAAGCAAATATTTTCAATCAATTCAATGTGTTTTGTTCCCAACCCAGAAAACATCTGCTATCGACTATCTATTTAGTTAATAATACTCCGACTTGCCTGCGGCAAATCGACAAACATGAACGCAGGGAAAATGGAAAGACGCCATAAAATCAGAAACAGGGAAGCAAACTGGGCGCAAGATGGGCAAGGAAAAATTACAAAACAGGAACTACCAGTTTTGTTTTTACCTCCTGTTGTCGGCAATGGATCCTCGCGCGTCAAGCACGAGGACAATTCTTCGATTATGGTTACAATGAAGAAGCTGAACAGCCGGCCAGAGAATTATAAACGTGTTCACCAAAAGTTTTCTACGACGGCTTTACACCACCAGGATAAGGGATTGTTCTACAACTGTGAACAGGACAAAAAGCGATCGAGTTGTAACAAGAAAATAACCTTTACGGCGAAAAATACTTCAAAGAGGCCGTTTTTATTGCCTGCATTACCCACAGTAGCGTTTCAAGGGCAGATTCGGAAGAAAGCTACGGCATCTCAAGGGAATCCTACGAAACCCAAAGGTTACAAACTGCTTCCCAAATATCTGCCGCAGATCGACACAAGGACGAAGCAATTAAAAAGCAACGAGACAACTTCTAACGGCCTCATAAACGCTTCTAACGCGAAAACGACTGATAAAAGTTTTCCCCCCTTAGCGAGGAAGGCAATGAAACCTTTGCGGACTGCCATATCTTCTTCGGCAACTTTGCGAGGCCTAATTTCTCTGGATTTAGAGGAACAATTCGTTTTCCGATTTCGTCTTTCAAATTATGACGCTAAAGACATTAATATAACTTCTCTCAATAAGCCCATGTAAAGGATGTTGCGCCAGCTGCAGTAATAGCTCTATTCCAGTATATGATATATCCGGTGAAAATAAAAGTAAGAAAAAAAGATGATGTTTGGGAAGAGTTCGATTTTATTCATATTAACCACCAAGAGAGAATAATTTTTACTTGTTAATACCGAAAAAACAACAGAAATAATTTTTTGGTGTCGGTGTGTGTTTGCGAATATGTGCCTAGTTTTTTTTCTTTTTTTCTGACATTAAAGGAGTCGAATTAATCCCTCCAACATTTCGCTTATTAATCTACCTTTTGGAACTGATGTCTTCTTGTTTTCTCTGATTTTTTACGGTGAAGTTAAGAAAAAATGTTAGTTTTTACAGCGATGAAATAGCTGACGCTTTATCAAAACTGTTTAGCGATCCCAAAACAGATTGAAGATGTCCACATGTGATCAATTGGACTTTTTTTCTTAACGTCAAATAAGGATAAACTACCATACTTTTTTGGTCAAGCTCACCATTGCCAACAGACTGAGTTCTTTTTAACCGGTCGGTGTTGAGCATCGGAGCAGGAAATCCGAGGGTCTGTGGCTCGATTCATCCTTAAGAGGGTGTCGGATATTTCCGCTTTTCCAAGCTCGTAGTTGCTTGTGACAATACGGATTGTGTACCAATTTAGTTATGAGCGGTGTTGCTCGAAAACTTAGTTAAAATTTAAAGAGGGTCATTCTACAAAAATGCCTCCTCCTTCTCTTATCCCTGCCAATCTAAATGGCTTAATTAGCGATCGACACACGCACACCCCGCGAGAAGTCGCGCGAGTAGAAATCTCCCTCGAGTGCTGTTGTTTAGTATCGTCACGTGGCTCACTCTCTCCCCTACGGCAAGGAAGGAGACCACGCGAGTAACGGAGCTTCACGCATAAACTCGCCCCTTGACGACGAAGTTGACAACCCCCGACTTGGCAACGAATCATCACCATAGAAAGAAAAGTAAAATATAGATAGATAAAACCTCCATTGCGTGGCTCTCTGAAAAATTTATCATTGATTTTTATTCACATTGTCTCAGTAAGAAGGGATAGGACGTTTCTTTTCTGGTTTTGAAAATCCCGTTGGAAAATTTCAAACTTGCAGCAAACAGCAGACGCACACGTTTCACTCACGCGTGCTCACTGCCTTGTCAAACGAAAATCAATTAACTCAGCTTTAAGAAATTTAATTGATTTTGATTTAATTTTAGATTAATTTACACCATGCATCAACTTTTCCTTCCGACAAAAGGATTTGACAATATATCTTTTGTTGTGTTTGTACCAGCTTTTTGAGTGCCAGTGCAAACAGGATGTGTTAGCAAAAATTTACATGTTACAAACAATCAGCGCAAAGTGAACACTACCGGCACCTGCTGAAAATTTGCTTGAATTAAGTAAAATGGCCACCTAAAGACGTTCGTAAGGAAGTAACAATAAAATATAGCGCTGTATCCATTTTTCCCTTCTTTTGGTTTTTTTTATGTATATTTAGTTTGGTACAAGTTGAGTCCCGTTATCTGGAAGGAGAAGACATTGGAGTCGTTGGTGTAGAGTTTTTCCCTTGTACATCCCAACCTGCATTAGGTAGATAGACGTGAATTGAAAGCTTTCGTCCGCTTTCATCTTCTTTTAGTTGCTCTTTTTCCTCTGGGCTCAGACTTCGTCCTTTATGTACAACATGTCGAGCCCAAGGTATTGGTAACATTGGTGTTCTCCGATCCGGTACATTTGTCCTCGGGTTGGTTCTGAACCGCGCTCGAAACTTCTGCAAAAGTTGTAAACCTTCCTCGTCCGAATTACAAAATATAGAATCTCTTGACTTCAGTTCAATGCGCCACTCCCTTTCCAACAAGTTGAGCCCTTCGGGATTGATTTGAAAGCGTACGGGCTTTGATTTTCCACCGAAAAGCAAAAATATTTCTTCTTGTTCACTGCGTGTTTTCGCGGTATTCGCGTTGTTTGACGCGAGGACTCTTTGGAAATAACTTTTATTAAGACTGGGTTCACGACCGTTCATGGAAATCGTTGCAAGATCTTCGTATTGCCCTACCTCGTTTCTTCGGCATTTCATCCTCTTTAGACACGAATAAAGCTTATTCAAAGAGACAGAGTGTGAAGTTGTTTGGTTGATTCCGTTGCTAACCAGTTGTTCGGACTTAAAACTCTCAGCGGCTTTAGCTGTTTCATCTCCTGAGGAAGAAACACTACCTCGTTTCGGTAGATTTTGTTGAGATTCAGCCAAACTCATTCGATGTCCCGTACACTGCATTCCAGCCAAAGGATGCGGCTCAAAAGTTTCGAAACCAGAGCCAGTTAATCGATTTTGAATTGAACGGTGCAAATCATTTAAATGGCCTCTATTCATATTTGTCTTTTCAAATGCAACGGGCTTTTGTAGATATTCCTGTGTCCTAACACTCACATCTCCTGACTCCAGGGGAGGTTTTATGTTTTCTGGGTTACTGACCAAAGAAGGGTTATCAGATTTTCCAAATGAGCGTCCCTGGATGGTACCGTCCAAACCAGTATTCAAATCGTTGTATTCTGTAGTAGAATCTTCTTCACGACGCACCGATGGTTTCGCATAATTACGTAGATACGGAGCAACTTTAAGCTGACCTCTGGGAAATATGTCCTCACCTCTGAAAAAAGCAAAACTCATTGTGTGTACGAGATATTGTCTTAAAAGCTTTCTATTACCATGTCTTAACCAGCTTCATTGTAACCAAACAAGAAGCCTTGTGAGCTAGAAGCGTAATTTTCCACTATGTTAAGTTATGATCGCGTACTTTTTTTGTAATTAAGCCATATGCAAACACTGTACTTAAACAATCAGTGCCCACAAAATTGTTTGTTTTAATCCCATATTTCCACATGGCGACGCAAAGAACAATTAACGTTGTGGCTACACTTGTCATCACAAAAGATTGAAATCAAATAAAGTGACTTATTTCATTTACATGACAATTTGCCAAGGATTTCAGTGACGGCTCTTGAATGGTTGCACGAAGAGCCAAAAATCTTTCAAACACTGAATGAACAGAATCAAGCTCAACTTGAAACAAAGACCTTGATATTAACTGAATCATATATCTCGAGGTTCTATCGTCAATTTTTAATTAACCCCTTCAACTGTCTATTGTCATAGAAAAATACTCTTAAAATGTCTATTGATATTTTTGTTTTCCAATCAAACATAGTGGCACATAAAACGGATGTTATAAGAAAAATTGATCCAAAGAGCTAATGTCAGACAAACCTTTGAAGTGCCAGGAAGTCACGACAGAAACTAACCATAATATCATTATAATTGGTTCTAACCCGGAACATTCAAAAGAGTGGGCATGAATGCTCCGAGCACACGACACGGCGTGTCGCAAGTTACTCTTCTCGTCCTGTTGCAAGATCCTTAAAATGCGACCTTAAGCGACCAGTTAAATGGTGACGTCTTCGAACCATCCTCTCTGGCCGTTGGGTAGCTTGCGCAGTAAAGAACCTAAGTGAAAAGTAAGTAAAACTCATACCGGTGACTCCTCGCTCGCGTGTATCAGTCTAAGAAAGTAATTTGGTATTATCAACTGAGTCGATAACGCACATTGCTCACCGTAAAGAATTTCAACGTTAACGTCTCGGGCATTATCCCTTCGTCAGAAGGACTAATCTTCGAAACGTCAGCTTTAAAACTCTTTACGGTGGCCAATTTACGTGATCAACGAGGTTGATAATTCCAAATTGCCTTGTTACACTCTCCCACTGACGCAGCACTAGTTTCCTTAGAGACTTACCCCCGTTGTGTATCTAGGTCACGCGCGCCCGTTCAAATCAAGCGCCTGATACACTGACAACACTGATTGGTCAAACGTGTCACCCAAGCACCGTTCCCCTGAATGGCGTAAGGTTTTTTCTTGACATTGTTTGACAGGTATAGAATAAGTGCTCGGCAGTCAGCAGAATTTCTACTCTCTTCGTATTGTTTAATAATTTGCATAACTTACAAACCAAGAATCTCCCGGTAATATCCTTGAGACAAATCCTTCTTCTTTTTTCATAATTTATTGCTTATCCGCATTATAACGTCTGCTTTTAATTTAAGTTTCTACCTACAGTAAAAGAATCTCTTTTCGATGCGGGTTTCATTGTCAACAATTTTATGTTCAAATGTAAATATGGCTTTCATGCACAACGAATAAATAAAGGAAATGCTTAACTACATTTAATCCTTCCTTTGTGCAGTCGACTCTTGGTAACCCGTACCCTTAATACACGTTAACTGAAAAATCACTGTTTTGCAGGTCACTTTCTTTACAACTTTGCCCTCAATGTCTCGAACCTCTAAGTTAGAGTGCGCTACAGTATTCGATTCAAGTCAGCTCGTTTTGTTAGCTTATTTCCTTACGTTTTTAAACGTGTCTTTGTAATGAACCTGATTAAAAACACTTTTAATCGGTTTTATACCGATCATGTTACGAAAACCTTGTCTTCTCTAATTTGGTAGACATTTCAATCACTTCTGCCCCTCTTTCTGTACCTTTCAAACGTGTCTTTGTAATGAAACTGATTAAAAACACTTTTCATCAGTTTTATACCGATCATGTGACGAAAACCTTGTCTTCCTCACTAATTTGGTAGGCATTTCAATCACGTCTGCCCCTCTTTCTGTACCTCGAACCTTTAATGATCCTCTTTAACGGTTCCCGTTACCAAGACTCAACTGCACTAAAACATTTCTTTTTTTTTTTTGTTCCCTTTCATTCGATTCCCTCGGGTTCGTTTTAGCCTGATCGGTCCGGTTCGGGGCCATAAAACCCCTCATAAGCAGAACATTCCTTTACTGTCACTGTTCCTCTTTCTGTTGTCACATCTGTGATAATCATGCTGTTTGCTAAAAATTCAAATCGCGAGTACCGCGGTATCACCGGGGTGTTTTTCATTTCCGTGGGGGCTGCTGGGGGCGGAACTTCGTGTCGCGATGACGAAGGGGGGCTGGTGGATACCGTGGGGACATCAGCGGTGCTCGGTTTGGGTTGATTGTCTCTCTCGATCACCGGAGGTTTTTCAGGTAGTGGAGTTTCGAGTACGTCTGTCTTTGAGCTGCTACTACAACCAGCGTTGCAAGGAGTGGTGTCTAATTCACTCACAACGGAGGTGGACGGTGCAATTTCTTTCAAGGGAGTTTCTTCGATATTCGAATTCGACTCAGCAGTTTTGTCTTCACTCGCTTTATCAGGAAATTTTTCTTCGGATTCCGTAATTTCGACCTCTGCAGTTTTTTCACCTACTTCGGTTTCAGCGAGAGGGACTGTGGTTTCAACCTCAAGAGACGGAACAGCTTCGCCAGTACTTTCGTTTACCTTCGGTAAGTTTCGTTTTTTCCGACGCCGTCGTCGCTTCGTGGGCGGCGGATCAACCTCGCGAGACGATTCATCAATTTCGCTATCACTTTCATGATCATTGACGCTGGTGACGTTTTCAACATCCACAGAAGAACTGTCTGGCTCTTCCGGCTGGAAAATTCAAGAAACGAAAACTTGTCAATATCATTTGCATTCGTGACAAAAAATAAACATTTCGGTTTCGAACGCACACGCAGACGAATAGTAAGCATCGAAAAAATTTCATCAAGAATTCAGAAAAAATTCAGGAATTGTCGGCCCTAGAGCTGCTAACAAAATTATCCTAAAAATATGATACTGGATCTTACCACAAAGAAAATCGACAACACTGCCTATACATACGAAATAAACTCCAATACAAAATTTTTTTGACGATCACTTGTAAATCTGAATTTTAAAAATATTTGGTCCGTCAGCTTACTTTGGATCGGTCTTGGACACGTTTGCCGACCTCTTTCGATAGTATTGAATGTCCAAAACGTTTTAGCACAGACACTGATTTGATGGAAATTTATTAATTGCAAAAACATGGACAGTATTAAATGTCAAAGGAAACAAAATGAAACTAAAAATGGCAATGTTTTCATTTTCAAACACTCAAAGCTTTGCAGATCGAAAGATGAGGATTTCAGAGATGCTATTTTTTTAACAAACCTATCTTTTCATCGCTATAAGATGTTTTTAATTAGAATAGAAAAAAAAGCTATCGAAATCCAAGGGTGGTTTTCCTACGGTTGTCCTACGGTTGTCCGTTTCCAATACTACGGAAATAAAAATATTCGCCTCAGACATAAGGTAAGATAAAGACAGAGTTTCGATACTTACGTTTTCCTCAGACACAAGCATTTTCTTTTTCTTGCCTTTAAACTTTCCCTTTCTAATAAAACAACAAAAACAGGAACATTTATGACATAAAAGCGATCATTCAGAGTGTGACTCAGTGCTAAAAATGAAATCTACACTCGAGTTGATTTTAGTCTTACTTGGTTACAAATTTCACAAACATTGCCTTTCTTCCGTACTAAAACAATCCAATCCGAAGTTCCTGCAATCCTCTGACGCCACCAGAGTAAACATTTTAAGCAAGCTCTTGGTTACAGAAGCATTTGGGTTTCCTCTAAAATTATAATTTGCACACATGAATGCCTCGAAGCGAGCAAGAATCAAGCGAGTCTGAACGCGTATAATATTTGTCAACACTCGATCGTTATTTTACCTCGCTGTTAATCGTTGTCGAAAAGCCCTCAGTAATCGTGGATCTAAGACATTTTCCTCTGGTTCCCATGTGTTGTACCTAATTGAATTTCAAAGGCAAAACCGTCAACAGCTCAACTAACGCGAAAGAATATTAAGGAATATTAAATTTATGCACGTGAACGACACGATGCTTACTTCTGTGAATATCCTTTCCATTTGATAAAGTATTCGACTTTTCCCTACAAGACAACGATTTGTTAATGGCAAGATTTGACCAAGAAATCGACAGCAATACCAAGAATATTGTCTCTTCGAAATACCTCACGAACTCTTCGCTTCAGGATCGTTTCGGCCGCGTATATACCGTTGTTTTTACCAGGCCGATTCATGTCGCAGTATCCGCTGGGAAGTGATGTTTGTGTTTAAATCGTATAACTTAACTTGCGCATCCCATAATAATCCACGAAAGTGGTGACGTCACTAGCAGCGCACAAGCTTTTGTTACGACGACGATTTTCATAATTTGTCTCATTTTCATTTAAAAAAACCCTATTTTTTCGCCTCCAAATTATTTTCGCGGCCCTTTTAGGGAGCTATTTTTAAATAGCACCATTAACGTGCTTACCAACAACAGTCTTTGAGTGTCATTTTGCGGCAGACGGTCGGTGGATCTGCTTTAACATCTATAAGTGAGGAAATTAAGATTCTTCGATTCGTACACTGTAACTGACATATCAGTTGAAAGAAAATGGCTCAGCTCTAAGTAACATAAAAATTTAATAATAAGTGAGTTATTTTACTGTACAATGCCAACTTTAAAGAGTATATTAACTCCCCATTTTCAAAATTATTTTCTTCACTTGAGAAAGATATTTCGATCGCTGTTTACTCTCATCTAATTCTTAAGTCAAAAAAAATTTGCATTCCCCAATATGACCGTCAAAAGGAAGAAAAAATGTGGAAGACAGACAGTAAGGCAATTAATCGATAAAGCAATGGGCCGTGAAATAAATGGTGGTAGGATTTGAAAACTCACGAGCAGAGAGAAAATAGGGAGACTAATATTTTCATGATGCTTTGTTCAAAGCTGGTATGTCCTACTTTCTCGGAAAAGTGTTTAACACGCTTCTCTTTAAGAATTGCAAGGGTTTCACCTCTCAGCGGCAAAGTAGACGCGAATTTAGCATAAAGGCAAGACGAACTGATGTAAGTGGCGACTATTTATTAAAATTTTCGAAAGTTTCTTTTTTAATCTTACACCACAACAGGTTGACTTAGAAATTTAAGCCCAATTTGTTGGATTTTTGGTTTATTTCTCGCTAATATCAGTGCAGTGAAGGAAAATAAATTCACTACAGCTAAAGTGGTTACACAGATAAGATAGCACGTGTTTATCAGCATCTAAACAATGGAAACGGCATCAAGTGTCTGTAATTTAGTGTTCTTCTGGATATTTTTACACGCCCTCAGCATCAGCCCCCCCTTCCCTGTTGCCCCTTGCACCGCGGTCATATTTTGGAAAAGGAACTACTTCATTTTACTTTATTTAAAGGCTTTTAGCCAAGCAAAAAATCTATTTCATTAAAATGACTAAATTACATTTGATCAAATAACTTCAGTTTTATTAGACCGACCAACATTAAAATTGGATTCATGTAACAAAAATAAAGAACATACTTAGATTAATGTCCCTGACACAAAACGGTCAAACGTCTGCGCATGTGCTGACTGATTAAAACGCTTATGTGGTGGTACGACACCTTACTTTTAGGAAATCTCGTTCCTAAAGGTCACACTATCCCCTAATCCCACGCGAGCAGGAAACGTTTGCCGTATGCAAGACCTCAGAGTACGAGATTGGCTTTGGGGCTTTCAGAACTTTGTCATCTAACAAGAGTTATATAGAGCCACACAAGCTGATAAGTCAAAGTGTTTTAAAAGCCCATAACAACTAAGGCTAAACAATACGCCCACAATGCGACGATGTTTGTGTTAAAAAATCTCTAGTTTTTCTCACTTTGCTTTCGTTTCCATTTGCAGATTTCTATGAAAGTTTTACTTTTCTCTGCAAATTTTCGTTTCCCTCTGAGATTTTTGCAGTATGGGTGCGTGGCTGGCCAAAATTTACCCATCTGCGTATGCGTGACGTTTGACTGCGCTGATTCTGAACTCTGTTGGATCAATCTCGATCCCCAGTTAGTTCAGCCTCGTATCATCGTTTGACAACCACGAAGTGACTCAAGGCTCCAAAATGTGTTGTCGTGGTCTCGGTGATGCATGACTCTCTGCCGGCGTTGGGTTTGACCGTGGATGAAGAGAAACATCCAGAAAAAAACTTCATCTTTATTTTCCTCCTGAATCGTCTGTTTAACAGAGCGTAAGTAAACGGGTTGACGGCGGAGTTGAACATGACGGTTATGTAAGAAATTGGCAAATAGTCGGTGTTATAGTCGATGGATGCATAGTTAGTGTATGACACAATGTAAATGGCACCAGATGCGCACCAACATGTGCTAAATAGAGCACTGACAGTAACCACCATCGAAGTGACCCGCTTTCTCACCCTCATCACAATCTGTCAATAAAGCATAGATTTGGGTTTCATTGATAACATGGATCAATGCACATGTCAAACTCATATCGCCCTCCACTTTGTGTCGATCCAAACAAGAGAAGAAAGGAAAAGGCAAGAAGAAAGCGGATAATTCAGGCTGAGATCTGCTTCATTTCTGGAAGCTATACATGTCATAATGCTAAATACCCTTAGAGTCTCGCTCCTATCATTTTGGCTGACAACAGAAGCAAAGTTTTTCAGACTGCAATTGTTGCAATTACATAACCTACTTACATTTGCCTCGGTCCCATCATTTGGCTTTATTTTTCAGTTGGGAAATACACCAAACTAACATCTGGAAGGCACGCGGGTTCGAATTCCGTCGAAGCCTGAATTTTTTCTTGCAATTAATTGCTCTAATTGCAGCTATCTGCGAAGATCGTTTCTCTACTTGTATATCATCCGCAGGTCAATATATCATTTATTTTACTGTTACCATTTGCTGCTGGGTAAGCTGATCTTTTTCATTGCCCTTGATCCATAGGTTATACACAACTCTAGAGTACAGAGAAGCCATCAACGCAGTGAAAAGAGCCGTCAAAAGAAACCACAACCAGGTCATGGCTTTTGCCATCCACTCTCTTGGGAAATGCTCTGCGCATTCGTTTGCAGTCTCATTAAGGCGGACTGCCAGGAACGATGGGATGTTGAAAAAGGTCGAGAAAATCCAAGAACTGGCAATGATCACCTGTTTGCAAATATGTACACCATAGTCACCTCGTGAAGTTGTATCATAATATCTTCTCTACCATTAATTTCGTTACCTGAGCCTTTTCAGCGAGTGTCGCATTTCGAATGATAGCGTTTAGCTCAAAAGAAAAGCCTTTATCATTGGCACGATTCGAAATGCAAAACAGTAGAATTTTATGTATACTTTGTTCTCTATTATACCCTCTACCACAATATTGAACCTCAAACTGCTCTCATAGAGCCTGGGTAAATTGCAGTCAAAAACAAAATACTCCAGAGTGTCTCATATATTAACCTATATCCTTGAAGTCGTATGTTAATGTTTGAGGGCTCCAAAAGCTTATGTAACAACACAGAAGACTTCATACAATGTGTGTAGTGTCCATTGCGTGGGAAGTGGTTCCCTATTCTCTATAGGAAATAGCTTGTCTTAAAAACGCACGACATTATACTGCAAATTACAGCAAGTTTATCAAGTTTTTCAGCAATGCTAAATTGATGTCATTTTCAGTATCACAACAGAACAAATAATCGTGTTTCTCATCGATAAACGAGAAAATTCAACAAAAGGTCATAAGTTGCTTGACCGATCTTCGTAGATAAGGCAAACACTAGAAATTTAATCTTCCTGAAATCCACGAAAGACAAAAAAAGGCCTGGTATAGTCTGCTAAAAAGGATGTCTAACACTTCCATCCTTAATTATCTTAAATTTCGAAACATGTAATCCCATACCTTCAATTTAAACGTGTTCAGTGCTCCTCTGTTGCTGAAGGGATACAACACAGCGTTGTGTCGTTCAACGGCGATGGCGACCAGTGTGACAACCGAGGAAGCAGCTCCGAACCATGACAAATTTCCTCCTGTCACAAGTTTGCATAGAACTAAGCCAACTATCCCATCCGGATGCACACCAGCAAACTTGACAAAGAACACTGGTGCCATAAAAATCGCGTACATCATGTCCGCTACTGCTAGGTTAACGATTAAGTAATTTAGATGGGTCCTGTGGGATTGATATAGCCATAATATTAGAAAAGGAACATTAGGCCAGAACAGAGAAGACAACTCTGTGCAACCATGACATGACTATACCTCATTTCTCGATTTTTCCTTATAATCCAGCAGACAAGAGAATTTCCCATAATATTAACGACGATCAGTACTAGGAGTGCAGACCAAAGCACAATACTCCCTGCTTCGACCATAGCTTAGCGTCAAGTTCAAATGTGCAAAGATCTGTGCAAAAGTATAAGGAAGAGGTGTCAAAACTGATTTCAAGTATAAAGTGATAAAAAAAAAACAGCTTAAAAAGTATGGTGCATGAAGTAGGAGGAAAATGGGGAAGGATTAATAATGCTGGATCAAAGATGAAAGATGAGCAATGGAGGAACGATTATCATGAAGTATGATCGATCGATGACGGATGGAGAATGGAGGAAGAAGAAAGACGGAGGAAAGATAAACAGTGCAGGATCATTATGAGATGAAAGATGGATGGAAGATGAAGTATGAAGCAGGAATAAAAATTAGGAAGGATAAGCGAAGCAGGATAAGGAAGAAGGATGATCGAAGGAGGAATGATTGAATTCACATCTGCTAAGATCTTAGACTCATTTACATACCTGTTACAGTTGTCATACAATCGTACAAAATTCACAAAACTGAAACGAGTTCGGGATCAAAGGTAACGAAATTTTACGCGAAAGGTGACCAATTTTGAAAATTTTCGATCGGTGTTGTACGAGAAGAAAACGGAACCTGAATTCGCATCTACTGTAATCTTTGACTCACATACAATACAGTTTCGTAAACTGAAACCGTACAAGTGTGCAAAACTGAACCGAAATTTAAATGTTTCAAGTCGGAGAAAACTTCAAGAATAATCTTCGGAAAGGTTTGATTGTAACTATATATAAAATAGCTTGTAAATTCGAAAAGGGTTTATTCTATGAGATGATTTAAACCCCTCCCATATTTCTTAGAACATGAATACTCAGACAACTCAATTCTAAGTGTCACTTTTCAAGTGTGTTTATCAATTCGACTTTTCTGGCAATGGTAAAGCAGCAGAAAATTAAGTTACGTAACCAACAATAAAGAATGAAACTTTCTTTACCTGAGGCTAATGATACATTAATCCAGAAATATTTCAGCGTCATAGAGAAAATATCAAAGCAGGTACTTACTTAGAAGGGCAATTTGCCACTGAATGTGTAATGAACATTGAGTTAAGGGGCTTTTTTTTCTAGTGCTTCACACAGTATTCATTGCAGGTGTTCCATCCAAATATAGGGGGAGTTAACAGTAATAACAATATCAATACTAAGTTACTCTATTGTGATATAATAGTCAATTTCAATCAAACATATGCATGAAACGTACGATTTCCGAAATCCATTAAATCCCTTTAAATAACTTTGGAAAATGAATGCATACATTACATCAAAACAACAGCTTACACTGAATAGATCGGTGGTAAGCTTCCTTTTATTGGAGTGATTTCTTAGTCTTAATTAACCTCGGCTAACTTAGATAAATGAAACTTGGCCTCTCATTTTTATTCTACTTTAAAAATTTCCGTACATCTTTCTGTGCCAAAGGAATATCGTTCAATTGGTACCAAGTACATTGTGATGTTCATTTAAATAAACAAGGGCTAGAGTAACTGACTTTTTTTACTTATTTTATTCCGACGGAGTGTTGAGTAACTGCGGAAATAAGCATCAAGAAACACATGTAGCATCAGTTCAAAGTGCATTTTTACGCTAAACAGTCTCTTCATATTCTGAAAAACAATGGATTTCTCGGCGCTATGCATCTCGTGTGCTATCTATCAAAACATATACAGAGTGAGCAGCTTGTGAAATGCAAGTTACAATCATCACATGCAGGGAGACAAGCCCTCAGCCTTGGTGGCTGCAGTAACAATATTTTCTAAGATGCGGATATGAAGCCTTGATGCAGTTGGGTTGGGAACCATAGATATTAATACGGCTGATGTGCCCGTTCACGATAAATTTCCCCTCAATAATTTTAACCGATACCTCAAATTCTCCATTGCCCGGCTTTGTTCGAAATCTAAGTTGGTAGGTGCACTCACTGGGTGTCGACGTAGATTCAAAATTTGCTTTACCAAATCCTAAACCCATCCCGTTCTCAATGCCATTAAAAGTTTGTACTTTAATGCTGGACATTTCCTGCCATGCGCTTATTATGTCATTCACTGATAGTTTCTCGCAAAGATCACCAACTTCCACAAGCAAATTATTTATGTAGTCAGCGGCGCGCATTGCACTTATGCGAACGTGCGCATGACTGGTATTTATAGGCAACCACCGGACACAAGGGCAAAAGTACTCGGGAATCAAAGCATCTTGGCATGTTCGATTTCGAGGGATCGCTGAAAAGAGGCTTGTCCCTCGGGTAAGCTCAGAATTTGATGGGTCGGCAGGGTATTTTAACACGTGCATAAAGGTTGCGTGTAGATCTAAAGGTGAAGTAATAACTTTTGTATTGAGCTTGAGATTCTGCACAAGTTCTGGATACTTTAAACGGAATTTAGAAGGAAGTGTAATGGATAGTAGTGGCAAACGCTCCTCCAGTTTCCCCTGAATTGTGGATCGGAACTCCCCCGTTCTCGCCCCGTGGTCTCCCATGACAACAAAAATCGTGTTATTCAAAAATCCAGATTCACGTATGGCCTGGAAAAATGTAACAAAGTCTTTAGCGGCTGATCCAAGTGGCATGATCGATTCATGATGGCACAAACTGCTCACGAAGGTGAATCCAAACTTAAGCGTCTGGGGATAAGCTCTGAACAGGCTTTTCAGATATTCAAGCTGAATAACGTGCTGCGGTTGTGCATTGATACAGAATGGATGAAGTCCACTGTCAGAGTTGTGCGGTACCGCTGACCAAAAGGGACGCGCGTAGTGATCTGCGGGTTGTTTGTTGAAACCTTTGAGTCTCATATTGAAAGTTGCTGAAAGGCAGAATGTAATATATTGGAATATATTGATAAGAGGAAAGGTTACTTCTATGTTACACAAAGTGTCGAGCGCTGGAAAATGCAATGTACTTCATGACTGTGTGGGAGGGCCGGACAAGCCCGATTAATGTAGATTGGATTTTGTTCGCTCCGGTAGTTCGAGAGTGATTTTTAAGACTTTAAGGTAACTTGATCAAATCCCTCTTAAATCCTCTGTTTACCTCAACAGGAACCAGGAACACTTTTGACTTTTCAAGGAAATCGATTAATCCTTGGTTATTCATTCCAGGCAGACATTTTTGAATCACTCTACCAATCGCCTTAATTTATAAATGGATCGGAAGTGAGCAATATCTTCACGCCGCAACCTTTTCATGTGAAAAACAAAATCCAATCACAAAAAATTGTGAAAAGATACAAATATGCCTTACCAATTGATGGTGCATCTTCGCTAAACATCGTAGCATATCCATGCTCCTTAAAGGTGTTGAAAATAAATGGCCACCCGTCTAAAGTCTTGGCGCCGTCAAATCCAATCCGTGCTTCATGCAATTTACAGTTCTCCTCCACAGTCTTGCCAGTAAATAGCGCTGTGATTTGGGGTGTGGTCGCCTCTCCCACAAGAGAAAATCCCTCAAATATAAAGGACTGGAGCTCATCACGAAGAAACTTGAACGAATCTGGTAAGAGACGTTGGAAAGTTGCCTGTGATGTCTGATCTAATGCTAGGATTATGACATTGAAAGGTAAACCAGTTTCCTGTAGAGCATTTCGTTGCAAGACCTCTCGTTTCGGGACTACTTGTGCATGAAAATCCTTTTGAATCATTCCATTGGAGAACTCGGCATTGATTTGTAGAAAGTCGTGTTCTAGTTTCAAAGTTGGGCCTTTGTACTTTAAAAGAGTCGGTTCTCCCAAAGTGAACCCCGAATCAGAGGCGTTTTTTCTGTGGATAGTTTGAACTGAAATACTCCTCAAAGGTGCTCCTGTAAATAAAAAATGTCAGCAACGTTATTTTTAAGAAATAGTCCGCATTTCGATCGAATCTTGGTTAAGTAATCTTAGAGTAATCACAGTAACTATGAAATCAGGAAAAGGAAAAGCATCATGTGCCAAATAAGGCAATAAATAAGGCTATTAATTTAACCGACTTTACTTTTAATCTGATTTGTCTACTTGAAAGGTTTGTGGCACAGTTAAAGACCAGTCGATAAATAGAATGAGACGATTCTTGCGTTACCTTGGTTACATTCGATTCTTATTTGAAATTGAAAGTGTGGTTTTCGAGTCTCCTTCTCCTCCCCTTCCCAATGCAATGTAACAACTCGACATTACTTAAGCTTATATTCATGTCATATCCAACTCTGAAAGAGAAAATGGAGTGCTGAGACCCAATTTGAAGGACTAAGGTCATAATGGGATCTTTGGGCGAATTCTTTCACACAATTTGTCTGATCGAGATTACAGCTATTACATTTTTAGGTTACGATGATCAGGAAAAAACCAAAAACTTCCGATCATTATCATTACCTCTATCGTGACTGTTGGCAACCTTCAAATACCCATCCAGGTATCTAGTAAACAACGTTGCTTTAAGCTCACAAGTCATGGGCGCCATTGTAATGAAATAAGACATAGCATTCTTGTCAAAAGGGTTAATATCTGGAATTCTGCAGCCTTGTTCCTCTGTTGAATTGAACGACTGCATCTCAGAGTGACCCAGACCGCACGACAATCCACTCGTAGAGAATTCTGCATATTACGAGAAATAATCTTTTAAATGCTATCATAAGGCATTTCCCTCGCAGGATGCGAGGGAAAAGAAAAGCGGGTCGAAACACTATTTCTTGATGAGCTATAAGTCCTACAAAGACTAAACAGCGATCAAAAAGTGTTTTTTGCGTCAGACCATGATTTTTATATGACTCGTAATTTTTTTTAGCCTTCATGGAACAGCTGTTTGGTCCTGTTGCATCGTTTCGTAAACTGATGGAATTTTGAGAAGATACGAAGATATGAAAGAAAAACCCATCAGCATGTGTTATACACTTCCGTTGTATGTCACAGAAGTGAAACTGCGACTGGTTATTTTTTCCTGTCAATTTGGGTTGCGCACCGTATTTTGACGCAGTTGCAGATGTCACTTGTAACTGAGTAATTGGCATTTTTGCGGCAGTTGCATGGCAACTTAACGATATTTTTAGCGTTGTGAACAAACACAATTATAGTTACATTTTCATTTGTCGCGAACGAGAGACATGGATGTATGCTAGCTCCTTAGCGATAGATAACCTAGGCTATGAATGATCATTTGTACTCAAGCTATGCTATTCACCACACTCACCAAGCTTGTTTATAAATGCAGCTTTCACATACAAAGTGGAGTTCCCATCAGAAGAAATGATAATCTTGGAGGTCGTTGGGAAAGAGTAAATAGCTGTGATGTTGTTTAGTTTTGAGATTGCTTGACACTGTTCTCCTACGAGCCTGCAAGATTTTACAGCTTCGAATTCGGATTGGAATACTTGAACATCAACCTCTGTGTTTTTCACTTCAGCTGTTGTATTGTGCAACTGATGGTAAGACAGACAAATGAAACAAATAATGTGTTAAAATTCATTGGAGTACCTCTCTATTTCATGGAATTAGACCTGCTGGAAATAGTGTGAGAAGCTGCCAAACGAATTTAATCGGGCTGAACCTTTACCTTCCTCATGCAGTGGCTGTATATGCTTTAGTTATCAAGTTATAGCTATTCATTCCTATCATGCAGATATTCTCCAGAATTAGCGTATCGATCATCAGCTCCTACGACCTGCGTTCTCAGACAGAAACTGATGAACGAGCAAGGATTCTTGTCTAGTTTGGTCTTGCATAGGAAGTTCAGGACAAGACCACAACGTGTATTTCATCATCCGGCTATTTGTTTCCATCGACATCTCGAAGGTTGTTTTGTTTTCTTTTGGGAGTCAAATAATTCTGGAACCAAGCCAGTCTTTGTTGTTTGCAGTGGGTGACCATTCCTGTCCCTTCCATCATAGAGTCCTCAGCAGTAAAATGACTTACCTCAACATAATCCTTCAGCGTGAATTTAGACAAACCGGCGTGCGCATGATCATGTTCTGCCTGTATTGTCGGGTCATTTGCCTTTAATATACGAGAAAACTTAACTTTAGCGGTGATAACTTTAATTATCTAGCAACTCAACGGTCCTTAGAGAACAACATCAAGAATCAGGTCAGCACGAGTATTAAAGAGCATGCATCATGAGAGTCACGGATGCCCTTTGCTTTTGATATGAACTCCAAATGATAGCTCCATGCTCACCTCGCTCACCTTTGGTTTCACTTCCGGTTGGCCTAATAACTTATTGGCTTTTGTGGAATAGACCTTCTTCTTTCTACCAACCCGGGAGCCATTTCGCTTCATCGATACTACCATTTTATGCACTGATTTAAAATATTTCATTGTTTGTGACTTTGATATTTTGTGATGAATCGCTTTTTGTCTTTGTCTTTGTCTCTTTCGTTTTCTCAGTCTTTTCCGTCTCCTAACGATAAAATAACGCGCATCTTTAGACGCCTTTTTGAAGAATTGCCGAGTGTTCATCAGAATCGTGTTATCTAAGCTCTTTGTTTTTGTTAGAAAAGCAACGTGCTGTTTGTTATTTTCGAACTCCTCGTCTTGCCGATATATATCTTTCCACGCACATAGAAGGTTAATGAAAGTCAACATCGCCACGGGGATCAAAATAATCGAGCTTCGCTTCTGTAGATGGGCCAGGCATCGCGAGAAACACTTCATGGTATATTTGACAATTTGCTGACCCTAAAATTGAAATGTAAATAAATAAAAAAATCGGTAAATTAACTGCCATAAAAAATATGCTCTTTTTTCGCCTATGTCCTGCCGAAAATAGTTAAATGAACGAGTAAATTCAATAAATTGATAAATTATTAGATAAATAAATTGAAAATTGATAAATGCATATATGCTTCCGAAGGTCTATGAATGTTCTTCATAACAGGTTTCTTCGTATCTTCGTATGTCATGACTAATAAAGAGAATTAAATCTAAAGAAAGTGATAAGAGAGACTGTGACCGTTTACTACAATGTATGAGATCTACAGAACTACTCTTCTTGTGTGGTCTTTTAAAGGTTTTTTTTATATATTAAAGCGGAATCCTTATTCAAAATCTATGCAGTGCAACTGATCACCTGTTTATGCGAAGGACCTGCCGAAGAATATGAAGAAATTAAAGCTCATCACCTGAACCAGGAAGAATGATTCGCGACACCGAGATAACAGCAAATCAATTTACTCAGGGAGTCGAAAGATGACACAAAATAATTGGTTAGTTTACGCTACTGAGATATATTTCGTCGGTAATGAGTACAACAAAGCAAAAACTAGCCACGTTATGTTTGTAATTATGCAGTGATACCGTTGGATATGATTATAAAGCTGTGTAAACAGATATTTCAGACTCGCGCGTTATAATCCACGAAGTCAAAGGAATAGGTGCAGATTGATTTTGAATTCATCATCGCAGAGAGTTCAAAAACTGATTTGGGTAGCATCAAAAAGTCTTAATAAATAGATTTACTTTCGACGCTTCAGTCATGCTCGTACTTGCCTGAAAAACCCACGAAAAAGAAAGCAAAAATGCAACCAATCAGAACCTGAGGTGTGACGTCATTAATATTGAATATATTTCGTCGCGAGTCACCTTTTTTCTCAAATGTTTTTCCTTTGCCATCATCTTTTACGGCAATCTGGCAATTGGTGAAATTTTCAAATCAAGCTAAGATCTTGAAGTTAATTTAGGGTTAACAACTGAGTTGAAAACGTAAATTGGCCACCGTAAAGCTTTTTTACCCTTTACGGTGGCCAATTTACGTTTTCAACTCAGTTGTTAACACTAAATTACCTGCGATACTCTCCCACCGACGCAGCACCACAGTTTCTTTAGAAACTTACCCCCTTAATTCATAAGATCTTGAAGGCTGTGTCAATCAATTTAACTCAACTTATAACTTTATTTAACGCATATTATGAAGTCATGTGATAGCGTTTTCCCGCTGAGATAGTCCGGTCAAAGAGAAAGCGAAAATTGGGAGAATCGAATCTTTAATTTATCCTGCGGAAGTTACATAAAAAGTTAATTAAATCGCTTTACTTCCGGTAATTGTCATTTCCCTGACTTGTCGAGGAAAACTCCACTAATCCCATGGCATGTGACAAACTTGTATATTCGTTTCTAATTATCGCCATAGAAGAATAAACATTTGTCACTTTGTCATGTTGTAATTTCTTTTTCTATTAATACTGATAATATTTCACCCAATCATAAGAACCTGTTATTTGCGTTATAATGTCAATTGTTTAAAACTACGCGCATCTGTTTTGTAAGTTGTTTCATCATTTAGCTGCGTTCGTCTTTAGACGCGTGGCTTTTGTGTTTTGCTTTTGTTACTTAGTAAGTAATTTATTTTGAATTCGGATAATCTTCTCAAGTTAGAACAAAGAGTTTGATCGCGGTTTTAAGGGGCTAGATTTTTTCAGCTAAGTTTTGGTTGCTTTTCGTGATGATTCAAGGAACCTCGGCGCCGTTTGGAAAGCCTGTGAAAAGATCTTTCACAGCACATCATATTCGTATGTTTCCAATGTTTCACGACATAAATTCAGGAAATCTTTGTGGGATCGGCACCAAACTACACCATAGAATTGGCCGCGGCAGTGACAGTGAGAAAAAGGACAGCTACACAGAAAATGTTGAGCTATTGAGAAGCTTATCTCTCGCAAGTCCAAGAGGATTTTTATTCCGTTTATACAAAAATGAGCCGAGGAAATCCCCAAGTCAGAATGAAATGAGAATACGTTCAAAATCTGATCGTCGGGAAGATTTGTATACAGCTATTGCGGTTGGCAATGATCAGCGAAGTGATGTGTCTTCTATTATCCAGAATAGCATTTTGCAAAGAAGAAATCTGGCGCTTAAATCTGCAAGTAAACTTAAAGAGCTGCGCATTGAGGGAGCAAATAAATTTACAGTAACTGCTGACAATGATTCTAAGAGCGAATGTTTGGGTGTCTGCACGTCGTCCGGAATTAGCTTGAAAGGAAGAAAGCAGAGCAGGAATCATTTACCGCTGTTACCAAAACACCGCAGAAAACACGATAGCTCATTGCAACAGACAACAAAATCCGTGAGTAATAAAGTGTATCCTTCGCTTAAGATAAACTGTAATCAGATATTTCCAAGGCAACCAGAAGAGAAAATATTTCAAAACCGAACGAAGGAAAAGCTCAGAGGAAGCGATGACCAAAAATGTGAGAGGGAAGCAATTGACAATGAAGACGCTAGAGTTCTTTCGAGAAGAACTCACAAAAAACGCACCATAAATGTATTTCTTCCGAATATTTTAACGGACCAAGATTTTTAACTATTTTTGTTATTCACAAACTGTCAGCAGAGTAAACGAGAAAGCTTCTTTGTTCAGCAGGTGCATGTGCAGTGAAATGACGTATCTTTGAAATGAAAATGTCGAAATTGACAGTTCGAGATAAAGGAAGTCAAACAAGGCTATGCTAAGTCTGGTAGATAACATTATATACAAACAATATTAGGACGTATTAACTTTAACGTTTGGATCAGATAAGTTAGCGTCAGTAAGAAAGTTAGGCCCAAGAGAAACGTTGATCTTTTCTCGAGCGGATCTCAGTTTTCGAGTGTCGACTAAGCCAATTTAAACGAAATAGACCTGTTGAATTAGACAACGAACATTTAGTGCCGTTCTTTATAGCCGTTCCAGTCTGTATAGCCGTTATATATACGATTCCAGGATTCTTAGCGAACTCAGGAGGAATAACACGTCATCACGACCTTTTGCATGACTTCCGCTCAGGCCAATTTCGGCTTGCAAACCAAAACCGTTTCAAAGCCGTTGCTAAGTCGAAATTCCTGGCTAGGTGGGAAGAGTCGTTCTTGGTGTAAAGGCCAGCTGTTCATATTTATAAATCAATTTATTATTAGTAGAACTTCTGGTCATCATTTGACCAACGATTTCCTGTTTTTCTAAGCCGCGGCGAACGCGGTGATCGGAAAACGAAAAAACATGCGCAGTAAGGCAAGAGGACTCTAGGGTGGACTGGTATTGAATAGCCACAGAATAAACCATGTACAAAAGTGAGAAAGAGGGTCATTATAAGCTTCTAAATAAATTGTGGTGCTGCGTCGGTGGGGGAGTATACAAGAACAAGATAATTTGGTCTTATTAACTGAGTTGATAATGTAAATTGGCAACCGGAAAGAGTTTCTAAGCTGATGTATCAAGCGTTTGCCCTTCGTCAGAGCGAAAGTTTGCTCTGACGAAGGGCTTGGGCTAACGCTCGCAGTGCTTAGAAACTTTTGACGGGGGCCAATTTACATTGTAAACTCAGTTGATAAAACCATAAACAAAAGTAGACGAAGATTTAGAACTGGCGATTTGTATGTCAGAATGAAAGTAGAATGATTCAATTACTGCCGAGGGTGAATTTCTAATCGCCGAATCTTTATCCTTTTCGGAGTTTACTAAGCAGATTATTTAGTTTTTCGGTTATTACACAGTTGGATGCAGCATCAAAGCTGAAATGACTATTCAAACATGATCAGGTAATCTTCTTAAACTGTTCAAAGAAGTCAGGTTAAGGCATTTAACGGTAATCTTGTTGAAACGAGATTTTTAACAGAAACTCGTTCAAACGTTTTACAAGCTTAGGACGGGATGAAATTTGATTAACCGTCCTTTAATTTCACCCATCCTTGCCAAGGTTTGACTCACTCGTCCTTTTTTCCCTGTTCTTCGCTTTTATGGTGGTCCCCTTTATACATCTAACGTTATCTTTCACGTGATTATCGAACATCAAAAGTGATTCTCTCTTTCTACACTTTCAGAAGATCAAGAAATAATCAATTCTTTGACACGAATTTTGCTTCAAACGAACATCTTATCTGCTTCTCAGGGGTTCGTTTTTCACCAAAAAACATTGACAGCACGCAAGATAGATGTCACATGACCGTTTTCAAGCTAAAGAGTAACGCAGAGCGTAATAAAAAGCTAGATCGAAGGAAGTTTACAATATATGCGTTTCAGTGGAGCCCCTTGTGGCACACCGTGCACGCTCTGAGCTGGCTTGACCTCAAATTGTTCACGGGAGAGCAGTTTCGCCTTGAAAAAGAAAATAACCCCTCAATCTGGCAGTGGATTACGCTTATAATAAAAAAAATATAGAGGATTAATGCCTTAACTTGATCTTCTCTCGGTTAACTTTAAAGCCCGTTGTTGATTTTGAAATTGCGTGGAACCCCCAGATCTCGTCTTTTGAAACCTATTTATCCTAATATCCATTTTAAAAGGAAAAATGATCTAGAAAACTGCTTTCAAGGTCAGATTGAGTCAGTGCTTATTGTAGCGCTTTCGAGAGTCAAGACAATTTTTTTTAATTTCAAGTCTCGTAGTTGCCGACAAGGATAAAGCACTCAAAGAAAGATACTCACACAAAGGGTCTCTAGTGTTATCTATAACTATCGGCTTTATTGTATGGATCATTTGTCGCAAATCAGAAAAGCGCAGAGTAAATGAGAAAATAATTAATCATGTTAATGTACTTCTAATCCTTATTACACAGAAGATCCGACTGATATGAAAGTTGGCACAGATGAACTCAAAAGATAATATTCTCTCCTCTTTCAATGCCTCAATACGAGGAACACATATTTTACTGCGCTGAATCATTTGATGATGATAGAAAGATATTTTCGAGCAACATTTGGGCTTAATTGCCACAGACTTGGCTCAGTTGATCCACAAAGGATTGATTTCGAAATAATCTGTTAGACTTTACGAGTTTAAGTCACCGTAAATGGAAGCGACAACGCCGATTTTCCGGTTTACGGCGCCTTCTCAAAGAAGTGGACAGGAAGCGAATAATTAAATTACAGTTTATTGAAGATAACGGGTCTTTGTTTTGACTGCACTCCAGTTACTCGGAAATAATTGAGTGTGTACATGAATTAAGCAACATTTCAGTAAAATGAATCAGCTGCCTTTGCAGAATTATCAATTTCGTAGCTCTGATATAATTTAGATATTCACGGCAAGTTCGAGTGCAAATTACATCCACTTTCAATCCCAGCCAATTTTGGAATTTTTACAGTAAGACTATTGCACGTAGAGTATACTATGCGTTTAGATAACTTCGGAACCTAGACGAGTTTAAAGTTCACCAGTCCTTAAAAGATTTCAGTTTCACGTCTTTCAAGTGTCTCGCGGAGTTACTGGTTGAACGCGCGCGGCAGAGTTGCGAACCTGGGTGTGAACACACGCAAATGTTATCCTCTCCATCCTCTCGAGCGTAATCTACTTATTTTGCGTGAGACGGCGAGCGGCCAAAAAGTCTTGTCGCTGCAAGTAACTGCACTCGGACCGAGTCTGTACTATTTACTTATAACTGCTCGTTAACTACAGTTAACTGAACTCGACTATAAAATCTGAAGACAGATTTGGTGCAGACTATTCCAGTGAAAGCAGGTAATTTAGTGTTAACAACTGAGTTGAAAACGTAAATTGGCCACTGTAAGGAGTCAAAAGGCTGACGTTTCGAGCGTTACCCTTCGTCAGCCCTTCATCATCGCTCTGACGAAGGGCTAACGCTCGAAACGTTAGCCTTGTGACTCTGAACGGTGGCCAATTTACGTTTTCAACTCAGTTATTAACACTAAATGACCTGCGATACTCTCCCATTGACGCAGCACTACTCCCTTTATTCTGGTGAAAGCTGTGTTGTTAAGTTCCTCAACGGATGTACCGTTCATTCTTTCGTGAATCCTTGTCATCAGTATTTTGACGGACAAAAAGTCGTTTTAGACCTCGTAAAAAAGAAAAGAAAAACACAAATACATAGAATAAAAGGTTTGATGAAAGGCATCATCGAAAGCTACTTTTGTGCAAGAGGAAAGATTGGTACAAGACATCAAAATCATCTTACACCATGTTCATGAACCCTGATATTTTTTAAAACCATGAGTTTGCAATTAAGATGAACTGCAAAGATGAAAGGTGATCACTATTTAAGAGTTTCGAGTTTCTAGAAGCTTCTTGACTATGGACAACATGTTGCAACAACCAGTTTGAAATAAAAATGTGCTCATAACTGGTGATAAGGATTCGGAATTCGTACTTTCAAGAGTTCTTATTTGACCACAAATATATCCTATTGAGATATTGATGTAAGGAGAAACAAGTGTGGAAGTTCTTTAAACCAACTATCGATCAATCATGTTTACGGAATACAGGTAATACTATAGGTTTTTATAACATCACTTTAGCTCTTACGAGGATCCCAATAACGACTTGAAAGCTTTCATTTTGAGCGCCGAGTACAAAGTGTCGTAAATCACACTCTACAACTCTGATGTAACTATAATTGAGTTTACCTATTTAAAGTAATTCTTGTTGTTCAAACCTGGAGAACTTTTGTTATTTTCTGACAAGTTAAGACTTGTCTCACAAAGACACACAAGGCAAAACAAATCATTCAAATTGTTGACGGGGTCTCCGCCCTTCTGACCAAACAGTGCGTAAACGGAAACTAACTATTTCCTTGTTTTAAAATCTTAGCTGAAGTATACAAAATTAGCACTGATTCACGAGCTAAAATTAACTCGAATATGAAATATCGAAAGGGAAATTTCTTCAGCTTCAAGAGTGGTTTTACGGCTGGTACTTGATTGTTTTAAGTGTTTGGACGATAGCAGGAACCATTAATTATAGAAATGGGCGCTTGGCGATAGAGGAATACTTACGTTCGGGTAGCAGCAAGGTAATATTTATAAATTGGTGCTTTCAGGCAGACAAATTCGTTGATCTGGCCGTTTTCCAGATATCATTGAGACAGAGCTTCAATACGGTTATTCAGTATTCTCAGACTGACAAAAATCATTACGTTGCCAATAACAATGCCATCGACGCACAAATATTAGTTTTATGTGATATTTAAGCTGATACGAAAGAGGCACTTTCGCTCAATTTAACTTTGTAGAACTGCGACGTGAAGAATGGTTCCGGACTAAAGAGTTTAGAAAGCAACCTTTCTAGTTAAATTCGAGTTGGCTTTCGCCCTAAACTTTGATTTTCCAAAACATCACGAGAGCACGTAGGGATCACTTCATTTTCAACTTCTCCTAATTATTGATTGTTCTATAATCCTTTCTCCGGAACTCGGTACTTTGTACCTCATTTCCAAGACAATCCATATCCGGTTTCTAACCAAAGGCGGCACTGTTCTACTTCGCACCGGAAGGTCAGGTGCGACGAAATTTTAATTCTAGCGAGTTCCGATGTTACGAAGAATCGAACTGTAAAACGCGATGAAATTTATCCCTACATTAATCTTCATGGATATTTATGCAGCCATCTTTGAATACACAATCAATGATTCTAAGCTAAAAACTATTTATCACACCGAGTGAGTCAAGTCGAGCAAGGTGTTAGTCGGAAAGCTGAGGCAAAACATAAACCAGTCACTTAATCCCGGTAAGGTTAATTTTGTCACGGTAAATTATCCCTGACAGGAGAGGGATAAAATAAGGTTTGTCGTTTCCATTGTAAATGAAATGAAAGTTGTTCAACATGACTGAAAGTTACAAAGGCATTGCAGGTTGAAGGGAAATATCAATCCACAGAAGTCCCTATGAATGGTTTGATTTATTTTATTTAATTTGATGTTACCACCCTAACAGATTTATTAACTACCCCTCCCCTAGACAGATGTAGTTTGAAGTCCCGTACTGCTTCCCGTTTAGTACTCGCGCTTGCTAGTGTTATGGTCGGTCAGCGCAGCGGCTGATGATTACGGCCGCTCATTGTCCTTCGCCTCTTTACTTTTTCTATCCTAGAAGGCTTATGTGGCAGTGTATACTCATGATTCATGTGAAAAGATAACAGTCGGTTTGTAAAATGCCTCGAAAGCGTGGTGTGGGCTGTTTCGGATCTCGCTCAAACCACCCCGAAATTCGCTATGGCATCGACCATTCAAAGGGAATGCAGACTCTTCAGGAGTTTTCACAGCCGATGCCTGAAGAAAGCGAACTCAATGCTAAGTTCGCAGAGATTGTGGTAAGTGAATAGAGACTTTAAGTTTACGCTGGAATTGTTTCCCCAAATTGGAGAAGTTATTCAGCTTCATGGTCATTCTTTTCTTTGACATTTGTCAAGGAGGCGTAGGCAAGTATTTCGATTAGATTTGTTATTTATAATTCTTACATCCACGTGTCACAGGCCAAAATATGGAACTTTCTCGAACCTTATTGGATCAATAGTTTTTCTTTCCTCTCGGAAGAATAATGAAATAGAGAAGAACAAATTCATGCCTTGAAGATTCCACGGAATTATTCCCAATGGACTTGAATTAAGTGCTTTTGGCATTACAGATCGTCGTTCCTTTCACTTCGTACTAGTACTTCAATAGATCTATACAGTTCATTTATAAGTCTTATCTAATATGTAATATTTGAAATTTCTGACGCGAAATTTGCCTATATGTCCCTCTTAGAAGCAATATGCTCTGACTAATTCTACTGGAGTCAAATTTCTCCAATTCCATGTCCCTGACAATTGTTTATGTTAATAAATTTATCCTGCGACCTCAAAATCATTTCCGACTTTTTATGAATTCAGCTTGCCAATGAAGTTATGTATCCTGACATTGATTTCGTTGTGATTAAATCTTTGATTAGTTATTGTGAGCATTGCCTTTCGAGTAAATCCGTCGATCATGCGAATTGATCATTCTAAATGTCTTGCTTTCTAAATAGAAAATCGATATTCCTTTCGCGTGCATTCGACCTCTTCCACTCGATCAGTTCTTCCTTGAAAAGAATGTTTTTATTCGCTTCGCTCTATTTTTCACGAGTTCCAAAATCAGTTATTAATAGCATTTCTTCTCGTTTCTTCCTAAAAATAAAGCGCAACTGTTGTGAACACGGGAGGTCTGTTGTCTGATTCTTTAAATCGCGTCAAGTAATTTTGTAGTGGTGTACAATTTTAGTCAACATTTGTTGAACCGCCGACGATATTCTAGAAAACTTGTTTAGAATTAAAATGGCCAAAATAAACCACACAAATGTATCAATTTAAGGAACAAGGGAAGGACGAGCATTGCTTTTAATTTAATACAAATATTTCGTATCAGAACAGTGTCGATCTCGATTATTTTTTATCAATATTTGTCCGCGTTTTATTCATGTTCTTCAGGAAGAGCTTGACCTCACTGCAGTTCACAGGAAGGCCATGTTTGAATTACCTCCGGAGAAAAAATGGCAGCTCTATTTGTCTAAAAAGAAGGTAAGATCTGGATTTTTCTTTCCTTCCGATACCTGTTGATTCACTCCTTGATATTGGAGGACTTCGTATTTACACAATATTAATTCAGCAATGTTAATTTTTAATGAGGTCCGCGCTTGACGACGTAGGCCGGTGATACGCATACGCAAGTCCTAATAACTACATACAGCTATCGCTTTCGTTTTTTTTTTTTTGTAATAGTGCTATGTTATGCTGAATATTCAAACCAACACACAAGTGCTAAATAAATATTCAAAAGTGGAATTCTTGGAAAGTAAAAGGATTTTGGAGTTTTTTGAATAACCCAAATTTATGAATTACTCATTTGCATTTTCGAGGTGCTTCAGTAATTGCTCAAGATTGCAGCTGTTTGGATTTTTCAAAACATTTTTCATCACTAAACTTGGGCAAACAAAAATATTATGCACTTTCGTTTTTTGATTTGTATGTTTGGCACACAACAAGTTTTATCAAGAAGACCAAAAATGATTAACATTTGGTATAATGTTAAAAAATAGAAGTATTATGGTAGTGATTGTTCATCCAGTGTATTCTTTTAAAATCCAAATATATTGTTCAAGGGCTTTTCTCTTTTTTTGTGGTCAGACGCAACATTGTCTACTTTTAAACCATCTGGTTTAAAGAATTAAAGTTCCTCTGAAAAATAGGTTTTTACTTTCTTTGCTTCAAAGTATCAAGGTTTCTATAAAATATCTATATTTAATTTCTCTGCCTTTCCTTGTCAAGATTAAGTAAAAAAATCTCCTTTTTCTATTTTGCCCATTGTGATTAGATTCCACTTCAATCATCATTGGTCATTAAATCTTGGATTTTTTAGATGTCTTTGCCATCTTTTGGACAGAATATTTTGAATGTTAAGCATGTTTATTTTTTCTCTCTTGAAGCCTCCAGGCTTAAGCTTGTTAGCTAACCATCTGAGCCATTTAAAAATATAATTTCAGAGACTGAAATATTTTCTAACCCATGCTTTAAGAAAAAATGTATTACAATAACAGTACTTATTTTAAAATGATTATTTAATCAAATTAATATGTTTGTCAATAAATGGTGAAGTTGTCTAGTACAACCAATATCATTCATCACAAATAATTATTGTGAATATAGAATTCTTGACCTCTAAAACAGTAGTGATCCAAATCAAATAGCTTTTTTAACCTATTTTAGCTGGTTCAGTAGCCTTGAATTTCAACCTTACTTCCTCCCCTGTATACAATTTGGCGTAAGAGGTCACACTTAATAGAAGAGCTGAGGAGTGAAATTGAATGACATAGTTTTTTTTTATAGACAGACTGTCTAGTGGTTTGATATCAGAATATTGACTTGTCATGCATGAACAGTTCCAAGGTTGTGCACTTGGGATTCAATGTAGCTAAACATAAATACATGTATAGATCGGTAAATACTCTTTGAGAACTTTTTATGGTAATGTTACCACATGCATATACAGTACAGTTGTCATTTTGTAGCACAGTTTTATCATCAAGATAATTGCAATCAATGATTCCTCAAGTAACTTTCTTGTCAAGTTTTGTTATGATTTTAAAGTTAAATTATTTTCATTTATTGTTCAAGAGCAAAGGAAAAATTAAAAGAAAGCCAAGCCCAGGGATAAATTACTTTCTTTATGATCTCTCCAAGAGAAGTACTATATCCTCAGCTTATTGTGTAATATTTTACATACATGGTTAAAGCAGCACAGGTTACCCATTCGAGGGTCTTTTGTCTTAGAGATCTGGGTGCTCATCTTTGAGAAAGTAGGGTCACACAATCTGTACATGTGGTGACTAAGCTGTGCTGGAGCATAACCTAGTATTTCTGAAGATTTATAGAAGAATTTTCTGCAATTAACAAATAGTGTTGATTTAGCACAATTCTGTACATTGTACAGTTCTCTAAAGAATTCCTTCTATATGCTAAAGCAGTGGTTTGTGTATTTTCACGGTTGTCATTACATGTATTTACTGGGCAACATGTTCACCATGGCAGTTTTTTAATCTCAAGGCAGGTTGTTTATCGTAATTCTTTTGTTTGAAATTTTTAATTGCATTGTGTGGATTTTACTGTTTAAAGTTTGATTTTAACTTATCACAGAAAATTGACTTACATACATGTACAGATACAGAGATCAACATTGTTGATTTTAAGTTGTAACAAATTTAGGTTTTGATTTAATATATAGAACAAGTGAAAACAACACTAAGGTGAGATGAGTTAGAAATATGTTTTTTTTTTTCCAGAGACAATCTGTCTGCTTTCCTTTAATTTAATTGTTTTGGTATTGAGGCAATCATATTGTTAGCCTATTGCCAGCGAGTGGCCAATAGATTCAGAGAAGGTTGAACATTAGTGCCTCTCTCAGTTTCGTCAAAGAATAGGAGGGGAAAAAATGACTAACAGACAATAATTTACAACTGTATCTGTATCAATAAGAGGGAGTCAAAGGTATATTTTATAGTTTTTTAATTAGTTTTGCCTTTCTTCATGATATCCTTCAAAGATTGATTGTTTGTGAAATTTGTTTTCAGCACAAATATCAAGAGACAGCCTCCTTTAATTATGTAGAATCATCTACAGTGTATGGTGGATTATAGATATTCTATATTTCCAATGTATCAAGAACATTCATATACACTGCTAAAGGTTGCCAAGCAATTGTCCATAAAAACTGGATGGAATCTGCGGGAAACTTGTGGTTAACTATATGTAGCAGTGGACAAAGTTAAATACTTCTACATCGCTGTATTGCACACCTTAGGATTTACTGGCTTTTGAGGTGCATGAGCTGTGTGATTTTATCATTTTCTAATTTTTATGCATAAAATTTCAGGAACAACAAGAATTAAGTTCCACCAGTTATCCAGAGTACTACATAGATCAGTTGAAGAGCCTCCAATCAGTAAGTCCTACATGAAAGTTGTTTGTATATTCACACTTACCTCTCAACACATAGGCATCAGTCACGATTTTGATGTTCACCTTTGACCTGTTATTACTAGTACTGCATTTTAAGGGTACTGGACTTTGAGGCAGGTGGTGTGGGTTTTAAGACTGGGTTGGGTGGTTGTTTTGTTGTCTTGAGAAAAACACTTCACTTTGACAGTGCTTCTGGCAAACTGTCTTGAAGCTGAGCAAAATGTAGAGGGGGGAGGGTGGGGCCTGTAATGAACTAGCATCTTATCCATGGGGAGTGGCATAACTCTTAGTTGCTTCTTGTCGCAGAAATGGGAAGAAGGTTGGGGAGTGTAGGTCAATTGGTCTGATGGCAGATGGCACTTTTTTTTGTTACAGATTTACATTTTTAAGAGTGAGGAGGAGATAGAGACACGAGCAAAACTCGTAGATGGACTTAAGACTGCACTTCGTACTCAGCCCTTGAGGTTTGTATGTCCATTATAATGAAAATAATTTTAGTGTGTTTATTTTAATCTTGGCTTATATGTGTAGTAGAACAATTTTAAACAATGAGGCCTGATTGTTTTTTTGTTTGTTTTTGTTGCAGATTTGTTCATAGGTTTATTGAATTAAAAGGTTTAAATTGTTTATTAGATTTCTTAGAAAATATGGACTATGCGACAAGGTACAGTTCAATTTTTTATTCTACAGGTCATTATTTGTTTCTTTAGACTGATTATTAACTTTGTGTAGTATTGCAAGGGCAGGGGATGGCATTCTTTGCACAAATATAGCAGCTTTTTGTACTATTTATTCATTCTTTGTAAACTTTCTTGTATAGGTTCAGGTTCATTCCTTTAACTGTACTCCAATGAAATTCTCTTTTTTTCTTTCCAGTCAAAGTAAAATTCACACTGCAGCAATAGGATGTTTTAAAGCACTGATGAACAGCTCAGTGAGTATCACTACTGACAGTAATCTTTATATAACCTTTTTTACCTGAAAGAGTGATGGACATGTAATATCTCCTTACAGTATCCTTGCATTGCTAAGAAGAAGCTGTTTAAAGAGTTAAATACATCAACTAGAGAATATTGCTTGATTTAAAACCAATTTCTCAGGAGTGCAATTATGAGAACTGTGTGACCAACAATAAGGGGCAGACTGGCAGATAGTGAGTTCTTTTGAGTAAATGGGTTGAAGCAGGTTACTAAAAGTCTTCTTACATGATTGTAAGTAATAACATTTCTTTCCTTCTCTTATAGCATGGAAGAGCACATGTGTTGGCACACCCATCATGTATAAATGTCATTGCTCAAAGTATGAGCACTGAAAATGTCAAAACTAAAATACAAGGTAGGCTTATAAAACAGGTGCAAGGGTATAACTGTTGTTAAAGAATTTATAGCCTGTACATTGAGCTATGTATAGTATTTTAGCTTGTTAACTTTTCTCAGAAGAATTTAAGATTGATTGCCAAGATGAAGGGGAATTGGCATTCACAAGTTTCTTCTGGCTGGTAATTTTCAGTCCAACTGCAGCAATCTTGCTCAAAGTTGTTAAGCCTGGATTTCTTTCCTCTCTGAAACATAGTCTTTATCCCACTGTTGGAAAGGGATAGAACTCATTTCTTGAACCGGATTGTGTTAAAGATTCTATGGGTAAATGGAACATATCAAGGCTTTACTTACAAAAAAGGAGGGGAGGGGTAGTAGGTGTGAGTTGGCACTAACTGGAGCAGTCTTAATTTGCAAGGCTCATATGAAGAGGCCCTTACATATATATATAATTTTTTTATATGCACGTAGTAGATGCCAAAATGGATTTTGTGCATACATGTAAATGTGATGATCACAGACTTACAATGGTGGACTTGAACATGTGTCTCTCCTTGCAGTGTTAGAAATCCTTGGCGCTGTCTGTTTGGTACCTGGTGGTCACAAGAAGGCACTGGATGCCATGACTCACTTTCAAAGGTTCAATGAGGAACGAACAAGATTCCAGGTGAGTTTATCTTTGGTTTATGGACTGTTCATCTTGAGAAAACAATAAAAAAAATTTTCTTTCATTTCAGACATTGATCAATGACCTAGATCGTACGACTGGGCAGTACAGAGAAGAGTTTAACTTGAAAATAGCCATTATGTCATTCATCAACGCAGCTCTGAAATATGGAGCAGGAGCGGTACGTCCATAGTACTTGTCATAGCGATAAAATCTTAATTAATTGTTAGAATGCTTTCATGGTAGTGTAAAAGTTACTTTAGAATTCCAAAACTTGGTTGATTTATGAGAATGATTGGATTTTTAAAGTTCGAAAACACTAGAAAATTGCACTGTATGCGTTTAGTTGGTCATGGGATCAACCGGTTATATTTCAAATAATTTTTAACACCAGGTCCGTACCCCGGCCTTAACATGTTTGAAAAACAAATCGATAGTCCTCGCAGTCATTTTCCTATTATTTTTCGGTCAGAGTAGAACAGTGTGGTGCGGGAAAGTAGACAGTTAACTCTGTTTTCAAAAGGACGAGACATCATTCAGAATGTTTGACTAGCACTGATTGGAATCTCTGTTTTTCACAGCAGTCCTGAGCCATATTGACTCAATAATTTTAACGACGGTGCATTCCATAGCGAGAGCTTGTGTAATTATCTAAGTAACTCTTTTTTTCCCCACAGGAACATCTCGAATTTCGTATTCATCTTCGATTCGAGTTCCTTATGCTAGGAATTGAGCCAGTCATTGAGAAGCTGCGCACTTTGGAAAATGCAACTCTCGACAGGTTTGTCTTAATTGACTCGTCGGCAACCACAGTGTAATTAAGACTCCGCAATGCAAAGCCAATTTCTGCAAACTTTCAATGAAAGTTTAGAACCAACTGCACGTCGTCAACAGAGAAACATCACTCTCATCCTAGAATATACATCTTGACACTACTGTGCCATTTTGTTCGTTTGACAATTTTATGTTTCAGTGTCAATTGACTTAAGAAAAGTAGGAAACTTGTTAATGCGGGTATTTCACAGTGAAAGTACAAATTATGAAACAAACTTTCAAACCTGGAATGATGAAAAAAAGTTATGTTTTCTTTTGAAAACTGTGATAACTTTGCCGCTTTATCTTTAAAATTCAATTCAACTCTATGTTTTCCAGGCATTTTAACTTTTTTGACATAGTAAGGCTTGATGATGAAAAAGAACTTTCCAAGAGATATGGAATGGTAAGTATCTGATTAATTCTTGTAACTGTTCGAGCACTTTGTAATATCTGCAACAAAAGTACCAACAATTTATTGAAATGTTTCTGTTTTTGCAGCCTTACATTGATCTAAGAAGTGCGAGCTGTATGTTTGATGTTCTTAGAAGGAAATTGTGTACAACATCAGCTTATCCACATCTGTTGTCAATTCTTCATCATTTGCTCCTGGTTACGAGTAAGTGTGGATTATTTCAGTTTTCAGATCGTTATCAACATTGTAGTTCTTTATCATTCTAGGTATCATTAACGCCAACCATCATTGTCACAAGATAACTATCGATTTAATTACATCTGTAGTTTTGTTGAAAGTTTGTTTTACGTACAATTAGGAGCTTAAGCGTGAGGCTGACGGCAAACGGCGACTATTGATGAAATATTTGCTGTCAGTTAGCCGTTGCACGTGTAATGCGTGGGAATTGCACGTACGTCAAGTGCCTGTAATGCTGCAATACACGTTAACGGTTCTGCACACACAGGGTAAGCAATCACTCGCATTTGCGCATGAGCATAGCGTCACAAGCAATGTCTTTTTGTTATTGAAGATGATCATGGTGTGGCTCGGAGACTTTGGCAGTTGATTGATAGAGTCGTTCAGCAAATCTCTGTCCAGGAAGATGACGGTAGTGACCCGGATGTGGCACCATTGGATATTAATGTGAATTACATTCTAGACACGTGAGTGGAGGGATTTTTTGAGCACGCTGTACTGGCCTACATGTCTTTACTAGTCTTTTCTTTTCTTGTTAACATTCTTCAACATTCTTAAAACTTTTTTTTTTCGGCACAGATTACTTCATGAAGACGAGCTACGTAGGGAGGAACTTGGAGAAGATGGTGAGCCAATGGATCAAGTTTTTTTTCACCTTTTTTTCGTTTAGTTTAATTGGCAATGCTCAATGGATTTTTGTTAGTCGAAAACCTCTGTTCGTGTTCATGAATTTTTTTTAAAATAAAAACATCATTATGAACATTTTAAACGGAATTAGTGAATTAACGTAATAGCTATAACCCCCAAAGATTTGTTTAAGTAAGGGTGTTTTTTTTTGGCACAAATAACTATTTTGTTTTTGTTACAGTGGAAGGTCTTAAAGCCAAACTCCAGAAGAAAGAAAGAGAAGTGGATAGCAAAAAAGAAGAACTGGTAAGAGGTGTTCACACCACACTTAGATCAAAAGAGCTAAAGTGGCTTCCTAATCACAATGCATGATATCTTTCTCAGTGAAACCAATCGGGCGTTTGTCTCTAGGGTATTAGAATTATCACCGTACCTTTTCAGGAGAGGTGCTAATCAGTATTTTCCCTTCAGAGACTAGCGTTGCTTGCGTTGGGGCGGTGCTACTGAGAGTTACTACAGTAAGCGAGCCACGAGAGATTGAAACTTCGGACCTTGCACAGAGCATTTCTTCGGCACAGGGACTCCACTAAGTCGAAAAGATAGCTGCATTTAAAAAAAAATAGCTGCACTTACATCCTGACTTGTTGTAGCTCACTTTAATAGCATTTTGCATTGTTCCGTAGGAAGAACTTAAGGAGGCATTTGATAAAATGTCTGTGAAACTCGAAAGAGAATCCCAGGAAAGAGAGGAAGCCATGCAACAGATCCGTGAACAAGAAGCCAAACTTAATGAGGCGAAAGCCAAGGTAAGATTAGTTCTTTGTTCTGCGCTTACTCCTGCGATGAAACAGAACAAGCCACATCACTGTACGTCTCAAATATTGTTCAATGTTGACAGACTAATTCAGTAAACTCAACACTCGTTACTCCATACTACGACGACTGCTTACAACTCTCATCAACGTTTTTCCTCCAAGATTGAACTTGAAGGACAAGAAAGACTCAAGCTCGAAGAAATCCTCAAAGGTGTTGGTGGATCAATACCAGACGACGCCAAGATCTCCAACCTCACCAGTGCAGCTGCTGCCGGCAAGCTATCACCAATGCAAGGTGTTTGTCCCCCACCCCCTCCTCCCCCACCACCAGGAGGGCCTGCTGCACCACCACCACCACCTCCACCCCCTCCGGGAGGAGCTCCCCCGCCACCTCCCCCACCTGGTGGTTTTCCAGGCAGTCCAGCCCCTCCCCCACCTCCCGGTGGCAAGTCCGATGGTGGGTTCTTCGGGTTTAGCAAGCAACCGAACAGGAAGGCACCAAAACCTTCTCAGCCACTCAAGTCCTTCAATTGGGCCAAATTACCGGATGTAAGTGGCTTTCTTGTATGTTAAGTAATGCTCCAAAAAACTTGTAGACGCGGTGGCTTAGAGATTAGTGCACTGGACTTGGGATCTAAAGGCTCGAGCCTGAAGGGTCACTGTGTTATGTTCTTGGGCAGGTCACATTGGGCACAGGACACTTTCACAGTCTCTCTTTCGACCCTGGAGTATACCATTTAAATGGGTACATGTAGCGTTTAATTGTCACCGAAACCTGTAAAATATTAAAGGGTTACTTGCAACGAGGTAGCTCAGTTCCCACTTAGTACCCAGAGACATAGTTGAAGCTGGTTACATAGGAGACTTTCTAGAAAAGGGCTTTAAATGTGTCTTCAGGATTTTCGAAAATGGTTACCAGGTGTTAATTGTAGGAAGGGGAAATTTCGTTAATGCAAAATCTGTTGAAAAGGTCGGCCGTGCATGAACAAATTGCATTGACAATGATCGTAAAATTCGTTCATGTTTCTTGTTCTTCATTTTCAGTCTAAAATAAAAGGAACTGTGTGGACTGACATTGATGATGCGAAGGTAACAATTAATTTCCCATGATTAGTTAATAATACAGCAATTTAAAGATAAAATGGCGTCATCCTGTTTAGAAAGTAATTGTAATTTGCTACTTCTCATATATATTTGCTGCTAGTCTTAAGAGTTTATTACCGAGCTTGGAAGTTGAACAGTTAGCCAGTACCATAGTCGGGCTGCAACAAGAAGATGCTTAGTCCGTTGACTAATGCGTATGTACCGCTGGCTTCCACGCAAAATTCACTTTCCTTTTATGTTATGTCGGTTTTAATCACATTGGATTACTTGTATTGTTCAGGTGTATGCTGTCATGGATTTTGAGGATTTTGATAGAATGTTTTCTGCTTATCAAAGGAAAGAGGTACAGATTATTATTATTATTTGACATCAACCAAAGAAATTGAAGTTAAGCGTGCATTTTTATTAGGCATCGTTGATCGTATGTCAATTTAATGTTTTTATTCTTTTATTTCATTTTATTTACGATAAATTTAGAAAGACTACAAGGACAGTGCAGATAGTGTCTCAAAACCAAAAGAGATGTCACTTATTGACAGCAGACGCGCTCAGGTGTGTATTGATTAGTAATTCTCCTTTAGAGATGCTTTATGTTTCCCTCAATATGACTGGTGAGAATCGAATGAACCATCGACGAATCGATCAGCTTGATGCACAAATTAATTTTTGATATTCAACATCGTATTTAGTATTCGTAATTTAAAGAGAACTTAAACTTTTGTCAGCTCTTGAAAGATTTTCAGGTTGTTGAAGAAAATGGGTGCTATATTATCATGAAACATCTTGTGAAATACATTGTTTTCAATGAAAGTGTTAAAACTGAAGTATTTGACTTCTTTAGAACTGCGGCATTCTGCTCTCGAAGCTGAAGATGACGGATGAAGAAATAACTAAAGCAATTCTTTCAGTGGATGCGAATGACGAGCTGTCTAAAGATATGGTGGAACAGGTATTAGGATAAAGTTTTTTTTTAAACTAAAAATTTCCAAAAAATCATGAGTAAACAAACATGTTGAACTTATGTCACAAACGGTGGCCAAAAGAATGGCAAGTTCCGATTTAACGGTCGAATGAAGCTTATCAAAAAAGAGGGAAATGTCTTAAGGAGATAAAAACACTGCAGAAAGCGCGGGAAAACGCGAGTGACCAAGTCGCGTTTGGTTTTTTTTTTTGCTTCTGATTGGTTTAGAGGGTGGCACTAGTTTTCTGGACCAATCACAAAGCGAAGCAAGGCAAATGAATTAAACTTTGCCTCATAGTCAGGTGGACGTTTGACCAGATTTGTTTATGTGTTTTATTTTTTAGCTTCTCAAGTACGTCCCAACATCAGACGAGAAGAATCTTCTCAATGCGCACAACAAAGAAATCGAGCAATTTGCTCGCGCAGATAGATTTTTATATGACATGTCAAGGTATGTTCTGTGGTGCTAAGTTTATCCTTATAATAATCGATAAAACTTTGTCTTTCATTTACGTTGCTTCTTTGAAAACGTTGCAGAATTGTCCACTACGAGCAGAGGTTAAAATCGTTGTTTTACAAAAAGAGATTTCCCGAGAGAATGGGCGAAGTTAAACCGAAGGTACAAGGTGAGGGAATGCTATGCTGGCTTTTAATGTTATATCATTTCCTTCAGTAAATTTTTTTCATTATTTGAATCCATCAGCTTTATAACGGAGAAAATTTTTTTCTCTGGAATGAGTCAGTAGAAAAGAAGTATTGTCAGAAGTTATACGCAATCAACACGAAGATCACTAAAGTTCGCTCGAAATATCGCACGAATTCTCCGAGAACAATAGACGAGCTCAGACGCTGTTCGTTTATTAGATTCCCTTTGCACAGCTCTGACAGCAGGCAGGTTAGCGATAAGTTAAATCGGATGAGTGGCAGTAAAAACGGTATAATGGTGTTTGTTTGTTTTCGCTTCCTTTGTCGTTGTCAAACTCTTGTACAACGTTGTTTTGAGCATAGAAACCGAGATATTAAAACCTGGGAGAAAGTGTCAATTGTTTTGAATGTAATTTTTTTCCCGCAGCTGTGTTGGAAGCATCCAAAGAACTTCAGAGAAGTAAAAGACTTAGAATATTACTGGAAGTTGTTCTAGCGTTTGGTAATTACATGAACAGAGGAGCAAGAGGAAATGCTGCTGGTGAGATGCCATAGTTTAGCTGAAGGTTATAGCTTTTTGGTTAAAATGACATTCCAAAAAAGGCGTTGAAAATTGTAAAACCATTGAAGATAAAAATCCAAAGTCAATTTTAACCAGTTCCAAAATGAAAGTTTCAGTTAGTCAGTTATTGTTTCAGCCCAGAAAACGCTTACTGTTTTGTTTTGTTAGGTTTTAAGCTGGGCAGTCTAAACAGAATAATGGACACCAAGTCAAGCTCTAATTCAAAAATAACTCTCCTTCATTACTTGATTATGGTTCTGGAAAGAAAGGTAAGGTTCTCACATAAGGATTTATTAATCCAGAGTCATTAACTCCCCTTCCTCCCCCCTCCCTTTAACAAAAAGCCAAAAAATGTTTGAGGCTTACGTCAAGAGAGCATGTGCACTGGTTTTCGTAATTTAGTAAGCGAATGGAATCCAAAATTGAACTGTTTTTACTCGCTGTAACAAGTTTCATTATATGAAAGCGGAGCTCGCAGAGCGAAGCCCCATAATTATACTAAATAGTACTAACCCATCAAGCCGAAAAAATTTGGATGTACGACCGTACGATCGTAAGACCGTACAAGGTGCTACTTTTAACATGCGTGGTCAACTGTACTGCGGGCACGCCAACGCCATGGCTTTGTTCAGTAGTCCAGTGGTCAGTGCACTGGGCTCTGAGTCGGACGACCCGGGTTCTAGTCCCGGCCGGGGCAAGGAGTTGTGCCCTTGAGACGTGCGGGAAAAAAATGCGAGCTCCGCGTTTAGGCCTGGCTAAATCTATATATTATTGTTTTAAGAAAAAGCACCTCTTATTTACAGTATCCTGAGGTACTCAAGTTAGAAGAAGAACTAGCACACGTGAGGACAGCTGCAAAAGTCAAGTGAGTTCTACACCGTTTTTCGGTGTTGTGTTTTTCGGATTTATTCACTAGGCCAGTTTGTCTTGGGGAGATTCGCGGTTGTTACGAATTTTAACAACCTAGCAAAACATGTTTTACTAGAATGAGCCTAAAGGTTTGCAAGGGGACGTAAACCTTACCGTCTTTGAAATAATCTTTATTCCATTTCAGTTTGGGTGAGTTGGAGAGTGAATCAGCTGCCATAAAAAAAGAACTCAAAGAGGTTGAGAAGGTAAATTGCCCTTTATACAAGTCTATTCGCTCTTGAAGTTGGGTATGAATTATTTGTGAATCAAATTATCAACGTGTTTCGTAGGAGCTGGAATTTCAGCAGAAGAAGAAGGAACGAATCCACGGCGACAAGTTTGTGGAGGCGGTTGGCTCTTTCGTGAAAGTTGCACAGTTCTCGCTCTCTGAATTGGACGAATCTTGGAAAGATATGAAGCAAAAGGTTAAATTTTGATTGTGTAGAGCGTTCGGTTAATCAGCTGACTTACCTGTCAATCATTCACAGATAGAAAGCTTTTCGATTGGCATCGTAAACCAAAACTAAAGTAACTACCAATTAGAGAACAGGAAAGAACCTTGAAGAGCCAATGAGAACTCAAGGGAAAAACAAGGAAACCGCCTAAAGCGCGGGAAAACTCGGGCGACCAAGTCGTTATTGGGTTTAGTTTTCTATCTGATTGATTGAGAAGGAGCTGCGAGCTTTTCTTTTTCACCAATCACGGAGTCGGTGAAGCAAAACCAATACAATTCCAGATAACATTTGAAACTCAATTGAAAACTGGTCTAGCTTGCTATTTGGGAAAGGAATTAGCTCAGTGGTTTATTCAACAGTCAGCTGTTAAGTACTTATGTAATTGCGCTAACAAACGTTCCTTTTCTAACAACAAAGCGCCTAATTCCTGTTACTGCTTCTTCAGTACGCCAAGGCAGTGTCCATGTTTGGTGAGGAACCAAAACAGCTTCAGTCCGACGAATTTTTCGGTCTGTTTTCAGCATTCCTGGTTTCATTTGCGGTAAGTTTTTCCTTTCTTTCTCTAGTCAACTAGCGGAAGCTATTGCTGTTTTTACATTCCATACCAGGTCGGCCAAGGCGAAATTTGTAACAGTAAAGATGTGTTTTGTTGTTTTGACCAGCGAAGGATAAAATTGATGTGATAGCTGACACTCTGGCTTCACTGCACGAGGGGCATTTTAATAAGAGTCAGGGTATTTTCTTGTCTTGCAGGAAGCAAAACATCAGAATGAGGAAATGAAGAAAAGGAAGGAACAAGAAGAAAGAAAAGCGCGAGCAATGGCTGAGGTAAAACAAATCTTTTTTTTTTTTTTAAATTCCCTTGCTGTTTTTAATTTCTGTGGACTAGATTAACGTTTTTGACTCCGACATGAGATGAGTCCTGGTTCAAACCAAGCTTATGCAATTCACATTAACGCAGACATGAAAGTCAGAAATTTTCCATACATTTGCTCGGATAAATAAAGCTATCTAAACTTACTAAATAAAAGATTCTTATTTAGGGGTATAATTGTGGATTTTTAAACTAGGAACGTAGATTTGACAGGAAAGGTGGTTTTAACTCCGATGCAGCTGTTATTGACGAAATAACTTTTTTCCTATAAGATTCAGAACGTTGTGTTTTTATTTTTAGCAAAAGGAAAGAGATCGGCAAAGATCAGCGGCTAAGAAAGTCATTCATAGTAACCAAGCACCTGAAAAGAATAGTAAAAAGATGAGCACAGCTGGAGATAATCGCGGCGAATTCGACGATTTAATCTCCGCCCTACGAACTGGAGATGTGTTTGGAGACGAACTCAGTAAAATGAAAGGTCGTAGACGAACAGCGCCTCCGAAGCAGGCTTGGCGCGTTGAAAACGGTTCCGAACGTGAACGAGCTTCTCCGAAAGCTTCACCGAGGATACCACGAAAGAATTAAATACTGCGAACAGTCTTCTCTGCGCATGGTTCTCGGACAATAGAACGCTGTTCGTATTTCGCTGACAACGGGTAATTCTGTGTACGTAAATTTGGATCAGGGTGTTTAGAGAAACATAGTAGTTTTGTGTTGTGTAAGTTTGGTAGTTAGGTATTTTATTTGAAAGCGAAATACGGCAGCTTTACAGAATGTCATTTTCTCCAAGGAGAAATAAAAATTCACCAGAGACAGTCAATAGAGTTCTCAAAATGAAGGAAAAATGAAAACACAAGACTCAAGAGTAAATTTCTCGAAGAAATTTAAAAGGAGTGAAAAAAAAATACCCTCTTAATTACTGAAACCAAGTTGAGGCTATCAAGTTTTAACTTCCAAGAAAGTCCTTCGTAAACTAAGTTTTAAGGCGTAGTTCTATAAATTGCGCATAACTCGGTGCAATTTGGGGTGAAGATGAAATGAAAACACTAATATGATGTGTTAGCAATAATATTTACCTCACAGGAGACTAGATTTAAATTTTTTTAATTTAATTTCTTGGAAGTGTTTAGGCAAAAGCAAAACAGAGCTTATAGCCGCCAGGACATCCGTGCCGTTGTGTTCAGTCCTGCGCCGGTTTCCCAGCCGAAGTCTCGTAGTTTCTTTGCTATATAGAGTAAGCAGTTGAGTAAACAACGTCACAAGAGCCCTTTAAGCGTCTCGAAGAAGGCTGTACGTGGTGAAGAGTTAGTATTTTTCTTTGCTTGAGTAATTTAATGCATAATTTCAAAGTTATTGTAGAGTCTGTCAAAACAAGGGCGCGTTTTAGACAGACAAACAGCTTTGTTTCTCGAAGTTTTCATTAATTGTGTGCCCAATTAATTTTAGTGTAGTATTTTTTTAAACTTACAGCTCGTAGTTGAAAGGCTCTTGCATGGCTGTGAGTAATTTGTTCCGATAGAGATGAAACTCTCGCAAACATGTTTTTTTTTTGTCAGAGAATGACGTTAATTCTTCTCCCAATTCGTAACTTGTTTAGGTAGTTCAACAGACTGGCAATTTGTTAAACTGGTTTAAAAAATGGCTGTCGATTGTGCGTGAATTTCCCGCCTGAACTGCGTGGCAACAGCTGACCAAACTATTGTCGTTCTGGTTTTTTCCCCGAGTTATTCTACACATGTCGTAAAGTGTACCAAAATTCAATAGATAAATATATATTAAATCATATTGTAACTTAAATTGATTCCAAGTTTTGTTAATGATTTAGCTCGAATATTATATTATGACTTGAGTTAGCAATTCGCTCTGGAAATGTTGACTAATTCATTTGATTGAGTAGCATTGTTATAGAGCTGTTTTCGAATTTCTGTATAGAAACAGACTGAAGTGAATAATTTCATTTGAGTTCTTTCCTCCTTGCCGTTTAATGATGGTGTTTTATCATTTGTACGTATTTAGGCTTTTTTTGTAAATTAAAGAAACACGCTACGTTTTTTCATTTGTAAATTTAACAAAGACAATTAATTTGAAGGCTGAATAAATGTGGCGAATGTATTGTGACTCGCATGTTTTATTTTAGGAACCTGGGGTTTCCAGTCTAAAATTAGGTATTTGAATTCCATAACGACAGTTGTCTCACACCATAAAGAATATTACTATAACCCTCTACTTTAAGAGATGATCCAAATTGTAAATTCTCCTTGCGATCTCAGTGGGTTACCTGCAAAGTTAAGGTGAGACCAGGCAAGCTTATTAGCCTGAAACTGTATTAATTTCACACCAGCTTTTTCGGTCGAGTTTGCAAGGATATGTACAGAATTTGGAAGGGAGAATTACTGACTGGATCCTAGTGGTTTATTTAGTGTGGCAACCGAGAAAATGAACGTGTGGAATCAACAAAGCCAAACCAAACTTTTCTAAAAAAAAGAAAGAAGAAGAACTTAACATTTAAGTTTTCCTAATGTATAAAATCCTTCTTCGCGCGGGTTATCCAAATCTCCGAATCTCATTTGGGAGTTACTATATCACGGGCGACGAGTGGGGGATGAAGAAATGGCCGAAATACAAGTGGTCAGCGGGAAAACAAATTTAATAATTCATATAGAGACATATCAGTTATAGTTTCAGAAAGCAATAGTGTTGTAAAGCCGAAATGTGAACAATATACTTCGCTCAATAAAATGTGAAACAATTTTCCAAAAGTGTTGATGGCACATGTATCTTTTACTGCTATATTAAACAATACATTCGGAAAAGCACTAAGAAAAATTATATTTACGTTTTGTAACACGCAAAAAACAATCGTGTTGTAAAGACAAAATGTTACCAGGTTATACTTCGGTAATTCAAAAGTTAAGCAATTTTCCAAACGCTTTGACTGGAACAATATTTTTACTGCTATATTAACCAACAGAGGTATCGGTGACACCGGGAAAGGCATCAAGAAGAATGATATTTACGATAAGTAACTTGTTGTATGACGAAAAACAGTATCTTGACTTGTTTAAGGCATTAATCACAGTCGGTTTGCTTTTCACTTGAATTTTGCAATCTCGACTTTCGATTCCGGAAAAATGAAAAGCTAAGCAACTCTAAAAATATTTCGTTCCAGATTTTTATATTTTTAGAGTCATTAATAAGTTTGTATCCACAGCCTTTAGATAAGAAATTTTAAATTTCCATCTGCTGTAGTTCTTTTCGTGTATTTTATATATATTCAATCGCCTCGTTTCACGTGAAAAAGGCATGTAGGAAAACACTGAGCTTCGAGAAACAGCCAAGTTAAGGCTAACAGTATTTACCATGCTTAAATATTTATAATCAGGGCCACTCGTTTCAAAAGACCCAGGCGTTAAAATAATTCTGTTTTCCGTTCGAAGTGTTTTTTTTCTTTTTTATTTAACAAATGAACTCGGAATGAAAACTTTCGAAGCGAACGGCTAATGAAATGTTGTGTTGGTGTCTCTGCCCCCCAACGTCTCTGCGGAAGGTACATCCAGACAACCTGCATGGAAAAACTGACCATAGCTATCGCACCACATTTTTAGAAAAAATCTTTAAAACTAAACTGGTTAGCAGCACTCTGCGAACGGTAGTTGTAAAATTTCTTTATTCTCCGACGCGTTTCGTTTAACTGTCGTAGACTTCTTCGGGGAGTTTTACAGTTTAACACTAAATGACTGTATTTATAAGCCATAGTTAGTGGCTATACGGGAGCCAATGACCATATAGGCTTGGCCGGACTTACGAATAGGAACTGGTGAAATTGCGGAAAATTTGAAAATTTTTTGGGGCAAGGCGGGAGAATTCATTTGGGGACCACGGTTTTGGTTTTCTTTTTTCGTCACGCAGCAAGTTACAAAACGTAAATATAATTCTTCTTGGTGCCTTTCCGAATGCCACCGATGCCTTTCCAGATACCTCCTTTGTTTAATACAGCAGTAAAAGACATATGTGCCATCAACACTTTTGAAAAATTGCTTAACATTTTATTTAGCGAAGTATACTGTTGACATTTTGGCTTTAGAAGACTATTGTTTTCCGCAACTATAACTGATAAGTCTCTATATGAATTATTAAATGTTTACCCGCTGACCACTCGTATGTCGGTCTTTTCTTCATCCCCCACTCGTCGCCCGTGGTGTAGTAACTCCCAAATGAGATTCGGAGATTTGGATAACCCGCGCGAAGAAGGATTTTATACATTGGGAAAACTTAAATGTTATGGCGAAGCGTGAGATCACACTGTCACATGACCAACGGTTTGATAAAGTAACTGATAAAGCAATAGAGTTCAGTTGACAAAATTAAACCAGGGACATTATTGAAAAGCTTGAATTCTTTGAAAAATATTATCGACCAATACTTCTTTGAGAACTGTTTCCTTTTCGTTATAGAATTAAGAACTTATCGGCCATCATTTATTACTATAGTTTGTTGCGAGTAAAGCCGGCCATCTTCTTGTATCTTTATCAAATAAGCATGATTTTTTAAGTTTCAAGAATTTTCTTAATGACTGCAGTATTTCTTTAGAATTGAATATTTGCTCACGATCTGTCACCACTTGAAAAAAATTATTTCAAGTTTCTCTTTCCAATTTCGTTGTTTATTGTCGGACATTGCTACACTTGCTGGTATAATCACATGATTTTGAGTGTAAGTTTTGAAAATTTAAGGGAAAGTGATTTTTCGAAGACCGCGAGTGGGAGTTGTCTTGGTCAAAGGTAAACTAATAATTAATGACTGAAAAAACCTGAAATAAGCGCAACGACGTTTATGTGACGTGATACGGGTAAAGAAAGGATGGATCTCCCTTTGAACCCCTTAGACTGACCAGCATCTAATTTCTCCTTACAATATCACCCCTTGATCAAACATTAAGGTCTCGAGAATTAAAAGAAATGATCAACAATTGAAGTTCTTGATTGTTAAACAAATTCTCCTTGTCACTGCCTTAGGAAATATAAGAGAACAGTATGGAGAATATGCATGCTGATGTTAGGGTGCAAAGGGTTGACAAAATATTATGCACGAAGATTCATGGTAGGAGGGCGATAAATATGATGCGTATTCCATGCGATCTTTGCGTGTGATGTTATAAGTTGCAAAAAATCATGAAAACTTGATCTTCAATCCTCCATAACGCAAGCTGAAACTAAAGAAGGTCAATCAATTGTCAAATATCCTGCACGCTTTTGTGCTTGATCATACAGCTTTGACAACAAAATCTTATCTGATAAAGAAGCGATCTTCGCATTTATGAACACTACTGAACTAGTAGTTGAAATAAGGCCTACTTCGTGGACTATAGAGCGTTACTTCCTGATGACAAAAACCTAACCAGAATTGACCACACATATTATTAACTGGTTTCAAATCTGTTCATTTCTTTTAATAAAATAGTGCATTTTACTATTTCTTGCGCCAATTTGTAATTTGTTCTTGTTTTTGGCCATATTTGTAGAAACAGAAGCTGACACAGTGATTTTGAAGCGTATCAGATCTTGACCGTTACTAGTTGTTTTCTGCCTCTTCCTCATCACGAGGCTATCTGATTGACATGGTGCGTTGATGGCAATGAAATGGAAGGAACGCCATTCTTATCGCTGACTGTCTGTCACCTCTGTATCAAGATGTTCCTGAGTTTTAATGATGTAACTTTTCTTTGCTATCGATGCCCTACAAAGTAGAAAATGAGCGTAAGAGGCGTAGAAAACAGGAGGGACATTTTTGTTTGCCTGAGTATCTAATATGAAGCATCACTGGCGAAGCAATATCTTTTGCGCAGCCTTACAGTTTCTTAGACAAGTTTGAAGAGAGACTGGGTGTCACGTTAATTGTACGCGAAGTAAAAAATATTATTATTGCTTTATAATTCTTCTTGCAATGTTGTGGTGGGTAAATGGTGTAATTCACAGGAAGAACTCTTTTGCAACTTTTCCCGCTAAGCTCCACACTTCAGAAGCTACACTTTCTTTTAAAAATTACAAACAAACAAAAAAAAACAAAAACAAATTCCAGGTTCGTCATGCACCATTCACCGTTCCCTTCACATCTAAATTCGCCCCTTTCCACCCATCTCTTTTCTTGTCGAGGTAATTGGAATCGATACACCAAAATCAGGCACCCACAGGGAGACTAGAGACCATCTCTTCCGTTTAGCTCAGGGCAGATAGGTTTCAGTCTCCCCTTAATTCTACCACTACACCTGAATAAGTGCTTGTTCCCTCCGTTTACAAATCATTTTCCCGTATAATCTAACAAACCTCTTTGCTGTAGAAGGTTTTGCCTGGCTTTTATAAAAGCCAAGATGTCGGCATCAGCTCTAGTGTCACCAGTTAGCATCACTGATCCTGAACTTGAACTTGCATCACTTGTCGAACTGCGAACGATAAAGGGATGTAGCTGATTGAGACAATCACTTCGAAATTTTACGCCACTAAACAGAGGCAGAAACCAACCAATGCAAAGAAATTTAAACACTACATAACACAATGCATGTGCACACACATTAGCGACTTCCTTGGACTTGTCTGCTCGCTTAACCTCAGGGCGTCAGTTCCATTTGAATCTTTTCGTGAAGAAGAAAGACGAACATTGACAAAGTCATTTCATCTTGCATCTACACAAGTAATTCGAAAGTAACTGATTCCTTCGTTGTTGATGACGTCAGAGATAGCTGTATGGCAGACCATCAGTTGTCGGTGATATTTCTTCAGTGTTAGCTGTAAGGATGATACGCTCTTTGCACGTTGTATAACGCTGACGTAATTTTGTTTTACAGTTAATTTAGTGTGCTCAAATTATGCTCAATACATATCGAGTAGCTCCATACCCTGATTTACTTCGTCCAGCATGGCCTCCGCTCAATTCCTCAGCCGCTGTTGCAGTAGCTGCAGATTGTGACCAGCTACTAAGGCCACTATCTGAACTTGAGGGGTGCACTGGGGGCCTACTGACAGAGGATGACACGGCTCCCATGGCTGCCAGCTGTGCTTCAGCTCGTAGCTTGGACACGAATTTTGCGGGTCTTGCGCTGCGAGAGGACTCATCTCGGGGATTCGACGTGCCACCCGGGTCTAAATCACGTCTTCGAGAAGCGGACGGAGGTCTAACGGGCGATATCGGAGGGGTCTTCCATGCTGCTCGAACTTCATCGGGCGTCTGAGGAGGAAAGTTTGGTTTGTAAATACAAATAGAATTAGAAGCAAAATAGTAATATCTATATCATATACAAAGTAGCATGGAATAAATTTCTTCCAGGAACTTCTATCCAACTCCACCAAAATCTTAAACTCCTATTCACGTGGCATACGATAGTCATTTTCGCTCTTTGGTGTGATTTATGCTATAAGCCTTAACACATTAGTATATCAACATATTTAGATGGAAGGAAGGAAGGATACGAGGTAAGAGACAGAAGTTTTAAGTGATATGAGCGCTTTTAAATTCAAAGTTCGATCACGTCTCTGAGAATAAAGTCACAGATAACAGCGTAGGAGAGACAAATCGCAGAATTGAACGAGAGGCAGCGCACGGGCCTCATAAAATTAAAACAAACCTGGTTGAACGCCGCCTGTTCTGCCCACCATATTTCGAAATCTTTCTGCATCTTAACTTTGGCTTTTTCCAGCAGATGTTGAAGATGCTCGATCTCAGTTTTCAGGGATCGAAGACGAGTGAAACTGTCCTTATATCTAAGGTAATTAATGGGCAAAAATAAATTTAATTTAAGTACGAGAAGGCTTGCTTACTGTATATCTGCTACAGATCGTTACTCACTCTGTTGTTTAAGGTTCACGCACTCAGTAGATCTTCACCAACTACTACCAATCCTTCGTCTGTTGACGTGCAAGTTTATTAAAGCACAGGGCAGCACAGACATTCTAACAGTGTGGCCATCTAAGAGATGACCTCATCTCGAAGCCAAAAATGGTCATAAATGAAACCGCGGGAAAAGCTTGACTGATGGCAGACGCATGAAATCACAAGGTACCCTTCACGCGCGGAAAAACGCGTGGCTAATGAAAAGCGCGGGAAATCCGTAATGTGTGCTAAATACTAGGATAGTTTGTTCTGTAACAAATAGGAATATTCTGTCACCGATTTCCATCGAAGGCACTTCATACGAAATTTGAATTCACTTATTTGAAGACTAGCACAACTCAAATTCAACGACGAACGTAAGGCTTTGGAACATTCATGAAATCCACGCCATTCACTTACTTGGCTTTCTCTTCTTCAATAGCTTGCCTCAGGCTCTGCTCTACAGGGTCCACATCATCTATTCCTTCGGTGCCGTTTACAAAACCTTTAGGTTAACGAAAAATATTGTTGACAGATCATTGACACAAAGGCTTTTGCGAAACGAGTGAGACAGTAGCGGTAGCTATTTACAGTGTACATCTTGCAAAAGAACTTAACTTAGACAGTACCTTGCATCGATCGGCGAACTCTTTGTTGCTCGATTTGAGTTTTGATAGAATCTGGAATTTAAAAAAGTCACTTTAAAGATACACACTCTCTGAAAAAGGTCACAAATCATGCAAGCAAGGTAGACGACTGCCTGTACATGAAGAGACGACTGTCTGTACGACTGTGATGTACATGAAGGGCGATAGTCGCTCTCGTTAGCAGACAAGACTTACTGATCTTTTGTCGCGAAGAATTCACTTGCTCTCCAAGCCGTTTGGCCTCAGCGTATCTGAAAACAAAAGACGCAATCAAATGTGAATACTTCTTCAATCCATTCTAATAGTGGGGTCATCAGAATGATCAGGTACAAGATTCTCTTAAGTTTTCAACTTAAATTCTCAAGAGAAGTTAAAGGAAGAGCAGCAAACAATCAGTCCGAGACAATAACCTTTGCTTGAGTGTTTGTTTATTTTCCTCTATCGTGTCGTTGTGAGGATAGTCTCGGCGGAACGTCTCAAAAGCTTCTTTTCGTCCGACAGACATCTCATCTAGAATGTAGAACAAAACATTACAGTAACTGAAACAGCTTTTGCCGTTTTCGCCGAGGAAAGGAGTCTGCCGGAAACTCGCTCTTAAGAGTGGTAGAGATAAAGAAGTTGAACGCAAAAGAGGATGACCAATGCACAGAAGACATTCACGCATCGGAAATGCTAAACTTGTCATGTGCAAAGAACATTTTTTCATCAAACGCTACAACCTTTATTATGATACATGTACTTTAAGTAATGTATCGTTTTGCCCCAATTTTTAAGGCCGTACCCTCGAGGATTCTTTTTTCTGTTTTGTTTCAAATGAGTTCTTCATTTATAGTAGTGCGGATCAGAGCGGATGCTTGGTAGGGTGAAATCAATGTTAAATCAGGACTGATTGCAACACAAACGAAGCTTTCGCTATTTCACCCACCAAGTTTCCTTCTGTAAGCAGATGGAGGTCTGTGATTAGTTGGATCATCACCAGGTGCTTGAGGGTGCTGACGATTCTAAAAGGAACAAAAGATAAAAACCCGCATTGACTATCCGCGATTAAACCTCGCGGAAAACGCACCCACTCGGAAGAACCTCCATCAACTCACAAGGCGGAGCCGAGTTTTTCTCATTTTCTCCCCAGTGCCTATAGAGTTCTAGTTGTTCTGAGAAAAGCAGAGAATTAATACTAATCTACGACAACGACAAACGCTGATTGAAAAGTCGCCCACAAAGATTAAAATCCAAACAAGTTTCTTGTGGAACGAAACAGGAGATAAACCTTGGATTTCGTTCGGAGGGATTCTAATCGAGAAAAGTGCGAAATAGGGCGCCTTAACTCACTCCCGAGAGCTTAAGAACAAACTCACAAAAGAAAAACTTTACAGATCTCTTTAGAGCTACGTGAATTCCTAATTTGTTGGCTGTGGATGAACATTTAACAAAAAGTGTTTCTCCCTCTCAACCCTCTCATTATGGTCGTATCGTCGTCTACATATCACACCTCTAGTGAAGTCTGAAAACTTTCGCTAACATGATACGTTAATAGGTGAACACTCCACAATTTTTTAATGGCTAGGGAGGAAATAATTATTCAATCAGACCTCAGTGGTATCAGACGACGGCCTGTCTCTCACACGTGTTCTGCTCGCAGCTCTCATCTTCGACAGTTCGTTCTCTGAGTCGTCACTTTGCGACTGACTGGCGCTCCGTCTGATCCCATCCGGTGCCGCGCCCATACCGTCCAGAAGTCGGCCGCCACCTTGCTTCTCTAACTCAGCCGTGCGCTTCTTCTCCTTCTTCAGCATGCCTACTAAGATATCTGAACAGTAGTTAAGTCAATATCTCATTTCAAATTATAGTAACAGATCAGATCAAAGCAGTGACTCTCAAAGCTCATTACGAAGGATAAAATACCACAAAAAACGTGTACACCAACGAAGTAACTTGATAGTGACATACTGCAGTGCCAACGACTAACGTGAAAATTGTTAGTTGACAGTGCGCATGTCAGATATAAAAAGAAAGCCAACGTAAAAATAAGTGCGCGCAGATAGGCGGCGTTTTTGGTTGAACGGTTTGGGGTTTTTTTGACAAGAAAACGTCGCCTTTTTTTACGCTGATATCCAAGAACATCGAATTCGTTATTGTGCTTGTTCTCGAATCCAGAAACAGTTAAAAAACACAATTCACGTTGCCATTGTTAAATTTGCAAATTGTAACCAAATCCAAATCCTCGTGGTAGATAGGTAGCTACTCAACCATGGTAATAACTTGTAATTCAGTACCGGCTGACCACTGGTACCAGCATTCCATCTTCCTTATTACCTACTTTCATGCCAAGGCCCGGTAATTAAATGAAGCGATATATTCCAATCTCTTTTTTCTTTAGCTGTTAGTTGATTTGTTTGTCAGAGCATCTCCTCAAATGACTGGTCAATTCGTGACACCTCGACAAACCAGATGCAGAAGTAAAACTAACCGCGACTCCCACTCGCTTTTTCCCGCGCAAATCACCAGTCACATGAATTCGTTTTTAGTTTTCATTGGCTCCTTGCAAATAAATCTTCCCTCTGATTGGCCATTGTATTAACTTTGGATTTGGTTCATGAAACTTGTCCAAAAAGCAGTTAATATGCTCTACAACAAGTCTCACTTTTGACTGAAGACAGGAGACTGAGTGAGTTATCATGAAGTGGAAACGTGTTAAGTTTACGATGCAGTTAAAGAATTATCACCCAAGGAGAAACACATTGTCAAACAAACATAGAGGAAACCAGTGATCAACTGGAAAATAGCTTACAAAGCGTTACAAAAGAAAGAAAAATAAACTTTCATTTTGGTGCTCGGATGTCTCATCAATAAAGAAAAACTCTACTGAGTTCCGATTCGCACCCTTTCCATCTACATTCAAATCATATCTTGATATAAACTTCTTCGATTGAAAACGTTCAATAATGCTTAAGAACATAACCGAAATGAAACGCGGCTCTCTCAATTTTCAGGGCTTCCCAGTTTTCAAAAGGCATCTGTCACGGTTGACACCTTCGAATGAAATACTCTTTGCTTTGCTGCGTTTATATACAAGAACCACAAGTATTGATCGTGAAACAGAACACCAGTGATATACTTTGGGCACCTGGTTTTGCACAAAGGAATTTAGGATATCTCCCTCAAAAGAGCGTCTCGATTGATGTCGAATACCAAACTAAAAATTAAACACAACGACCAATCAGAAAAGAGACAACACAACAAACAGCCAATGGGAACTCAAGCACACTGCCCGAAGCGCGGGAAAACGTGGGTGACCGAGTCGGTGCGTGAGGTCACACACGTTGTTTACTTTAGCCTCTCATTGGCCCCTACTGATGCTTTCCCGCCTTTTTTTCCGATGCGCAAAACTGATTATTTTAGCTTTTCTGCTCTTAAAAACTCAACTACAAGACCAGCACTAACGCCTTTATGTTTACGGTGTATAATTTTATGTTTAGAATGCATGTTTTATTCACGTTTTTATTTTAAATCGTGAGCCTTGTCATTTTCTTTCTTACTGTTTTCCTACGAAATATTAGTTTCATTTATTCGCCTTTCTTGAAAAAAGGTTCTTTACTCATGTTACCCTTTGTAGACTCTCGTTAAATTTAACAGAAAATACAATTATTCTATGGGTTGAATTTTTGTTTTTAGAAAAGAAACCTTTTTATCAGCCACAGAATCCGACGCAATCACAGAGTTACCTAAGGTTCAAAAGCGCCTCGCGGCAAGTTTGTTCAATTTGTAGCAATAATTTAGGGCGAAATGATGAAAACCAGCGATACCAACGTTTTATCTTTAAAAGACAACGAATTATTTTGCATGGTTTAGACTACAAAGTTATTCAGCTGTAAGGCCAACTTGGCCCCGCTCTTGGTGAAATCGCTCTCTGCAAAGACGGTCGAACACTAACTCTCCGAGACTAAACAACAGTTGTTGACTTTTAAATCAAGTTCCAGTGCGCCCACTTTCTCTATTGAAAGCATTGAACTACACCAAGTGCTGCACGAAATAGACAATTACGATACAGATACGGCGTTCTCATAAACTTTTGCTCCGTTCACATGGATGTCGTCCTCCTTCTACTCCCGCCATCTTGTTGGGTTTCAATCACGGCTATAACTTTCTTTTTCTCTTGCTCTGCTCGATTCAATACCATCACAGCTTCGATGTAATCCTCCTCAGCTTGTAATCTTTGTTTTTCGGCGTCTCTGAGCCTGTCGTGAGAAGTGGAGCAGCGCTCTAACGCTGTTTTGTAACCTGCTATCACTTCTTTCCGAGCGATATCTAACAACCACATTTGATGCCGTTCCGAATCAAACACAACATGACTTTCCAACAATTTGATAATATGCTTGTGAACATGCAAGTTATTTGTCATTCCAGCCTCGATAGCCACTCGTGAACGCCTGTGAATCTGCTTCAGCTCTCTCAGCGTAAAATTCTCCACATCGGCCGACAGTTTCCCGAGCGTGAGAGTCGCCTCTCGGTCCATCTGTCCGATAAACGCATCTTCTTCCTCATGCGTGTTCGTGAGGTATCGGCTGTGCTCTTCCTTGGTCAACTTGGAACTCTCATCTAGTTCATCCAGTTTAAACAGGTTTGTGAATCTCTCCACAGTCGCGCTCGCGAACAACGCAACGCGGCTAGTCAATCCAGTAGTTTCCCAGTTCAGCCTTAGAAACACAGGTTTGTCAAAGTTAGTTTTCCTAGCGATATTTCATTGCTGTTTACTTGATGTGCTGCTTGACCGCTTTGTTACAGAAGAACCATAAATACTGGTTTTAAAGCAAGAATTTATGAGCAACGCAGCTCTCTAACGATCCTAAAACTTTTAAAGCACGTTGGCCACAGGTTTAACTTTATTTCAAGAATTCGATCAAGGGCATAGAACTTTACTGATGCCGCTACCACGCAAAGAACCGTTTTAATTATTTGATTAGAAGTTTATTGTCCATTGTTACGTTTTAGGTTACATTAAAGTAAAACTTGTGTTTAAAAATTGTGAATTGCAATGGTTAACGTTTATCGCTTTTAGAGATCGAAAGTAAATGGAAGGTTATGTGGTTATCACAGGTTAAAGTAAAGCAGAATTCTAGTCTTTTGTTAAGCGTTTAAGTTTTCACTAAAATAATTCTTATTATTAGCGCTAAGTATCGTTTGTATTGCCCTACACACTATATGTAACAGTAATTATATCTATTCCCGTCCCTTGTTTACCTGACAATGTACCTGAGGCGAAATTTTTTTGATCACCTAAGCAAGCCTGTGCATATTTATCAACTGATGAACAGAAATTCAAAGGGTAAAGCAGAACTTTTTCGCACTCACCGACAACTGTTTGCAACATTAAAGATTTGCCAGTTGAAACAAGGAACACAAACAAACACAAACAAACAGCGGATAGTCCCCATAAAAGAGCGTACTAAAACAATACAACATTAGACATGTCTCCACAGTTTACTCGTAAAGATGTTTTTCTATCTTTCCGAACTACCATTTCATGAAACCTCAATAAATTAAGAGCAATTTTGCGCGTTGCAGAGCCGAACTTAATAAACATCGTAGAGCACTCCTTTAGGAGCCTAACAAGACATAGCCACGTGTGAGCCAGTTCATACAGCCACAACATAACCAGCTGTTATACCAATACCTCTTTTCAAACCGATGATAAAGGATATTGATCTCATTATCTCGCTGTCGAATGAGCTCCTTAAGCTTGTTCACTTCAGTATGGTTGCCTAAGTAACTGCTGTCGAGGACGCCATCAATTGCTGGAGTCCTACATGTGAGAGAGCGAAAGACAAAGAAAGCATGATTCTACTCACTAAACTGCGCTGAGGTTAGAAACTACAAAGGCTCACAGAGCTGGCGGTTTTTTGGGAAGGCATGTGAGTGTAAATTGTCTTGCCTAAGAACACAACATAACTTCCCGACTAGCACTCGAGCCACCGACAGCTCGGCTAGGTACCAGTTTACTCCAGTCGAGAGCACTGATCAACAGGCCATCATACAACGTTCATGAATGCAACTGCTTAGGAAACCTGAAACATACTGAGAAAACTTTACCTTTGTGGGGGAGGAGATGGGTTCTTCTTGCTCTTCTCCAACACGTGATTCTGCAGGAAGAAATCAAAGTATAAAAGAACAAATATTGTGCAAGGCGGTCGGCACAGAGGAACTATCCTAATGCTCCTTCGTTCTATCTACCGCTTTTAGTAAACCGATCAAATGGTCCACACAAATCACAAACTGCAAACGGGGTATATATATTATGGCTCTACTAAAATTTAAGACTGAGCTCACAAGACTCTTTGATGACTTACTTTGAGTAGCTGGAAGCAGTAGTTGATCTTTCTCATGTCAGCTCCAACACTGAGGGATGATTCCGGATCAGAATCTTCGATGTAACTTTTCACCATTCTGCGCAGTCTAAAGGGAAACAATTTGCTAACTTCATTACATCATATCCACCACTTGGAACGTGAATAAACGCAAGCCTAAATGATGACTTGAGAACAAAAATACAAACGGCACCTATCCAATTCATCTTCCGTTAGCTCGCCAGTGTATTCTTGTCCTGTGGACATCGCAAGTTCATCTTTGAGTCTCTGCACTTCCGCCTTGAGTTGAGCAATCAACTATAGTACGATAACAAAACAAACAAAGATCGATATTGTTTACATGGAGCGCTTTTCGATTGACGAACGTAAAATCTCACCCCAATTAGTCACAACAGCCGCTCAACAAAAAAATAAAAAAGGAAAAAACAATCAAATGGAGCTTTGTTTGAGAACCCAAAGTAAATAATCCTAAGCACATCGATCGAGCACAGAAGAGCCTGATAGACGAAAATCTATGAGTTTTGCAACTAATTGGTTCAGAGAGAATTGGAGGGTTTCTGGCCAAAAGTACAAAGCGTAGTGAGCTAAAACCAAACTGATTCCGAATTTTCTTTTTGACTCTCGCAATTACTTAAAGTCAGACATTGTATATTTTCAACCACGTTTGCATTTCGCATTTCTCACAAGCAGCACAAAAAATACTGATGGACCTGATACACGCCAGAGTTCGAAGGAATAAAAGTCACAGCAAAACAAATTTCTTTCAATCCAATGAGCCACTATTTTCTTCCATAAAAAATCAATTAATTTCACTGACCAGTTTAGGATCAATCTCCTCGTTGAGCAGTACATCATTCTTGATCATGGCCACTCGCTGCGCAAATCTACAAGTTGAAATGGATTCCTATGGAACAAAAAAGAAAGTGCCCTCCATTCTTTCTTCATCTCTACACTACAGATGAAATCTCTAAGTCTTACATCATTCAGTGTCTAAAAATATCTCTACAATGTACGGATTAAATATGACAGTCAGATAAAATAATTAGAAAGACAAAAAATGGTTGCTTTGTCTCTTTGATAGCTCGTGCAGCACCGATGCGATCACGCTTCCTGACGATCGAAATTCGCGCACTCGTAAAGCTGTCGTTAAGTTCTTGTCTTGCTCTGGTCGACTTCCTGTCAAGCTCTTGTCAACCTTTCGCCAAGCTCACTTTCAACTTTTTGCCGTGCTCCAACCTGCTTTCGGCGGCGATTTTTCGCATTGCTCTCCTAAGTTCGCTCAAACTTTCCCTGCAAGAAAATCTTCTGAGCGTCGAAAGCGCTCGTCAGATTCAATGCGACGATTCTGTCTTGATCGAAGTGACATACTTCATAATGTTTTCTTGTTTTTCTTAGCGACGCAGCATTGGTAATAAACTGTACAGACATTCGAGTGCAGCAATGAAACATTGTAGACGAGAGATATTTAACGGTAACGATGATAATAATGCAACTTACATCTAAGTTTTTCCTATCAAGGGAGCAAGTTGCTATCATGGACGTCATGCAATTCCCTCCGAGACTGCAACAGAAACAACAAATAAGCATAAGTACTAGATTTGACCTAAAAATACCATGGGATCTCATAGAAGAACTTATGGTACGCCAGATTCATGATGGGGAGAAAACCGAAAAAACAATTTGGTAAGGGGGAGGGGGAGAGAGTCCAAATCATCGAGTGAGGGTTCACATCTGCCACCTTACTTTGGACTGGGGGGTGTCTATGTCCGCTAGCGGAGTTCGACCGGGGCCTGACTCCGCCGGGACACCAGCTACCTTAACCAGTTACCTTAACAGCGACTTGAATTTTTTCAAAATATGTTCACCTGTCTCTAAGGACTGACGTCATCATCGAGTTTCTGTATGGGATGTGGCTTCTTGACTTCTCTGATAACGCCACTATCACCTGGGAATACAACAGATTATTGAAATAAAGATAATTTCGAAGTCTGTGAGTTCGTTTCTTCATTCATCCCTGAGTCTATTCGATCTTTCGTTCTTTTGTTTGAACTGCGTCATGCGATCTTTCGTTCTATCGTTCGCTTAACTGATCGCTTGTTTGTTTCATTCTTTCTATGTTACATCCTTTCCATGTTCGTTCGTTAACTCTTACATCCCCTTATTTTCAAAATTGCGTGACGCATTCACCTGTTCAAGGTAGTGAAGTGACAAATTGATATACTTGGCTTCTGTTAGCAAGGTTCCTCCGACATTGGTCTTGCCAACTCTCTCAGACCTATACGTACAAAACAATAGTTAAATAAATAAACAAACAAAGAGAGCTCCGCCAGTTTCTTAAAATGTTTCAGAACTACAGCGGCGTGCAATAACGTTTCATATCGTCTGTTTACCCTGCAAGGTCAACCAAGTGAAGCTTGGCTCGTCTGATGGTCGCTGATCCTGGATCACGGGTGGAGATATGGATGGTGAAAATACAATGTGATCTGGTCGACGCTTGATTCATTGGTGTCTGTAGTGTTAAAAGGTTTACAATCGAAATAAGAAATAACCGAAATACGAAAATGATCAGATGAAAAGGTTGTACAATCGGGAAATGCCGTCGCTCTCATTCAGTCATAATGGTAACAAGTGTGTAGAGAGGAACGATTTTATACCTCAATCGTATTACAAGTTAGTAACAAGGTGTACGGGATAAGTGATCAAAGGTGCGGGAACAGAGGTCAGAAATGCGGGATAAGAGATAATCAGGGGACGAACAGCGCTTTTTTCCAGAATCAAGGATCTAACTTATCAGATGATCTAATAATTCTTGTGCACGTTGTTAACGATATCTATAGGTTTGAGAAAACTGGAAAATCTTTAAAACGGGCTAATACCACGTGCGCATTTTCTCTTATTAAAAATATTGCCTCACAATACAGTAACTCACCTCGGCTATCATCCTGTTTGTGTCCCCAAGAAACAACAAATTGAGAGCTAAAAAGAGCAAAAATAGAATCAGTCACTAAATAAATACAGTTAAGACACACAAGGCAGTTCGCTCAGAACTAAATGTATGCTGAAAATCATGCAATTCTTCAACATTGGCATTAACAACTTGATTGAGCTCCATTTTCCGTGTACACAGGTTAGTCACTGACGCATTGTACACACTGCCATCGTTCGGAAATATCTCCAGTAACTTCTCACATCAGTTTACAGGAAGATTCCTACTTAATGGTGAAAACTGCATCTAAACACTTCATCTCACCTTCCTCTTCATTGCTTGCTTGGTGAAGGGAAAGATTCTTGAGATGGACATTATTGTCACTGTCTTCAAATAAGTTTACTTTGCTGTGGAGGAGAAGAAAGCCTGTCAGTTAACCATGTTCACAGACCCAAGATTGACCAGAAATGAATTTCTCCTTGCATTATCAATAAATTTCCGAGCAGAAAGATGCCAAGAATAAAAAAAAAACATCAACTGGAGGAAAGTGTTTGATTTCATACCATATTCTCAATCGAACTAAAATTATAAGATTATTTTCATACTAAGTAATAAGTAAAAAAAAAGATTTTGTTAGTTTATTTACCCTAAAAGAAGTACTAAAGGTAACTAACATTGGCTTTTTTTAATCACAAAATCATCTTAACAGTTTTTCCAAAATTTCCATCACTTTAAAAAGTTGCCAGAACCCTTGAAACCATTCAGAAATCAGCCAGCTGTTACAAATGGTCAAGAGGTTGCATACTAAATTTGCATAATTTTGAAATAATAGGCTCTCACTCACGGTAAATCTTCCAGCTTGCAAGCCTCATGTTTGGGGTCCAAAAGATCGTACCCATTTTCATTGTAGATCTCAAGATAAGATATATGAGCAGTGAACACTGTGCCTGGATGCTGGTGACAAAAAAAAACCTATTACCTAATGGATAGCTTGCATTGTTAATAGTACACAGCATGACAATTCTGCATTCTTATAGGCTAATGGAGCACATGCATCAAATCCCAGATAAAATGCAAAAAGTGTGCAAGGTAATTTAGTAAGGAAAATTAAAAACTCATAGACTATTTTAATTTGATAAAGAGGAAGTTGCCATGAAGAATTATCAATATTTAACATTGATGACATAACCAAACAACAAACAAAGTTACCAACCTTCTCAAAATACTCAAAGATGTAAGAAAGTGATCTTGGAATTAATCCTCTATCAACGTAACGCTCAGCGCCTCCTGTGATTGTAAATGTCTTACCAGATCCTGTCTACATGCAAGATAAACAGTAACTGTTTAGTTTATGTAACATTTACCACACTGCAAAAGCACAGCCACACCTTGCAGATATGCATGGAGCTTATGGAAAAGAGCATGATTATCATATCATCTTGAACACAATCATGCACTTAGTATATAGCACATTTCAAATACTTTAGGTGGCTAGAGATAGACCATAAGGATGGCAAAGATACTGTAATATTTGTGGGCCTGTGTTCATGTACCTGACCATATGCAAAGATTGTTCCATTGTAACCAGTCAAGACACTGAAAGAAACAAGCCAACAGCAACTCAGAAATAAGATATTCACTCTCAGTTGGAGCATCATGCATTGTACAACTAATTGTACTCCTCGTAACAATCTAAATATTAAGATATGAGTGCCTTTATATTACAAACAGCCTGTGCTTTTTATTTGACTCACCAACATTCTTGACAATGCACTTTCATTCACAAAAGAACAAAAATTTCAGCCTGCATGACTGTATTTTTCTCTTACTCTGTTCAAATGAACATTAAGCTATTCAGCATAATCAACTTTAACCCTTAAAACCCTAACATCAGTATGCATATTCTCCATACTGTTCTTTATACATCTCCTAAGGTGCTGACAGGGAGAATTTGTTTGCCAATCAAATACTTCTTTCATTGGTGATCATTTCCTTTATTCTCATGACCTCAACATGTGATTCAGGGGTAATATATATAGGGAGAAATTCAATGCTAGTCACTCATAAGGTTTAAAGGGTTTAGACTGAGACACAATCCAATTATATACACAGTATCCTTACTTGTCTATAACTCCTTGTGCAACTTCTTCAAAAACCTCATCTTGCTTGCAGTCTTGATCAAACACTTTATTGAACCTATTAGATTTATTTTAAACAGAAACAAAAGTTTATGAAATTACATGAGTAACTTAAATACCAACAACATAGAATATTGCAGAACAATACTAACAATAAGGTTAACTTTGAAAATCTCTTTGAAACTCTTAATAATGATATTGAATGATGTACTGTAATTTTTGTTTTGTTTTGTTTTTTTCTTTTTAAAAAGCCCTCATTTTCAAAGCAGTTTACCACATAAAATGTATAACAGGGGTGAGGGTAATTTAGTATCATCAACTGAGTTGATAACATAAATATTGGCCACCATAAAGAGTTTCAAAGCTGACATTTCCAGCATTAGCCCTTTGTCAGAGGAAATCATTTCAATTTGCAATTACAAAGGGCTAACACTCAAAAATGTCAGCTTTAAAACTCTCAACAGTGGCCAGTATTTAAGTTATCAACTCAGTTGATAATACTTAATTACCCTGTTATACTCTCCTACCGATGCAGCAACAGTTTACTTGGAAACTTGGATCAATATCAGTATCTGGGCAACTGCCCACCTACCCCTCCCCTAACCCAACAACAGTCAATTGACAACAAGTTAAGGTTAATGTTGGGTTAGGGGAGGGGTAGGTGGGCAGTTGCCCAGATACTGATATTGATCCAGAAACTTAACCCCTTGACACATAATATTTGTGTCTAAGTAATACATGGGCTGTGAAAAATTGTACCCACTGAAAAAACAAAAACCAGGAAGGCAATTAAGGCAATAAAAGGGCATGAAGTTGGAACCTCACTTCAAACTTAACATTTATAAAGCCTCTCATTGCCTTTTCTGTCTTGGTTTTCTCACATACATAAATCTCTTTGCCATCCAACAGTGCCATAAGGTACTCGCATGTAGCAACCCTTTAAATGCCCATGCACTTGAACTGACAAAGGATGTTTTTGCTGATGATTTCTTTTAACCCTTTAACTCCCATGAGTGACCAAGACAGAATTTCTCCTTACATTATCAATACAATATCAACCAGATAAGTAATGAGAATAAAGAAAAATATTAATTTGTGGATAATTGGTTGATCCAATACTAAATTCTCTGAACTAACATTATAAGAATTGTATGGTTCACAGCAAGGACAATTAAAAAATCGATCCAGAAGTTAAAGGGTTAAGTCAGTTGCTCTTGTCAAAGTCATTTGCTGCAATAAATTTACTTGCATGAAGCTGTTTGCAGAAACTGGAAAATGACACCTAGAGTCTAGTAATTTTAGCCAAGAGAGTCCTTCAAACACAATTTTGGGTACCCCTATTTTGAGCCTTCTTTCTTAAGGTTTTTATTTTTTGTATTTTGCTCATACATGTAACACTCCCCAAAATATCACTATATAGCACCTTTAAGTCTTGTTCCCACAGCACTGTATCAAATGGATTTGTGTTTGTTTTAAATATCATTTACTCAACAGGTAGATCAGCTACCAATTCCTTATATAAATTAACTACAAACCTAAATTTATAAACTTCTCTCTTGTTGTTGATATAGCCATCAGCTAGATCTTTAGGAACAGTGAAGGAAATAGAAGAATTTCCACCCTCATCTTCGAAAACTTCATAAAGCTTAAAAGCAGAAAGCAATCTATTAGTTCCTTAAAAAAGAATTAATATTTCAAAGACTTAAACGTCAAGTCAGGTGATGTCTGCTGGTTAAATTTCACTTCAGTGGGTTTACAGGAAGTGATACATTAAAATCAGAGAAAAACCAAATGTTTGGGGCATCAAAGAGAACTTTGTTTAAACCAAATTAGTCAAGAACCAAATAAACTGACCTAAATAATTGAAGAACATTCAGAGAAAAACGATTCTGTAAAATCCGTAAATTTTTTTGAAACACAAATTGTGATAGTTTCAAAGTTAAAGTGGTAATTTATAATCCTTCACGAATGGCTTGCACAATACACTTTTTCAAGAATTATTTCTTTATGTAAAAATAATAAAGGGATCTCGTTGTGAAAAGCTGGGGGTAAGCTTATAATTAGTACCGTGCCAAAAATCCCCCTACAACGTTTTTAACCTGTTGTAAATTTTATTTTCTAATTTGGATAATTTCAGATTTCCTTACAAATTATCTGGACAGTTCATTCCTTTTTTCATTTTGTATAAATAGGCTTATCAAACAATAATGGCAACAAATTATCGAATCTTGCTTAAAATGAATCAACATGTACATGTAACTGGCGGCCATTATTATTATTATCAGTACAAGCTAAGTTACCCCTGTCTTTTGCTTCGTCGGCTTTGCTCTGGCGTAAATCTGGATTCCTTGCTTCACCATCCTTCATGACGATTCGAAGGGACTTCTTTACTCACAGGAATGTGAAATACACCAATGTTATGCAAGTCAGTTTGTAGCCTCTCTCTCGTTGCCTTGGTTGTCGATGTCAGTGCAGTGAGAAATTTGTGAAAGGCCAAAACTTAAAGGATTGGGAACGACAGGGATAAATATGTCATGTACAAGCTAATGAAGTGTAGCATAATCTTGCGTTGCTTACCGCTGGTTTAAAAATTGCTGTTGCAAAAAATGTTTGAGACGCAGCTGATGGCACGCAACGATTCCCTGACAGGAAGCGGCGGACTCCCAATGCACAGTATTCCATTTCCATTATGCCTATGGTTTCGTTTCATTTTAGTGAGAAGACCGATCGAAGTACTAGTAACACTAGATTTAGTTGAAAATATGCAGAGATGAATAACGAATACTACGTCACAAGTACGCGGTCAATAACGCGGGCTCAAGCGGACCGGGTTGCGGAGAAAATTAATTTTTACATTCTTTAGGGGTTGTAATAAGTTTTTGGAGGTTGTTCTGTTAAAGAAAAGCGGCAAGGGAAACAATGTCTACAACGAACAGAATGGAATATAAAATATGCAAACTACTCAAAATCCGTTTTCTTGTTTTCCGCACTTAAGCCTAACGCTAGCGCAGACGTCATTCACCTTTGTCGACAGCTCTGTCGCGAGAACAAGCATCTTAAGAGGGGCCACCGCGTGACATGCAGCGGACGGCGACTGAGACTGGGCTCGAGGATGATCACGAGGTAATCATAAGACTAGGGTAGCAACTTAACGTCTCATTTGCGTGCCTCGTTCAGTTATAGTAGGCGGCAGACTGTGTATCAATACGTCAGAGATATAAAGAATCATGTTGGCAGGACTGCTTATCCTCAGTCTTTCATTCCTCGCTGCCTCAGCAGAAACTGGAAAGCACTGGGCTCTGATTGTAGCTGGATCCAACGGATGGTACAATTACAGGCACCAGGTAATCATCAGAATCGGCAAGCAAACATCATATGAGCTGCAAGGTCCATCCTATTATTTCGGCCTAAGAACAAATGCGCAAATAACGATCAGAGTAGGACGCTTTTCAGTCTCTCCCGGCATGATGCAAGTAACAGCAAATTAAAATTACTAAATTTATCAACATACTTTATGCCTCAATTACTCACAAAATGAAAGTCACGAGACATGAAGCATGTGGACACTTCCGCTTTTGAACGGAAGATATTTGGGAGTGAGGTTGTAAAGGTAACTGTATAACCACAGACTGTTTAAGGGATATTTTATTTTTTTCTTTTCCACTGTTTTCTTTTATTGGGAGAACTGCATGCGTAACAAGGTTTTCTGTAAGGTGTTAAGTAACCGGAGCTTTTTTAAGGTAAACGGCTGACACGGGGTCTCGAAATCCAATACGGGGGACAAAACGTCATATCGTTAGTGCTTTCCTGCCACCGCAGCAAGATTTGTCAAAAAGACAGCCCCCGTCAGAACGTTTTTAAACTAATCTTGAGTCAGAAGTCTTTTTATGTTTTCAGAAAAGATAGGCAGTGCAAATTTATATTTTTGTTGAGCCCAAGTTTAGACCTGATAAACATCATCTCTGTACGGGCTCTCGAAGCAATGAAAGTAGCCGGCGAAACCTTGCGGAGAAGCCGGCGAACTTCGCCACCTGCCGGCTCTTATCTACAACCCTGGTGTAATACAGCATGGGGTTACATGCTGTTCTTGACGGAAATGTAGCTGAAATCTTTTGCTCTTCGCATTATCATGTAAATGTCTTGGTCGGTCCATTGGGCAAAAAAAGAAGTCGAGAAAGAGGAAACGATATTGCTGCTAACTGTTTTTATAATCCTAATGTCTCTAAATTAAATGTACATCCAAGAAAATTCGTTTTTTAATGATCACTCTAACATTTAAGTCTTTTTTATCTACCTGTGAATTAATTAAGAATATCAATTTAGTTACCCACATGTCCTTGAATTTTGCTTTTTATGCAGTTCTTCTGGATTTGTTCTTCACCTTTTGACACAAAAGGGATTGCTTAGCGAATTGGAGGTCAACTTGATTGACTTGCATAAATTATTATTCCTTCACCATTTTCTGATAAATGTTTCACCTCTTTTATTTCACCTTGGTTGTCTGAAAAATGAGTGACTCTTTGAGATTTCCTGTGAGCCATTTTGACTGGTTCAAAGACAAGCAAGGTGTTTGGTAGGATAACTGGTCATCTAATTAACAAATAGAGAAGCCTTTACTGTGCTCTCTTCTGTTGTAAAGCACACAGGAAGTGGCTAGAGCACAAAAGAAGTGTAGGGGGAAACACGAGACATAGTCAAGTGTTTCCTCCCTACTTCTTGAGTAGACAAACACCGTCATGATTAGTATGATTTTTAACAGTTATGCCAGGTTATATTTTTCATCATTCCTGTTTTTTTTCTGTTTTGTTTTTGAACACGAATTTTTATGTATATACTGCACGTAAACTTGAAATCTAACTGAGCATGAAAACCTTAAAAACTTGGACTTTCTGTTTTGTTTTATCTTTGAGAATTTTTGTCTCTGCTCATGTTACAATAATATAAATTACTGCGCCTGACATTTTTGCAAACCTTTTCTCGCTTGTTGCGAAATTTCACTTTCAATTAGCGAAAGAAAAGCTCAAAGAAGTCCTGGAAAACGTCGAACATGTACAATTTGGCAGATGGCGTGACAGCTTTAGTTCAGTTCTATGATCTATACTCTCATAGAGCATGCTCTTTAAACCAATGACAGCACACATTATATCTGAACTTTATTATAACATTCTATGAAGTGTCCTTCTTCTGGTAACCATTATAACCTCTTGGGAATGGAAATTGTGAGATGCTCTCTTTAAGGAGAACTTCAAATGATGTGTTCATTTTCTTGTATTTAGGCTGATACATGCCATGCCTACCAGATTCTCCACAAAAATGGTATTCCTGACGAAAACATTGTAGTCATGATGTATGATGACATTGCCAATAATCCCTCGTAAGTTCACTCAATTCCAATTTATGTATCTTAATTAGATGGACTTAGGTTCTGGACTAATGTAATTTCTCAAATATGTGGGAGACACGTTTAATAGTTTGCCTTAAGAAGTCCAGGGCTGAGTCATGGTGTTGTGTTCTTAGAAAGAAACTTTACCGTAATGCCCCTCTCTCCCCAGGAGAGTATAGAAGAGTACCAATGAGAGATATCAGGGAAGCACCCAACATAAGGGGGGGGAGGGGGGAGGGGAATGGAAACTGCAACAGGCTGGCATTGCAGCCAGGGGATGTAGGAATTCTCCTTGTTACTTTAAGAATCCAACATAAGCTCTAGCTGGAAAGGCCTCTAGACAAGATGTTTTCCAAAAATGTTATACATGTTCATGTACACACACTTGGGGTGTAAAGTGTAACAAATGAAGATTATACAGATAAAGGGTGGGGTTTAGAAGAACAGGGTGAATACTAAGTATTGAGTTTTGTGGGACCACTTAATTAGCCAATCATACATGTACATGGGAAGCTAAAAATATGAAGGACTTATTACAATTTTACAATGTGCCCATCATAATAATTATTGTATGCATGGAAATTAAGAAAGTTGGCATAATCAGGATGTTAGATAACCGTGTAGTCTATTCTGTGTACCGCTAATGGCACATGACATTACATGGATCAAATTAACTGGTTTCAGCAAAGATTTGTGTTAACTCATGTTGCTCATTCACTGGCTGAGATTGTGTAATTATCCCTCAATACAAGAGAAGAAGCTAGGACAAGAAAATATTTTGGGTATTTTGTTCACAAACATCCCATTTTTACAAAGGAATTGAATTAATCAAACTAAAGTAGTCTTGTTTATTATCAGGAATCCAACACCTGGCATCATTATAAACAAGGTTAGTTGATTGAATTATATTATATATCTTTTATTGTTTCCTAACCATTAATACATGCATCTTATATGATTATTAAAAAATAATCATCCTAAACTTTATAGACAGCTATAAATTAATTTATTTATAGCATAGTACTATAAGAACTGTTGATGATTTTTGAGCTACAGTGATTGTTATCAAATATTTACATGTAGTGTGCTTGAAGTAGAGTTACATGTACATGTCCCAGTAATTTCTCTAAGGAGCATGTGGTGTATAATGGAAGACTGAGTGGAGTCCAATTCAGCATGTAATCATGTGAATGATAAAAAAAATCGGATGACCATGTGGTGGGAGTCCGATTTGTTAATCATGAGACAGTATATTTATAGAGAATTGGATCACAAAGTTCTGTGAACTATTAACCCAAAGTATTACAAAATTCAAGAGAGAAACTACACATCGTATGTATACATTTTCATAAAAAAGGTACAACAACTGCATGTGCATATGACTCTTACTGTCCACATATTTAGGCATGATGTGTTGACATTTTCCAATTACAAGCATGATGTGTACACATATCCTATAGGTGTCCAAATTGGGCTGGTGATAACCAATTACATTCAAGAATTTGGTTATAATTTTGATTAAATGTAGTACTGTATCATAAACTAAATCACTCTAACTTATATTTTTCCTTACTCAGCCAAATGGAGACGATGTGTACAAGGGTGTTCCAAAAGACTACACAAAGGAGGTAAAACTTTCTTAAGTCATATTCAATCTTGAGTAAATATTGAGTAAATTTTTCAAAATGTAGAATAATTTTAAAGCTATTGTTGGTAATGTTCAAAACTTTTTTGGCACAATGGTATAATGGTCAGGAGAACTTCATTTCAGATAATCTATTTTTACATGTGGCTAGATGTTGTGGGTGGATGTTGGTTACTTCTCTGGAAATTCATGGAACTACTTGAGGGCTGACTTTTAGACCCTATATTTTTATTTTCTATTTTATCTCAAGTTTATCTTCCCACTTTGAGTATCATCCATTATTCTCTGCCCTTTTGCCCTCAGCCCTCACCTGACCATTCACCCTTTCCCTTCAGTCCTAACCATTCAGCCTACCCTCTACCCACTCATACCTTATTCTGAATCCCTTACCCCTAACACCTCAGCCCTCACTTTTTCACCCCGCCCATCCTTCTAGCTCTGCATTCCTCATCACTCACCCCTCAACCCTCAGCCCACACTGAATCCTCTCCATACCATTCTTTGCCCATCAGCCCGCACTCCTAAACCCTCACTCTTCACCCCACCTATTCTTCACACTCAGCACAATATATTTCCCACTCCTCAGCCCTTACTCTCTATGCCACCCCTCTTCCTCACTCTGCACTTTTCATTCCTCACCCCACAGCCCTTAGCCCACACTCTCACCTTCCCCACTTCATTCTTATCCTCTCATTCCTCTATTCCTCTCTTCCCCCCCCCCCCCCACCCACTCCTTAGCCTCGAGCCCTCTTCCTTAACCCTCACACCATAGCCCTCTGCCATCACTCATCCATCCTTACCCTTCTTCCTTCAGTTCTAACCTTTCCCTCACAGTTCAAAGCCTTCAATGTTGATCTCATTTTAGACATGGTGTTTGGTCAGGTAGAAAACTGCATCTACATGTACATGTAGTTAATTATACCACCATGACTGATTGTACATGTAATTAAATCCAACTGTTATGTGACAGGGAGACAAAGAGTAGACATGTATATATGTTGTGGTTCAGTTTTATCCTTGGGTCAAATTTTGTTTTCCTTTGTTTATGAGTTTTGTAAATAGAATAACAAGTTTGAAACAAAAGAAATGAAATTTGAACTAAGGATAAAATTGAACCACATCATATACATGCATGGTTTCAATGCCTAACTTTGTGTTACATGTTTTTTATTCTGTTGATATATTGATCCCATTGTTTAGGATGTGACACCAGATAACTTCTTGAACATTCTGAAAGGGTAAAAAACTAACAGTGAAAGGACATTTATTAGTTAGGTAAATCAACACTCTCATAGAGAAAGCCTAAGGCCCATTGATTGCATTAACCAGTGTTTTGGGTTAGACCTCATGTAAATAAATAGCCCTTATAGCTTGGACTACATGAAGATTAATAACCCAATCTCAGTACTTTTTGCAGGAAATTTGCTTTTTCTTTTCTTTCCCTCTCAGTGGGCCAATTATGACCATGTTTTTGTTTATTTCACTGATCATGGATCTACTGGACTCATTGCATTTCCAAGTGATGCGGTAAGTTTGTGAATCAAGTAATTGCAAAATCCCAAATGCAATGCATCTTGCTTTATTGCATTTCCAGGCCTTTCAATCACCTGCAAACTCCAAGGTTAAAAGCTAAACTTGCAATTTTGTTTCATGTTTTGTTTTACTCCTCATTGCATGACTCTGCCATCTGAAAGCAGAGAAATACAAATAAAACTGAGTTATTATAATTCTCCAATCATAACTCAGAAACACAACTTTGCATGTTATTGAAAAGCCCAGTTGATGCAAGAACCATGGTGTGTTCCAATGCAACTTTACAATCAAAATAAGTATGTGATTTAATGATGGAGAAGGGAAATTCCACAAAGGTTGCACCAGATCAAGAAACTAATACTGCTGCAACCATGCTCTGAGACAAAGTACTACTTGTCTGCTGTTTCCTGAACTAGTAGGGGCAACTCAAATGTGCTCCATGTACGCAAGGGTGTAGCCAGACTTTTTTTTAATGAAAACATATAATTATATACAATTTCTAGATTCTCTCTCCAAGTTATAATAGTTTTGATCAAAATGGGGGGTCACACTGTGTCAATTAGAGGTTACTCACTAGATTTTCACGTCGACCTCCACACTGTGTTTGACTATTGTGACAAAAAAAGTTTGATTTAAAATAGGGGGTTGGAGGGCACTGGCACCCCTGGACCCTGCCTCCCCTTGCTATGCCCTTGATGTATATCTGTACCTTTCAATTATGCAGCAAAAAGTTGTTATACATGTTGCTGGATGCCTGAATACCTACCCCTCTTAACCCTTCAATGCTCAAGATCTCATTAGTAATAGGGGTACTCTTTACTGTCTGCCATACAATTATTATGATGCCACCTCTCAGAATTTGGCACTGGGTCAACAAGAAAATCCTCAAACTTATATTTTTCTTTATTCTCATCACCTGTCTGATTGATGTTGTATTGATATTGAAAGGAGATTCTGTCTTGCATGGTCACTTATGGCCAATGTTAAAAAGGGTAGAGGTCCAAATTGTTTCCATGCACAGATTCTGTGGATTGTGATCTTAGTGAACATATTAATTTTTTTTCTCTTCAGTTGATGGTACATGACTTAATAGCTGCCCTGGATGAGATGTATGAAAACAAGAAATTCAGCAAGGTATGACAAATGAGTAGTCTTATAAACCAAAGATTCAGTAGTTTATTTAAGATTCAATGTACTATTTACAAGTGTATGACGATGTTAATGATTCACTTTGCATCCTGTTGTGTAGTCTCATGTACTGTAAGTTTGGCTTTCCATGTGTAATAGTTATCACTGAAGGTTAGGGCAGGGCACTGAACATGTGATGTTCTAGGATCACCTTGACAGAGATGTTAATGATACTTACTAGTACTCAAAAAGATTTTTTATCTTTAATCACTTCAATCCAACAATTTAAAAAAATTATATATATAATTATATGGTTTGTACACAAGAGGAATAGTCGATTGGGTAGTCTGATTGTCTGATTGAAAGTAGTCCACAAAAGAACTATTCTTGGTTGTCATAACTGATGTTGCAACAACATTATGGGAAGCCACCATCAGAGTTAAGTAAGAGTTATTTTGTCCGTCGATTGATGTTAAGTCTGGTTCAGGAAAAGTGATTGGTCAGTTTAGCCATTTCATTGGCTGTAAGACTAATATAGCAGAAGTTGGTAGTGATTGGTTAGTTTCAATTCTTTGGTAATGTTCGGTCGCCATGTTCAATTCTATTGTGAACACGATGACAGCTACAATCCATTCTTACTTGAAGATTAGACTTCACAATCAAATATATGGTTGGTACGTGCAAAAGTAAGATCAAATAAGACAGCTTGAAAATATCTGACAGGAGGTCTGGCACTTTTTTCCAACAGTTGGTGTTCTACCTAGAAGCTTGTTACTCAGGGTCCATGTTTCACAAGAAGCTCAAGAACAACATAGACAGTATGTGTGCCTTCTACTTCCTGGGCAAAATGCATTTTGCAGGAAAATTTTTATCATAGAGAAAATTTAAACTAACAAGAAAATAAATGAAGTGTTGTTAGTATGAGGTTCCTGTTGGAGTCATTGGTGGAAACCTCATCTTTGAAACACTATACTTATTTTCTTTTTAAGAATTTTATCCTTCTTCATTATTTGTTGCACTTTGGAGGGGAGGGGTAGGACGGGAATAGTTATGCAATGAAGATACCGAAAAAAAAGTTGAAATGGAACATTCAGCTCTCAAGCAACAAGATGCATCTTAAAGACGCCTTAAAAACCAGCACAAGAGAATTTTTTTTTTCAGAGTTTCATACCTCTCAAGGCTGATTCTTAACCCTTTACCTCCCATGAGTGACCAGGAGAGAATTTCTCTCCACAATATCAAAAAACTGGGTTGTGTCAGGACAACTAAATCACTAGAATTTAAAGTCCAAGAGAAATAGTAGTTCTTCTTGTGGCTTTATGCAATGAAACTGGGGTAAGTGCCAATTATGTCGAAAAAAGGGAATTCCTTTATAAATGTTAAGGAAGGTTGATTCTGCACTCGAGCCAAGTGCCCCATCTAGCTAGAGTTTATCGCGGTTTCTTTCACATGAAGCGACAAGGAGTATTTTACTCTCTACTCTCCCTGGATGTGATGCCTAGCCCCCCGACCCCCTACCCCGTCATCTTTCCCTGACTATTCACCAGTACCTATTTATACTCCTGGGTGGAGAGAGGCATGGTGAGAGTAAGGTGTCTTGTCTAAGAACACAAGACAATGACCCGCCTACGTCTCGAACCTGTTAAATAGTAATACAGGTCAATCAATAAGAGCATTTCCTCTGTAAGAGAGGAAAGAGATAAAATCATAAACTTAGCATATAGTTTCTCCAGTTTGGAATTCTCGGGCCCTTCCAGTAAATGTGCGCTTATTCTAGCTCTGTTCAGGCTGTAAGTGATAAAGATGCATCTATACATGTGTACATGCCTTTTGACAGTAAGATGAAGCTAACATGATTAAGCGCATTTTTTCTGTGACAGGATTTTGTTAGTGATGTCCTGGACGACTTCCAAGGTGACGGGATGGGAAGTGTTTCCGGAAAATCTCCGGAGGAGTATCGTGGGGAACCAATTGTAAGAGCTACTTGTAGTTAGGCCACTCGACTAAATACTACTAAAGTTAACATCGCTGTTAGTTATGCAAGCGCGATGAACGTGTATGGCATGCTGAGGCGGGGGATAAGGTCACTTGAAGAAGCTTCAAGAAATACTCAAATCTGCATGGATATTAAAGATTAATATATAGTAAAACATTGGAGAGCGTTGATGGCGCGCTCTGATTGGCTACTCGAACTCCGAATATCGTTTGTCAGTATAGATATACTAAAACAGTGGATAGCGTCGAAGGCGCGCTCTGATTGGCTACTCGAACTCCGAATGTCCTTCGCTATTCACCCTCGAGCAACTCACTCGGGATTTGCGTCCGAAACTGTTGTAATCGTTTCAGGAATAAGCGCGTTAAAATCATCTTTTTGTGCTGTTACATCACTGTTTTAGTATATAATTAAACAACTGTTCACCCCAGTGTCGGTGGCTAGCCGTGGTTATTTACCTCGCTGCTTCGCGGCTCGGTTTATATCCACCCCGAGCCACCTCCACTCCGGTGAATAGTTGTGAATAACTATGATATTCTCCGAAACGGTCATGTTCTGACTATAATCAGAGTTAATCATAATGCTAATTGAGCCGTAGAAAATGATATCAGCATGTTACGCTGTAAATTCGTTTAAAACGTGGGTCTAATTTGGTCATCACCTTATCCTCTGTCAATTACTGTGCTCAGTCTTTTCTAGAACGCAAGAGTTTATATTTCGTCAGCATATTTTTAAATTAAACAAAACGGGTTGCAAACGACGAACTAAAGGAAGTACGCTTATTTTTCAAGATCCTGCCTCCTTTACAGGTCTGTTCATTTGGAACAGGCGAACAACTCTAATAAAGAATTTCACAAAAGGAATAACTCTAACTTGTTGAGTTACATTTATTTGCAGACCGATGCCATTCCTTCACCAGATGTCGAGCTGAATATCCTTCACCATCGCCTAAAGGATAGCGCGAGCCTGGCCGAAAGACAAGAAATCGCTCGTGAAATCGAAGAGTTGCTTGAGGTAGAATATGACTGTTGTTGTTGTTGTTTTTTTTTTTAACATAATTGTCTTAGATGTTTCTTTTGACTTGACTATCCTTATGAACTCCAAAATCGTTCTAGTGTATTTTTTAGAGATGACGTCAGGGTTTTCACGAGTTATCAGCATGTAAGATAGAAATAGAACTATTTTCCTGGAATTTTGGAATGGCCCTTGACATCAGCCTCACCGTCTACTTTACTCTGCTGTAAGGAAAATTCTTCCTACGCAGAGGCCCATAATCGGGTTGCACTCAAAGATTTTGATGGAAAGAGGAAGTTTGATGTTTCAGTGTGTAAGAGCGTTTAGTTTAGTGTGCAGCAGAACAGCAGTGCTACTCCCAAACGCAAAAATTCTCGTGTTGCTTATCCAAATAGATCAGGCTCCACACACTAACAATGGTTTAACTCATGACCACATGACGTCACTTTATCTCTCGACCCAGTTCTCTGACTGAAATTAGAATGAAACGTAGGCTTGCAGCAATAGACAGTTAATATGAAATATCGCGATTTAAATGATCGGACTTGGGTATAGTGTGCCAAATTTAAAATAAAAATCAAGGAAACACTAAAAAGAGTATTTTTCATAGTTAAAGCACTTTCAGTAAACTGTAAATTTTGAGTTGTTCGTTTCGTTTGTTCAAAAAACAGCGGGAGGAAGGTGTCAGAAAAACAATGGAATCGATTGTGGAGCAGTGTACCTCCTCTGAGGAGCAGAAGACTCGGGTCCTGAAGACTCGTGCTGATCCGGAAGACTTTGACTGTTATAAGCAGGCTGTCAAAACTTTCTCAAAGACCTGTTACAATCTGGGACAGGTAATGACGACCCACCCCCCCCCCCTCCTGTTTAGAGGTGTTCTAATGATATAATTTCGAAAACTCTACTTTAAGACACATGGCTATCGCTGTGACAGCCAGTGCCAAATAAAATCTCACCCCTAATGGCTACCAGCTTTGAAAAAAACAAATAAGCTGGAACTTACAACTTAAAAGCGATGAAGACAACTACTTCCTCTCTTTAAGACTTCTCAAAAGTATGTCGTAAATCTGAAACCAAAGGGGAAAGTTAATTGTGTAACAAGTATCGTCACTGCTAGTTGAAAATTAGAAGAATAAAAAAAAGAATTCTCTTCCTGCCTTCTTAGCCTCTTTTCATACTCATGATGCTGTTTTTAAACTTCTCAGAATGACCACGCCCTGCGTCACGTGTATGCCCTCTCTAACTTGTGCGAAGAAAACATTCCAACTGAAATGTGAGTATGGTCTTATACATTTGCTTTCAATTTCTTTATAGTAACGCTCTTAATTTGCAATTTACTTTTAGTTTCCAACAAAGTATAAAGCAGGTAGGAAACTGTTGAATCTTAAAAAAAAACCTTCATACCTAACGACGCAAAATTTTCCCGCAGGGGGCTGGATGGGTGTTTCCATACAGGCATTTTATTAGACTTTTGGGCCGGTTTTCCCCCATTACCAATGCGCAGCCTCCGCTCCGCTTCGGCAACGCTTCTTCTGCGTGGATGAGGGGAAATGGAAAGGCCTGCTACACAGACTAATAGCTAAGCATGACTAGAAATACACAGTGCCTAAAGAAACTGTCGCAAGCCAGTAATTTTTAAACGATTATCTCGGTAGCGCAAAAAAGCGAGAAATATGTCGATTCAACGCTTTTTATTTACAGCTAAAATGACCAAATCACAGTGAAGCAGTGAACACTGTGCCTGGATGCTGCAGCTGGTGACAAAATTTAGAAAAAAAAAAAGCCTATTACATTATGGATAGCTTGCATTGTTAAAAGTACACAACATGGTAATTGTGAAGAACAGCTCCCCTCCACCGACAGTCGGCCAACTGTCGGCCAACAGTCTGCCGACAGTTGGCCTTATATAAATTAACTACAAACCTAAATTTATAAACTTCTCTCTTGTTGTTGATATAGCCATCAGCTAGATCTTTAGGAACAGTGAAGGAAATAGAAGAATTTCCACCCTCATATTCGAAAATTTCATAAAGCTGAAAAGCAGAAAGCAATCTATTAGTTTCTTAAAAAAAAAGAATTAATATTTCAAAGACCTAAATGACAAGTCAGGTGATTTCTGCTGGTTAAATTTCACTTCAGTGGGTTTACAGGAAGTGATCCATTAAAATCAGAGAAAAACCAGATGTTTGGGGCAACGAAGAGAATTTTGTTTAAACCAAATTAGTCAAGAATCAAATAAACTAACCTAAATAACTGAAGAACATTCAGAGAAAAACGATTCTGTAAAATCCGTAAATTTTTTTGAAACACAAATTGTGATAGTTTCAAAGTTAAAGTGATAATTTATAACCCTTCACGAATGGCTTGCACAATACAATTTTTCAAGAATTATTTCTTTATGTATAAATAATAAGATATCTCGTCGAGAAAAGCCGGGGGTAAGCTTATAAAAAGTACCGTCCAAAAATCCACTTACAACGTTTTTTAACCTGTTGTAAATTTTATTTGCTAATTTGGATAATTTCAGATTTCCTTACAAATTATCTGGATAGTTTATTCCTTTTTTCATTTTATATAAATAGGCTTATCAAACAATAATGGCAACCAATTATCAAATCTTGCTGAAAATGAATCAACATGTACATGTAACTGGCGGCCATTACTATTAAGCTAAGTTACCCTGTCTTTTGCTTCGTCGGCTTTGCTCTGGCGTAAATCTGGATTCCTTGCTTCACCATCCTTCAAGACGATACGAAGGGACTTATTTACTCACAGGAATGTGAAATACACCAATGTTATGCAAGTCAGTTCATAACCACTCTCTAGTTGCCTTGGTTGTCGATGCAAGTGAGAAATTTGAAAGGCCAAAACTCAAAGGATTGGGAACGATAGGGATAAATACGTCATGTATAAGCTAATGAAGTGTAGCATACTCTTGCGTTGCGTACCGCTGATGGCACGCAACGATTCCCTGACAGGAAGCGGCGGACTCCCAATGCACAGCATTCTATTTCCATTATGCCTATGGTTTCGTTTCATTTTAGTGAGAAGACCGATCGAAGTACTAGTAACACTAGATTTAGTTGAAAATAGGCAGAGATGAATAACGAATACTACGTTACAAGTACGCCGTCAATAACGCGGGCTCAAGCGGACCGGATTGCGGAGAAAATTAATTTTTACATTTTTTAGGGGATGTAATAAGTTTTTGGAGGTTGTTCTGTTAAAGAAAAGCGGCAAGGGAAACAATGTCTACAACGAACAGAATGGAATATAAAACATGCAAACTACTCAAAATCAGTTTTCTTGTTTTCCGTGCTTAAGCCTAACGCTAGCGCAGACGTTATTCAGCTTTGTCGACAGCTCTGTCGTGAAAACAAGCATCTTTAGAGGGGCCGCTGCGTGACATGGCAGCGAACGGCGACTGAGACTGGGCTCGAGGATGATCACGAGGTAATCATAAGACTAAGCTAAGGTAGCAACTTAACGTTCCATTTGCGTGCCTCGTTCACTTGTAGTAGGCGGCAGGCTGTGTATCAATACGTCAGAGATATAAAGAATCATGTTGGGAGGACTGCTTATCCTCAGTCTTTCATTCCTCGCTGCCTCAGCAGAAACTGGAAAGCACTGGGCTCTGATTGTAGCTGGATCCAACGGATGGTACAATTACAGGCACCAGGTAATCATCAGAATCGGCAAGCAAACATCATATGAGCTGCAAGGTCCATCCTATTATTTCGGCCTAAGAACAAATGCGCAAATAACGATCAGAGTAGGACGCTTTTCAGTCTCTCCTGGCATGATGCAAGTAACAGCAAATTAAAATTACTAAATTTATCAACATACTTTATGCCTCAATTACTCACAAAATGAAAGTCACGAGACATGAAGCATGTGGACACTTCCGCTTTTGAACGGAAGATATTTGGGAGTGAGGTTGTAAAGGTAACTGTATAACCACAGACTGTTTAAGGGATATTTTATTTTTTTCTTTTCCACTGTTTTCTTTTATTGGGAGAACTGCATGCGTAACAAGGTTTTCTGTAAGGTGTTAAGTAACCGGAGCTTTTTTAAGGTAAACGGCTGACACGGGGTCTCGAAATCCAATACGGGGGACAAAACGTCATATCGTTAGTGCTTTCCTGCCACCGCAGCAAGATTTGTCAAAAAGACAGCCCCCGTCAGAACGTTTTTAAACTAATCTTGAGTCAGAAGTCTTTTTATGTTTTCAGGAAAGATAGGCAGTGCAAATTTATATTTTTGTTGAGCCCAAGTTTAGACCTGATAAACATCATCTCTGTACGGGCTCTCGAAGCAATGAAAGTAGCCGGTGAAACCTTGCGGAGAAGCCGGCGAACTTCGCCACCTGCCGGCTTTTATCTACAACCCTGGTGTAATACAGCATGGGGTTACATGCTGTTCTTGACGGAAATGTAGCTGAAATCTTTTGCTCTTTGCATTATCATGTAAATGTCTTGGTCGGTCCATTGGGCAAAAAAAGAAGTCGAGAAAGAGAAAACGATATTGCTGCTAACTGTTTTTATAATCCTAATGTCTCTAAATTAAATGTACATCCAAGAAAATTCGTTTTTTAATGATCACTCTAACATTTAAGTCTTTTTTATCTACCTGTGAATTAATTAAGAATATCAATTTAGTTACCCACATGTCCTTGAATTTTGCTTTTTATGCAGTTCTTCTGGATTTGTTCTTCACCTTTTGACACAAAAGGGATTGCTTAGCGAATTGGAGGTCAACTTGATTGACTTGCATAAATTATTATTCCTTCACCATTTTCTGATAAATGTTTCACCTCTTTTATTTCACCTTGGTTGTCTGAAAAATGAGTGACTCATTGAGATTTCCTGTGAGCCATTTTGACTGGTTCAAAGACAAGCAAGGTGTTTGGTAGGATAACTGGTCATCTAATTAACAAATAGAGAAGCCTTTACTGTGCTCTCTTCTGTTGTAAAGCACACAGGAAGTGGCTAGGGCACAAAAGAAGTGTAGGGGGAAACACGAGACGTAGTCAAGTGTTTCCTCCCTACTTCTTGAGTAGACAAACACCGTCATGATTAGTATGATTTTTAACAGTTATGCCAGGTTATATTTTTCATCATTCCTGTTTTTTTTCTGTTTTGTTTTTGAACACGAAACTTTATATACTATACAAGTGTTAGCTGTATTTGATCAATTTTTTTGCACGTAAACTTGAAATCTAACTGAGCATGAAAACCTTTAAAACTTGGACTTTCTGTTTTGTTTTATCTTTGAGAATTTTTGTCTCTGCTCATGTTACAATAATATAAATTACTGCCTGACATTTTTGCAAACCTTTTCTCGGTTGTTGCGAAATTTCGCTTTCAATTAGCGAAAGAAAAGCTCTAAAGAAGTCCTGGAAAACGTCGGACATGTACAATTTGGCAGATGGCGTGACAGCTTTAGTTCAGTTCTATGATCTATACTCTCATAGAGCACGCTCTTTTAACCAATGACAGCACACATTATATCTGAACTTTATTATAACATTCTATGAAGTGTCCTTCTTCTGGTAACCATTATAACCTCTTGGGAATGGAAATTGTGAGATGCTCTCTTTAAGGAGAACTTCAAATGATGTGTTCATTTTCTTGTATTTAGGCTGATACATGCCATGCCTACCAGATTCTCCACAAAAATGGTATTCCTGACGAAAACATTGTAGTCATGATGTATGATGACATTGCCAATAATCCCTCGTAAGTTCACTCAATTCCAATTTATGTATCTTAATTAGATGGACTTAGGCTCTGAACTAATGTAATATCTCAAATATGTGGGAGACACGTTTAATAGTTTGCCTTAAGAAGTCCAGGGCTGAGTCATGGTGTTGTGTTCTTAGAAAGAAACTTTACCATAATGCCCCTCTCTCCCCAGGAGTATAGAAGAGTACCAATGAGAGGTATCAGGGACGCACCCAACATAAGGGGGGGGAGGGGGGAGGGGAATGGAAACTGCAACAGGCTGGCATTGCAGCCAGGGGATGTAGGAATTCTCCTTGTTACTTTAAGAATCCAACATAAGCTCTAGCTGGAAAGGCCTCTAGACAAGATGTTTTCCAAAAATGTTATACATGTTCATGTACACACACTTGGGGTGTAAAGTGTAACAAATGAAGATTATACAGATAAAGGGTGGGGTTTAGAAGAACAGGGTGAATACTAAGTATTGAGTTTTGTGGGACCACTTAATTAGCCAATCATACATGTACATGGGAAGCTAAAAATATGAAGGACTTATTACAATTTTACAATGTGCTCATCATAATAATTATTGTATGCATGGAAATTAAGAAAGTTGGCATAATCAGGATGTTAGATAACCGTGTAGTCTATTCTGTGTACCGCTAATGGCACATGACATTACATGGATCAAATTAACTGGTTTCAGCAAAGATTTGTGTTAACTCATGTTGCTCATTCACTGGCTGAGATTGTGTAGTTATCCCTCAATACAAGAGAAGAAGCTAGGACAAGAAAATATTTTGGGTATTTTGTTCACAAACATCCCATTTTTACAAAGGAATTGAATTAATCAAACTAAAGTAGTCTTGTTTATTATCAGGAATCCAACACCTGGCATCATTATAAACAAGGTTAGTTGATTGAATTATATTATATATCTTTTATTGTTTCCTAACCATTAATACATGCATCTTATATGATTATTAAAAAATAATCATCCTAAACTTTACAGACAGCTATAAATTAATTTATTTATAGCATAGTACTATAAGAACTGTTGATGATTTTTGAGCTACAGTGATTGTTATCAAATATTTATATGTAGTGTGCTTCCCAGTAATTTCTCTGAGGAGCATGTGGTGTATAATGGAAGACTGAGTGGAGTCCAATTCAGCATGTAATCATGTGAATGATAAAAAAAATCGGATGACCATGTGGTGGGAGTCTGATTTGTTAATCATGAGACAGTATATTTAATATAGAGAATTGGACCACAAAGTTCTGTGACCTATTAACCCTAAGTATTACAAAATTCAAGAGAGAAACTAGACATCGTATATATACAATTTCATAAAAAAGGGACAACTGCACGTGCACATGACTCTTACTGTCCACATATTTAGGTATGACGTGTTGACATTGTCCAATTACAAGCATGATGTGTACACATATCCTATAGGTGTCCAAATTGGGCTGGTGATAACCAATTACATTCAAGAATTTTGTTATAATTTTGATTAAATGTAGTACTGTATCATAAACTAAATCACTCTTATATTTTTCCTTACTCAGCCAAATGGAGACGATGTGTACAAGGGTGTTCCAAAAGACTACACAAAGGAGGTAAAACTTTCTTAAGTCAATCTTGAGTAAATATTGAGTAAATTTTTCAAAATGTAGAATCATTTTAAAGCTATTGTTGGTAATGTTCAAAACTTTTTTGGCACAATGGTATTATGGTCAGGAGAACTTCATTTCAGATAATCTATTTTTACATGTGGCTAGATGTTGTGGGTGGATGTTGATTACTTCTCTGGAAATTCATGGAACTACTTGAGGGCTGACTTTTAGACCCTATATTTTTATTCTATATTTTATCTTAAGTTTATCTTCCCCCTTTGAGTATCATCCTTTATTCTCTGCCCTTTTGCCCTCAGCCCTCACCTGGCCATTCACCCTTGCCCTTCAGTCCTAACCATTCAGCCTACCCTCTACCTTCTCATACCTTATTCTGAATCCCTTACCCCCAACACCTCAGCTCTCACTTTTTCACCCCGCTCATCCCTCTAACTCTGCACTCCTCATCACTCACCCCTCAACCCTCAGCCCACACTGAAACCTCTCCATACCATTCTTTGCCCATCAGCCCGCACTCCTAAACCCTCACTCTTCACCCCACCTATTCTTCACACTCAGCACAATATATTTCCCACTACTCAGCCCTTACTCTCTATGCCACCCCTCTTCCTCACTCTGCACTTTTCATTCCTCACCCCACAGCCCTTAGCCCACACTCTCACCTTCCCCACTTCATTCTTATCCTCTCATTCCTCTATTCCTCTCTTTTCCCCCCCCCCCCCCACCCACTCCTTAGCCTCGAGCCCTCTTCCTTAACCCTCACACCATAGCCCTCTGCCATCACTCATCCATCTTTACCCTTCCTCCTTCAGTTCTAACCTTTCCTTCACAGTTCAAAGCCTTCAATGTTGATCTCATTTTAGACATGGTGTTTGGTCAGGTAGAAAACTGCATCTACATGTACATGTAGTTAATTATACCACCATGACTGATTGTACGTGTAATTAAATCCAACTGTTATGTGACAGAGAGACAAAGAGTAGACATGTATATATGTTGTGGTTCAGTTTTATCCTTGGGTCAAATTTTATTTTCCTTTGTTTATGAGTATTGTAAATAGAATAACAAGTTTGAAACAAAAGGAATGAAAATTTGAACTAAGGATAAAATTGAACCACATCATATACATGCATGGTTTCAATGCCTAACTTTGTGTTACATGTTTTTTGTTTTTTATTCTGTTGATATTGATCCCATTGTTTAGGATGTGACACCAGATAACTTCTTGAACATTCTGAAGGGAAATAAACAAGCCATGAGTGGGATTGGTAGTGGAAAAGTGATTGACAGGTTCAGCATTAAATGCAACGTATAAAATATTGTAGCTGGCCATTGCATGGTCACGATGATCTTCATTTATGGATGGTGACTCTAAATGTACATATATAATCATGTGTCAAGACAAACAAAAAGTATTTGTTTATTACATATAGCTATTATGAACAACTAGCTATATTTAACACCTCTTTTATGACTCATAGGGTGAGTTATTTAAACAACATTAAGCTGTTGTATAACAAAACCATGTCCTAAACAATCCCCAATTCAGCTGGACCTTTTTATCAAACTTTTTCTATGTGAGCAGTGATAAGAGGGTAAAAAACTAACAGTGAAAGGACATTTATTAGTTAGGTAAATCAACACTCTTACAGAGAAAGCCTAAGGCCCACTGATAGCATGAACTGGTGGTTCGGGTTAGACCTCATGTAAATAAAAAGCCTTATAGCTTGGACTACATGAGGATTTATAACCCAATCTCAGTACTTTTTACAGGAAATTTGCTTTTTCTTTTCTTTCCCTCTCAGTGGGCCAAATGACCATGTTTTTGTTTATTTCACTGATCATGGAGCTACTGGACTCATTGCATTTCCAAGTGATGAGGTGAGTTTCTGAATCAGGTAATTGCAAAATCCCAAATGTAATGCATCTTACTTTATTGCATTTCCAGGCCTTTCAATCACCTGCAAACTCCAAGGTTAAAAGCTAATTTGCAATTTTGTTTCATGTTTTGTTTTACTCCTGATTGCATGACTCTGCCATCTGAAAGCAGAGAAATACTAAACTGAGTTATATTCTCCAATCATAACTCAGGAACACAACCTTGCATGTTATATAAAAGTCCAGTTGATGCAAGAACCATGGTGTGTTCCAATGCAACTTTACAATCAAAATAAGTTTGTGATTTATTTATGGAGAAGGGAAATTCCACAAAGGTTGCACCAGATCAAGAAACTTATACTGCTGCAACCATGCTCTGAGACAAAGTACTACTTGTCTATTGTTTCCTAAACTTGTGGTTGCATCTCCATTCTTTCCAGGATTATCAGCACAAATTCAAAATGTGGCACATTGATTATAATCAAATGAACTGCATAAGAACAAAACTAAGAATATCTTCAATGTTGTAATGTTTGTGCAACAGACATCAAGGACTTCCATAGTGTAGAACTTGGGTCTTATAACCCATCAAGCAGAGAGCATTGTGTGATTGGATGAGTTAATTGAGTTTGTGCTGCTTATGTTGAGGCCTTTGGGGTTATTTAGGGGCAACTCAAATGTGCTCCACGTAGGCAGGGGTGTAGCCAGACTTTTTTTTATGAAAATGTATAATTATATAATTATTTAAAATAGGGGGTTGGAGGGCACTGGCACCCCTGGACCCTGCCTCCCCTTGCTACACGCTTGATGTATATCTATACCTTTAAATTATGCAGAAAAAAGTTGTAATACATGTTGTTGGATGCCTGAATATCTACCCCTCTTAAGGGGAAAATAGTGCTTTCAAAAATTTTTCCATGTTTCGTTGTTTCTCTCTTCTCTTCAATTGGCCAATGCTAAAAAGGGTAGAGGTCCAAATTGTTTCCATGCACAGATTCTGTGGATTGTGATCTTAGTGAACGAAATTAATTTTTTTTCTCTTCAGTTGATGGCACATGACTTAATAGCTGCCCTGGATGAGATGTATGAAAACAAGAAATTCAGCAAGGTATGACAAATGAGTAGTCTTATAAACCAAAGATTCTGATCAGTAGTTTATTTAAGATTCAATGTACCATGTACAAGTGTATGACAATGTTAGTGATTCACCTTGTATCTTGTTGTGTAGTCTCATGTACTGTAAGTTTGGCTTTTCATGTGTAATAGTTGTCACTGAAGGTTAGGGCAGGGCAGCGAACAGGTGATGTTATAGGGTCACCTTGACAGAGATGTTAATAATACTTGCTAGTACTCAAAAAGATTTTCCGTTTTTAATCACTTCAATCCTACAATTTTTTTTAAAAAATATATACAATTATATCATTTGTACATGAGAGGAACAGTTGATTGGGTAGTCTGATTGAAAGTAGTCCACAAAAGGACTATTGTTGGTTGTCATGCATAACTGATGTTGCAACAACATTATGGGAAGCCACCATCAGAGTTAAGTAAGAGGTTATTTTGTCAGTCGATTGATGTTAAGTCTGGTTCAGGAAAAGTGATTGGTCAGTTTAGCCATGATTTCATTGGCTGTAAGACTAATATAGCAGAAGTTGGTAGTGATTGGTCAGTTTCAATTCTTTGGTAATGTTAGGTCTTCATGTTCAATTCTTTTGTGAACACGATGACAACTACAATGTATTCTTACTTGAAGATTAGACTTCACAATCAAATATATGGTTGGTAGGTACAAAAGTAAGATCAAATAAGACAGCTTGAGAATATCTGACAGGAGGTCTGGCACTTTTTTCCCTCAGTTGGTGTTCTACCTTGAAGCTTGTGAGTCAGGGTCCATGTTTCACAAGAAGCTCAAGAACAACATAGACAGTATGTGTGCCTTCTATTTCCTGGGCAAAATGCATTTTGCAGGAAAATTTTTTATCATAGAGAAAATTTAAACTAACAAGAAAATAAAGGAAGTGTTGTTAGTATGAGGTTCCTGTTGGAGTCATGGGTGGAAACCTCATCTTTGAAACACTATACTTATTTTCTTTTTAAGATTTTTATCCTTCTTCATTATTTGTTGCACTTTGGAGGGGAGGGGTAGGACGGGAATAGTTATGCGATGAAGATAAGGAGAAAAAAAGTTGAAATGGAACATTCAGTTCTCAAGCAACAAGATGTATCTTAAAGACGCCATAAAAATCTAGCACAAGATAATTTTTTTTAGAGTTTCATACCTCTCAAGGCTGATTCTAAACCCTTTACCTCCCATGAGTGACCAGGAGAGAATTTCTCCCCACAATATCAAGACAATATCAAGCAGACAAGTGATGAGAATAAAGAAAATATAAATTATGGGATTGTTAGTTGTTCCAATACCAAATTCTCCATTGACATCATAAGACAGGGCGTGAAATTAACTTTTTTTTCTGATAGCCACTTGGCTTCTAAATTCTTCAAAGTGGTAGCCAATTCAAAAAAAGTTGGTCGCCATTTTCAAAGACAAACAAAATCTTTCTTTATGCAGTCAGCGTTCTAGATAGACCCTCCAAAATTAAGTTAGGGAAAAGATCTTTTACGTGCTACAAAGTGGACACTAGGATGTATGATATACAACGTTCAGGCTCATCTAAATCCAAGATGGCGTCTAGTTATCGATCGAGATGCATGTGCTACGTTTTGGAAACAAACTTAACGAGGAAGTTTGCCGCGGATTTATCTTTGCAAATTTATTTAATTCTCTATATCTCTTGGTAAGGTTATGATGAAATGTTGTAGTCGCCAATTTGGCGACTAACTTTCAGGATTTGGTCGCCAAAATGAAAAATTTAGTCGCATTGGCGCCTGTATTAGGCGCAATTTCACGCCCTGTAAGAACTGTATGGCAGTAAGTAAGGGGAAAAACTAATGGCATCCGAGGCTTCTTGAAGGTTTTATCACTTATTTTGATTAACGACTGATGTATGTGATTGTCGGGATCTTTTTTTTTCTAGTCTATGCGACTACTGCTGCCAATCCTGATGAATCTTCCTATGCTTGCTACTACGACAAGAAAAGGCAAACGTACCTTGGGGATGTGTACTCTGTGAAGTGGATGGAAAACTCTGATGCGGTATGTGACATCACTTACTTCTCGTTTAATTTTTGCAATGCTGAGTTCTTTCAAAAGTCGTTCGTTCTGTTAGTAATGGTAATTGCGGACCATGGATTAGGAGATGAACTAGTATCTGTTTGACTTCATATCGATTTGCAGGTTGATCTGACTAAGGAGACACTCATGAAGCAATTCCAAATTGTGAAAGAAGAGACGAACACTAGTCATGTGATGCAGTATGGAGACATGGTATATTTATTTTATATGAAACGAATACGACCCCCTACCCCGTCATCTTTCCCTGACTATTCACCAGTACCTATTTATACTCCTGGGTGTATGGTGAGGGTAAAGTGTCTTGTCTAAGAGCACAAGACAAAGACCAGTCTACGTCTCGAACCTGCTAAATAGTAATACAGTTCAATCAATAAGAGCATTTCCTCTGTAAGAGAGGAAAGAAATAGAATCATAAACTTAGCACATAGCTTCTCCAGTGTGGAATTCTCAAGCCCTTCCGGTAAATGTGCGCTTATTCTAGCTCTGTTCAGGCTGTAAGTGATAAAGATGCATCTATACATGTGTACATGCCTTTTGACAGTAAGGTGAAGCTAACATGATTAAGCGCATTTTTTCTGTGACAGGATTATGTTAATGATGACCTGGACGAGTTCCAAGGTGACGGCATGGGAAGTGTTTCCGGAAAATCTCCGGAGGAGTATCGTGGGGAACCAATTGTAAGAGCTACTTGTAGTTAGGCCACTCTGCTAAATACTGTTCTGTTCATTGATATTGCAAGTTTGGTTTTACTTCATGCAAATGATTCCCTTTTTTTTTTTTTGCTGGCTCAGCCTTACTGGGGCGTTGTAATTGAAGTCTCTTTTGTAAAACATTCGAATGTTGGGTACGTTTGCGAGCGCAAGAGCGTATTAGATGGTGTCTTTTGTCAAGAAATCCCAAATGAATCAGATATTATTTAGGGAAAGAGGGGATAAGTTTTTCAATAAAAAAAATTACACGGGAAATACTTTATTTTAAACTAAAGTTAACATCGCTGTCATTTATACAAGTACGCTGAACGTGTATGGTATGCTGAGGGGAATAAGGTCATTTGAAGAAGCTTACATCAAGAAATACTCAAATCTGCATGGATATTAAAGATTAGTGTATGGTAAAACAGTGGATAGCGTTGATGGCGCGCTCTGATTGGCTACTCCAACTCCGAATATCCTTTGTCAGCATAGATATACTAAAACAGTGGATAGCGTCGAGGGCGCGCTCTGATTGGCTACTCCAACTCCGAATATCCTTCGCTATTCACCCCCGAGCAACTCACTTGGGATTTGCGTCCGAAACTGTTGTAATCGTTTCAGGAATAAGCGCGTTAAAATCATCTTTTTGAGCTGTTATATCACTGTTTTAGTATATACTTAGACAACTGTTCACTCCAGTGTCGGTGGCTAGCCGTGGTTATTTACCTCGCTGCTTCGCGGCTCGGTTTATATCCACCCCGAGCCACCTCCACTCCGGTGAATAGTTGTGAATTATGATATTCTCCGAAACGGTCTTGTTCTGACTGTAATCAGAGTTAATCATAATGCTTATTGAGCCGTGGAAAATGATATAAGCATGTTACGCTGTAAATTCGTTTCAAACGTGGGTCTAATTTGGCCATCACCCCATCCTCTGTCAATTATTGTGCTCAGTCTTTTCTTGAACGCAAGTAATTGAATTTCAGAGTTTATATTTCGTCAGCATATTTTTAAATTAAACTAAACGGGTTGCAAACGACGAACTAAAGGAAGTACGCTTATTTTTCAAGATCCTGTCTCCCTTACAGGTCTGTTAATTTGGAACAGGCGAACAACTCTGATAAAGAATTTCACAAAAGGAATAACTCTAACTTGTTGGGTTACATTTATTTGCAGACCGATGCCATTCCTTCACCAGATGTCGAGCTGAATATCCTTCACCATCGCCTAAAGGATAGCGCGAGCCTGGCCGAAAGACGAGAAATCGCTCGTGAAATCGAAGAGTTGCTTGAGGTAGAATATGACTGTTGTTGTTGTTGTTTTGTCTTTTTTTTTTAACATAATTGTTTTAAATGTTTCTTTTGACTTGACTTGCCTTATGAACTCCAAAGTCATTTAGAGTTTTTTTTTTGGAGATTACGTTAGGGTTTTCACGGGTTATCAGCATGTAAGATAGAAGTAGAACTATTTTCCTGGAATTTTGGAATGACCCTTGACAACAGCCTCACCGTCTACTTTACTCTGCTGTAAGGAAAAATTCTTCCTACGTAGAGGCCCACAATCGGGTCGCACTCAAAGATTTTGATGGAAAGAGGAAGTTTGATGTTTCAGTGTGCAAGAGCGTTTAGTTCAGTGTGCAGCAGAAAAGCAGTGCTACCCCCAAATGCAAAAATTCTCGTGTTGCTTATCCAAATAGATCAGGCTCCACACACTAACAACGGTTTAACTCATGACCACATGACGTCACTTTATCTCTCGACCCAGTTCTCTGACTGAAATCAGAATGAAACGTAGGCTTGCAGCAATAGACAGTTAATATGAAATATCGCGATTTAAATGATCGGACTTGGGTATAGTGTGCCAAATTTAAAATAAAAATCAAGGAAACACTAAAAAGAGTATTTTTCATAGTTAACGCACTTTCAGTAAACTGTAAACTTTGAGTTGTTCGTTTTGTTTGTTCAAAAAACAGCGGAAGGAAGGTGTCAGAAAAACAATGGAGTCGATTGTGGAGCAATGTACCTCCTCTGAGGAGCAGAAGACTCGGGTCCTGAAGACTCGTGCTGATCCGGAAGACTTTGACTGTTATAAGCAGGCTGTCAAAACTTTCTCAAAGACCTGTTACAATCTGGGACAGGTAATGACGACCCCCCCCCCTCCTGTTTAGAGGTGTTCTAATAATATAATTCCGAAAACTCTACTTTAAGACACATGGCTATCACTGTAACAGCCAGTGCCAAATAAAATCTCACCCCTAATGGCTACCAGCTTTGAAAAAAAAAAACAAATAAGCTGGAACTTACAACTCAAAAGCGATGAAGACAACTACTTCCTCTCTTGAAGATTTCTCAAAAGTATGTCGTAAATCTGAAATCAAAGGGGAAAGTTAATTGTGTAACAAGTATCGTTGCGGTTTCCGACATTTTTTTTGATTGGTAATCTTTAAGATTCCTTTGATTTTTACGAAATATCGCAACGGTTAATTTGAGGATTTAGAAACCCAATTGCTCTTCAAATTTCTCCCGAGCACAACAAGCATCCACTTGGAAGGGATGTACGGCTATGATCATTCAAAGACTGTATCCACCAAGGAAAACATTGCTAGTTGAAATTAAGAAGAAAAAAATAGAATGCTGTCCCTGCCTTCTTAGCCTCTTTTCATACTCATGGTGCTGTTTTTAAACTTCTCAGAATGACCACGCCCTGCGTCACGTGTATGCCCTCTCTAACTTGTGCGAAGAAAACATTCCAACTGAAATGTGAGTATGGTCTTATACATTTGCTTTCAATTTCTTTATAGTAACGCTATCTTAATTTGCAATTTACTTTTAGTTTCCAACAAAGTATAAAGCAGGTAGGAAACTGTTGAATCTTTAAAAAAAAAAACCTTCATACCTATCGACACAAAATTTTCCCGCAGGGGGCTGGATGGGTGTTTCCATACAGGCATTTTATTGGACTTTTGAGTGGAGGATTTCTCGTTATCATAGCCAAAAAGGGTAGTAGTAAGGTACCTCAGGGTCCCTCCCCTCCCCTGTTATTGACGGTCGTAGTAGATTTTGTTACTTTGTTGACTTGTTGCAATAAATCCCTTTTCGTCATCCTCATTCATTGCGTGACAGTTGCTACTGTAACGACTCCAACCAAAACAAAAAGGAAGCGAAGAAGAACAAACAAGAATTGTTTTCTGGAGTTTCAGCGCCTCACCAATGGGACCAATCCTTGGGAAAAATTGAAACGAAAAGAAACGAAATGAGGGTTGCTTCTCTTTTCCTTTCTCTTTTTTTTCTTTTTTTCTCAAAATAGACACATTATGCTTGTGAATTACTCTTGTTAACTTTCGCCGTGATTTCACTCCCAACAGGATTGTATCTGCAATCATGAAAGAGTGTGCTGGAATCAATTAAAAAAGGAACATCCTCTGTCTTCGAATTTTTAGTATTTGCAAGGCCTGGAGCTTTTAGCTATTTTCACATATGTTGATCTTTTCTCTTTTAAATGATTAGATAGAGTTTTTACTTTGTATACTTTGTATCCTAATTTTTTGTACTTGATGGTTTCAATTCTATTTTACTACGTTCTTTGATCTGTTGACCGCTGCAAGGTGATCAGACTATTAATGATTTATCTCTGGTTGAGCTAACATTTGAATGAAGAAGTTAGTCAGAACTGGGATACAAAAGTTTGAAACATTTTTTAAATTGTACAATGGTATCTCACGCTGGCTAACAATTGAGCTTAACTCAGGGATAAATAGAATAACTCTGTATCATGTTTTTGATCTTAAAAGTGCTAGCGATATAACATTGTAATTCCGCCTTCTTGGCAGTAAAGATGAAATGTAAAAAACCGATAGGTTAGTGTTTGCTTCCAAAGTACCACTGCCTTGCGTTAATCAATAATACACGAATTATTAATTTTTTTATCAGTTCTTTTTAGGAATATGAATAAAACTTCTGAAAAATTTGTAGATTGTGCATGACAATAAAAAATGCTGCAAGCTAAAACGAGAGGCTGAAATTCTGCCATCATGCTTTTTCTTGCGCTCCACATCCTCCCTCTAACCCCCCCAACCTCCCCCCCCCCCCCCTTCACAGGAAGGTTTTCTTTTGTGAAGACTTTGTGTGCGTAATTTGGACTTGTTTCCTTCGCGTCCCATTTTTTCTGTTTCATGAGTTTCTAATAAAAATTTTCTTCCGTGAGTAATTTAGACTTGTTTCCTTCGCGTCCCATTGTTTTCTATTTCATGAGTTCCTGATAAAAATAGATTTTTTTAAGTTGTTCAGCAGACCTCGTTGAAATTTCAGTCCAATTACTCGAGTGTCCCTTTTAATTTTTTTCTTTTCTTCAGCTGTTTTCCAATACGAAAGCTTTCCCTATTCGAGACTTTATGGGCCCGTTTTGGCCCATTGTCAATGTGCAGCCTCCGCTCCGCTTAGGTAACGCTTCTCCTGCGTGGATGAGGGGAAATGGAAAAGCCTGCTACACAGACTAATAGCTAAGCATAACTAGAAATACACGGCGCCTAGAGAAACTTTCGCAAGTAATTTTTAAACGATTATCTCGGTAACGCAAAAAAGCGAGAAATATGTCGATTAAACGCTTTTTATTTACAGTTAAAATAACCACATTACTTTCCCTTCTGGCGCACCGTTATCAAAGACTAGAGCTACAGTATAAGAAGACCACAACAAAACTTGCAAATGGAGAACTGGTTACAACAAGCTTGAACTCAGGTGTCCCAAAAATCCTCGTCAGCAACTTTGTCGATTCACAGTTTCATTTGCAATTATAGGATATAAATACTTGTGAGAAAAATTAAAAATTTAAAACAAATTATAATTCTTCCCAATTTAAGTAAGAAATAGTTGATAAAAGATCCTTAACCTAAAACTGAAAACAAAGAAAAAAACAACAAACCACGCTAAATCCTTTCGACAAAATCCAGATAAGTCGAAAACTTGTTTTCATGACTTTTCCCTTAAATCTTCCTACAGGCTTTAAATCAGCACCTAAAGAGTGGCGAATGGTATTGCGGAAAAAAGAAAACGCTACAATTAATAAAGATAATTATACAGTATTCATAAGGCTACGCTGCTCTGTCCTTTCAATCCTCAGGGTTCTTGGTAGGCAGGAAAACACAGCTGACATTCAGGCAAGAAAAGATATCGCAACACAGACCGATCTTTTCGCACTGAGAGCCACCTGGACTGTTCATGCATATCAAACGTTAGCACAGGGCGTGAAATTAATTTTTTTTTCTGATAGCCACTTGGCTCCTAAATTCCTCAAAGTGGTGGCCAATTAAAAAAAGTTGGTCGCCATTTTGAAAGACAAACAAAATCTTTTTTTTTTACGCTGTCATCGTTCTAGAAATTAAGTTACGGAAAAGATCTTTAACGTGCTTCAAAGTGGACACTACGATGGATGATATACAGCATTCAAGCTCACCTAAAGCCAAGATGGCGTCTAGTTATCGATCGAGATGCATGTGCTGCGTTTTGGAAACAAACTTAACGAGGAAGTTTGCCGCGGATTTGTCTTTGCAAATCTTTTTAATTCACTATATTTCTAGCTAAGGTTATAATGAAAAATTCTAGTCGCCAATTTGGCGACTAATTTTCAGGATTTAGTCACCAAAGTGAAAAATTTAGTCGCATTGGCGCCTGTTTAGGCGCAATTTCACGCCCTGTAACAGCACTCCCGACTGTTTCTCGGGAAACACGAATGTAAACGTAAGGTCGTGCTTGTTTGACTTGCTCTTGAATGGAATTCAGTTCTTGCTCAGAAGCGGTTTGAAATAGGTTAACGTCGTACAGTCGTGACCTTTTGACGAGGTGTGGCACCAGAGAGTTTACCGCGCGACCCAGTGGATTGTCTGACAGGTCCAGTTTGAACAACTCAGGAATGAATTTAAGGTTCTCCAGCAGACCTTGTAAATCTTGCTCATCCAAGTGTAATGCAGTGAGCATTAAACGTTGCAAGTTAGGGAAAAACTGAAAGCTCTTTGTTAATGGGGCAAGAACACCTCTAACACAAAAACCACTAAAATAGAGCGTTTGCAACAGCATTTCTGTGTTAATTCCGTCAAACAGCGCCTCCATTTCCTCGACATTCAAGATGCTTCCATCACTCCCAGTTAACTTGAGTTTTCTCAAAGCCGACATCTCGGCAAGTGACTGACCGAGTGCCACAGCAACTGCTCGAGACAAGGTAACTCCGCTGAAAATTACTTCATGAGGCAAATTCGGAGCTGTTTCAAGACACACTATGTTCGCAGTGACCAGCGCATCACACTGTACACTCAAGCTCTGAAAAGCTGGAAGAAATCTTAGGCATCTCAGCAAACCACAAACATTCTGCTCATTCTGATTTTCGGAGGAAATTTTTAAATTTACTTTCAACAGATTTGGCAACTCTCCAAAACGTTTAACAAGTCGAGTAAGGCAGCTTCCCACTCTGAAACCACTGAAAGACAACTGTTGCAAATTAACTGTTTTGTCGAGACCACCAAAGAGAGCTTCAACTTCTTTATCCTGCATAATTATCTCACCTGAACTAAATAAGCAGAGTTGTTCCAGGGATGACATTGTAGAAAGTGCCCGACCGAGCGCCGAGATTACTGGCGGAGTTAGGCTTATATTCCACAGCTCCAGGGTCTCAAAACGAGACAATGTCAAATGGCCCATTGTGTTTTCCTCTCCCTCGCAACCTTCACGAGCCAGTGGTCTACATTCAACGACGAGTATGTTTAGGCGAGGAAAATATTCCGAAAGGAATAAATCGCTCGCTAGAAAACCACACATTTCGCTATTGTTTAAATCAATGTCCAGCTCCATCATTGTCATTTTGGGGAAGAAACGAAAACTGTCGGTGAGTGGGGCAAGAACACTTCTTTCGCTAAAATCATCTGAAGTAGATCTGTGCGATGCCAAACACTCGTTGAATCCACTTGGCAAAGCCTCCGTCTCTCCAGTTTGCAAAACAATCCCTTCCTTTACAAAGAGACTGTCTAACGACATTTGAGGGAGCAGCCGACCAAGCGCCCTAACAACCGCGGGGTTCAGGGTTATTCCACTCAAGGACAGTATTTGGAGAGCCGCCAGTGTGCAGCTAACCTCTGTTTCCACCCTCTCAGAACAGTCGGCATGGAACGGAATCTGTCGCTGGCCCTTCACAGTCAATGACATCAAATTGGGAATGCATCTTACGCCCCAGAGCAAATGAAAAAAGTTATGTTCATTCAGGCTCACCTCGCCTATATCCAAATACTCTAGCTTAGGAAAGAAGCGCAAACAGTCGCAAAGTGGGGCAAGACAGCCTCTCATGCTGAAACGCTGGACAATAAGCCGGCACAAAGGCAATTCCTCGCTGAAACCTCCAAACAGAGCATCCATTTGTAGCAAATGCAACACACTTCCATCCACACCGATAAGCTCCAATGTTGCTAGGGAAGACATTCTTGGAAGACACTGACCCAATGCTTCGGCTGCTTTCCTCACCTTCCAAAGTGTTTTCATCATTCTCACTGTTACTACAGTTAGAATGAGAAAACGTAAATTCTTTCAAAGACGACATTTCAGAAATCAGCCTACCGAGTGCCCTGGCCACTGTTGGAGTGAAGCTTGCATCAAGCAGAAATAGACGACCAGAATACACTTGCAACCGACCCGAGTTCCCTTCTCCTTTACAATCTGCGCGAGCCACTGATTTGCAATGTATGCTTGTTCTGTGCAAACTAGGAATATTTCTTAAGCACTCCAGAAAAACAAGAAAATTGGCGTCATTAATAATGAAATTAATGTCAATGTCAACATATGCCCATTGTAATTCTGGAAACTGCAAACTGTTTATGAGGTGATCAAGACGGCCTTTCATGCTGAATTTATGAAACGCCAACTGCTGCAAGGGCAAACGCTCTTTAAATCCACCAAACAGCACCTCAACTTCCCCGTCTTGCAAAATTCTATCATCTCCCTCAAAAATTCTATCATCTCTCCCATAAATTCGCAATTCTTTTAGCGCCGACATCTTAGGAATCAACTGGCCGAGCAACTTGGCCACTGCTAATGTCAGGCTTACATTTGATAGGCACAGCCTGTTGAGAGTTTGGTGGGTGAAGCTGGCCTGCATGACTTCTTCCTCTGAGCATCCTCTGACTTCTTCCTCTGAGTCACTCTGTAGTGTCCCAGTTAAAGAAAGAGTCTCCAAACGCGGAATAAATTCAAGATTCCTGAACAAATGAAGCAAGTTATGCTCATTCCAGGTGATAGAATGGAGTTTTAGGCGTCGCAATTGGGGAAAGAGGCGCAAACTGTCGCTTAAGGGAGCAATACAGCCTCCGATGTTAAAATCCATAAACCAAAGCTCACTTAAAGGTAGTGTTTTGTGAAATCCGCCAAACAGCGCCTTCACTGGCAAAACATCTCCGTTACTTCCACCAACTAAAATGAGCTTCTCTAAGCACGATATTTCAGGGAGTGACTGCCCGAGAACTGAAGCGGATGATGGTGTTAACGACGTAAGGGCCAGATTCAGGTGAAAGACCCTAGTGAATTTTGGAAGTAGAGCAGCAAGTTTCTCTGCTTCTGATGCAATCAGGTGACACTGACTATCACGTACAGAACCAATCTGCAACGTGCACCTACTCGGATTTGGTACTGATTTCAAAATGTCACAGACAGAACCATCAGCCCTTTCAATGATAAGGCTTTCTAAGCATTCACAATTACTGATAACCCGACTTAGCGCTTTCAAAGTTGAGTTGTTCACCATACCACCACAATGTAAATATCTCAGTTCTGACCACCACTTTTCGAAGGAAGATTGAACTGACGGCACAGCCGTTCCTGTAAATAGTCTGCCAGTTAAATCACAACACAGTCTTAGACTTCTAACGTAGAACTGAAACTGACGATTGCGAGATAATAGAACGAAAGTGTACCTGCATGAACAACATTCCCGATTCGTCTTCAAATTATCCAAAAAATCTCTAAGGGTAAACTCCGTCTCATAATTTCTAAGGGGTATGTCTAAGCAGCCCAGACACTGTGCCACCTCGCGCAGAACTTCTTCTTTACTACGAACCGTTAAAAACGAAACATCTGAAAAGTCAGTGAGATTGTTGACCTTCGTCTCTTTAAGAAGTTTAACTAGCTGATTGGTCACCACGACAGTTCCTCCAGCGCATTTAAACCAACTATTTAGCAGCTCAGATTTGGACTGAACTTCATGAAAGCATTTGTAAAGTAACCACATGAAGGTCTCATACATGAAGTTGGCACCGTGGTAAGAATTCCAGTCTAGTTCACGTTCGAAGGCTGAGAGTTCAAATAGATCCAGTTTAGAATAGGAGATTCTAACAGTTGCCATGAGCTCAAAAACTTTATGAGCTCCATCGTCAGACAAACCGCAAATAAATTGGAAAACGTTCCCAAATACTTGACAATCTTCAATGGAACGAGTGCATTTTTTTAAATCTCCAAGATCTCCTTTAGGGACGCATTTGTAGGTGATATACCACGCTGCTAGGAATTCTTGTATGCTCTTGTGAATAAACGATACCAACCTTGCTGGTCGAAGATTTTCCGAGAATTCGGTGACTTGAAGTAAGCCTATGAAACGGCTTTCTTCGCAACTAATCGAAGCAGACAGTTGATCAAACTCGAACACGTGATCATCCTTTAAAAGACATTCAAGAGCCACCTTTCCGATTTCAACCAGAAAATCCTCGTACTTGCCTATCCTGTGGAAGTCATCAGGGGAACTCTTTCCTTGATTATGATCCAAAACGTACTGCACGATCGCGTAATACAACTTCGTCTTGGTTTCTGGAAAGCTTTTAACCTTTCCTTTTTTCCACAACGTGCAAAAGAACAAAAGAAGTAACGGAACTCGTGCTAACTCGAACAACCCCTCTTTGTACAGATGACACACCAGCTGGTCAGCTTCTGTTTCGCCCCCAAGCATTTTGCACATAAAGGCCTCTCTGTCTTCTTCACTGAACCCGGTGATTTCAGCATGAACGGCTTTGAACTCACCTAATAGATCGCCAGCTTTGGAAATTCGAGTTGTGATTAACACACAACAGTTTCTCAGTTTATTGCCCATGAAAATTTTGTAGATATCAGAGGTGGTTCCACAACGATATTCGTCGTAGCCATCGAACACCAGCAAAACTTTCTCTTGATTATGGGTGATGTAACTAATGAGCTGTTCTGCCATGGCTGTGTCTTCCTCTGGAAAAATATTACTGCGACAAACAACATCTCGAAAACTTGAGTATTTGGACACCTCTTTCAGATTAATAGCGAGCACGAGCTCAAATCTCGTCAATGGATTTACCTCATCTTTGCTCACCTTGACCGACTCTTCCCTCTTCATTCTATTCCTTGAGGATTCTTCACAACCTTGAGTCACACTCTCAGCACCATACCTGGTTCCTGAATCCTGGTGTTTGTCAATCGTTCTTTCGTCCACAAGTTCAGCCCAGTCCAAACCCATTTTCTTCACAAAAGTTGTCTTTCCTATACCAGTCTCCCCTTGCACGAGTATCCTATTCAGTGCATACCCGTTCTCGTTTTCATTGAATACATCAGTATAGTGATTCAATTCAGGCTTTGATGATCCTTCTGGAGTTTGTTCCTTTTTCACCCAGGTCAGTCGAGTGTAAAGCTGCTTCATGTCCACGGGAGATTTCTTAGACCAGACAGAGGTAGGTACCGTGGCGGTTCTTTTGTAATGTTCTGCAAGTTTACTGCGACAGGTATTCACATCGAAACGTTCCGCAGAAGGAGATTCTGGTGACAAAAACAAAAGACAATCCGGATAACTACATTTGGATAAGCCAGATGTTTGGACCATGAAGTGATATAATTTTAAATACCCAAACATCTCTCCAATTTAAAAGATATAAGTAAAATCGTTCTCAAGGCTGTAATTTTAATTTTCATCTAATTGGAGGAGGCATTTTTAAAGAATATACGTGTCAAAAAATCCGTTTCAGTCATTATCAATAATGAGGAATAAAAGCTTTGTTCGAACAAGTAAGTCAAACTAACCCACGACATTTGGCTTCATTCGTTGATCTTTCAAAACCAGTTCCAGTTCTTTGACTTTGTCGCCCATCTCGGTAACCTCAATTTTCACTTTCTCCATTTTGACATCCGTCTCGCTCATGTCTTCCTCCAGTCGTTCCACTTTGACGTCTGTCTCGCCCAGTTCTTTCTTCAGTTGTTCCATTTTGACATCTTTCTGGGCCAGACCTCCCTGCAATTGCTCCATTTTCAAATCTGTCTCGGCCAGACCTCCCTGCACTTTTTCCACTTTGACTTCTGTCTCGGCCAGACCTTCCTGCAGTTGTTCCATTTTTAAATCTGTCTCGGTGAGACCTTCCTGTACTTTTTCCACTTTGACGTCTGTCTCGGCCAGACCTTCCTGCAGTTGTTCCATTTTTAAATCTGTCTCAGTGAGACCTTCCTGCACTTTTTCCACTTTGACGTCTGTCTCGGCCAGACCTTCCTGCAGTTGTTCCATTTTTAAATCTGTCTTAGTGAGACCTTCCTGTACTTTTTCCACTTTGACGTCTGTCTCGGCCAGACCTTCCTGCAGTTGTACTACTCTGACATTTGTCTCACAAAAACCACTCTTCAATTCTTGTACTTTTTCAGCTGACTCAGCAAGCCGTGATTCTACTTGTTGTAAGCGCATGCGAATTTCCACCTGAAAATATTTCTCGGCAGTCTGAAGTTTCTCTAGTATTCCCTTGGTCTCTTCTATCCATTCTTTCATTCCTCCTATCTGTTCCTCATGTTTTTGCCACTGATTTTGCGCTGTAGCGTGCTCATCTCGGAGAAGGACAACTCCATCTTGTAAGGTTAATAGCTCTGCCTGAGTTTTCACGTAGTTTGCCATAAGATCTTTAACGTTTTGCTGAACCAGAGAAAGAAGCTGTTGATCTACAGCATGACCCATACACAGCTGGCAACCTACAAACAAGAAAACAAACAAACAGTTCGATACTAGTCTCCTTCGTAGTCGCGGTGTAGAAAGTAATAAATGTCTAACACCTTCTTCCCTTAGGGGAACATTGCAGAACAACCCAAAGAATGGCTACGATGAGGAGTACTTCGATGAGAATACAATGGAACGAAGGATTGTGTGTGAAAATTATCCCTAACTTAAGGCATGGGCGTGGGGGCGTAAAATGGACCATACGTATCAAACTTTAATCAAGTCAAATTTTCCAAGCCATTCAGTAAAATAATTGCAACGTTTTGCTGAGGTTTAAATGCATATGCAAGCATGTTTCCACTTAACAGCAAAAATATTTCTGTACCTTTGGTCTGCCAATCTGAAAGCCGATCTAAAATGGTCGTCTCCTTTCCGACAGGGAGTCCCAGACTATTCACCAATCTCTTCAGCTTGAGGAAACAATCCTTAAAAAAAGCTTCCGTCCAGTCACTGAGATTGCAGTGGCCCCATTTGTTCCGGACATTTTCCCTGACATCATCAGCTGAGGACTGAATGGGAATTGATGGATATGGAGAGGGGAAGATGGGAGCAGGATTAGTAAACCCTAACAAGCGAAGTATGGCACTTATGTCCAGTGACTCATCGAAGGCCGAAAACTGCGCGAGATAATCTGGTAGATAAAGCTTGGCAAGCTCGACTGGATCATCAATGCTGTAATTGTACCGACTGGTGGATTTTCCATGAAAATGAAGATTGTTGTTAATATTCTGAAACTTCAGTCTTTTAAGGGTGCGATCAGCAGTGACCTGATGGCGAGTCAGTGTTTTTAACGTACAACCTGGAGTCAGGCCGCTGCAGTAGGCGTCCAGGTTTGTGTAATGGGTGTTCATTTCTTGTTTGATGAAATCTCGTAAGACTGGAGCAGCCTCTTTGTTCATAGCAATTCCAACCACAAGCCATCTCTTTTCTTCATCAGTCATCATCATCTTCAGTTTAAACCTTTGGGTTACCCCAGTACATGAACCAGTTCGTAGAATTCAAATTTAGAGACCAAATTTGCTAAAGTGTCTGAAGAAAGAGATTGAAATATTGCACATAAATAATAAGAATCAAGCAGAAAACAAAGCATTGGTTTTCACTCCACAGCAAGGATTACCATATCAAAAAAATTAAATTGAACACAAAGAAGGCAAGAGGGTAGTCATCATTTGGCTGGTTGGATACTGTACATCTGTGGTCAGAAACAAAACAATTTAATATTTTGTGGCATAAATGTGTGACCCAATGCCTGGATTGATGCAAAATGCACCAAAAGCAGCTCTTAATCATGACCTCCAATGGCTGTCATATGCAAATAATGTTTAGTTACGTAACAATAATGCATAGATCAATTTAAAGCTTCAATATCCCTCCCTGGTATGTGAACTTTTGAAGATTAGTTTCTTCAAATCCTTCCCCCCCCCTCCTTGAGGCAAAGATTGTATTCAAATGCCCTACCCAATTTTGTTGTAAACAAACTGTGACTCTCTACAAATTAACCAAGTTTTAAAACCTAGACCTTGTAGACTTATTCTTCTAAGCCATTTGCTTACAACAATCAACAATTAACCTCAACCACCTCCATATTAAACGACTACTCACTGACAGGCGAAGTGAATATTGTTGAATAATCCCCTGGATGAATCCATGCACAAGGAGACTATTGCAAGATATGATACAATCCTCAAACAATAAGAGCATGCGCTTCTCTAGAATCGCTAGAGTAATTTTGCTAATTAAGAATATAACACTTGTATTCTGCTCAAAAGATTTGACACTTCCAGTTCATATTCCCCATCCCAGCCAGGAGAGCTTCAAATTTCCCAGCCCCTCCCCCCCCTCCCCCTGGCACAGATGAAGGGGTCAAACGCTTGTGGGTTGCTTGAGGGAAGGGAAATTGAAGCTTCAAATTGATTTTAAGTTAATATTTAATTTCTAATTAATACTTTTGAATTTAAAAATTTAATGCATTAAAGGATAGGATCAGGTGCCTGAGAAATTATTTATCCCCTAAAGGGAGTCAGTGGGTTCAAACACAGTAACATTAAATACCTGATCCTACCATTTAGCTTTATCATAACCCTATAACTCCCAAGATCTGATTGTTAATTCTCTCCTCTAGCTGCTACACATTTCCTAGTAAATTGGTCATGAGAACTTAGTGCTAGATTAAGATAGCAGCTTCTACCTGATAAGTTTGAATATTCTCATTACCTGTTTGCTGAGTAATGTATGGATATTATAGGGAGAAGTTTAATGTTAATCACCTCTGGGAGTTAAAGGGTTGAAGCTAATGCTTAAGCAAATAAGCATCAATTTGGCAAGAAGTAGACTTAAAGATGCCACCCGTAATTACTTGCAAGTTTTTTGTGTTCCAATTTGCAATTTTCAGGATCAAAAGGAACAAATCAATGAGATATAATAAAGATTAACAGCACTGAGAACAATCAGTTTTGGCTAAATTAGTTAAGGTTCCTAAAAATTCAGAAAAATCAGAAAGCACATTGTTTCAGCTGATCAGAAGGTGTATCACTCAAAACATAATGATCTCTATATGAGTGTGGTGGGTTTAATAAAAATAAATTTTCTTGATCAGCTGCAGTATAGTCAGTTTGTTGTGTCTATAGTTTAAGGATATAAAACACATTATACTTTGAACCTCTATTAAATTAACATGCATCAAATGAGCAGGAAAAACTGGTCACAAAGACAATAATATGGAGCACTTTTTCTTTGTGTATGCTCTCAGGGATTAAGATGTCCTGGATATCAATGAATGTGGGAGGTCTGCCTGCAAGACAGGGCCCCCTTAATTTTGGTCATTGTTTAACTGTGATAAAGCTGCTTTGGAGTCAACAAGAAGGAACAGTGCACATACAGTCTGTACTTTTAAATGTTGAAGGCTAGCCCCCTCTTCCAAACTGTAAGGTGTCCATAGGTAAATATACCTCATCAATTATTCTACTAAGAGCAACACCCTCCATATAACTGCATATAACCCTGCAAGTAATTAGAGCGCCACTTATCTATTTCAGTGGAGCACAAAAAGTATTGTACCTTTGGTGTTATTTCTTGTTCCATTTTACTTGACTGGCTGAGAGGGTGGAATCCAGTGACTTTAATGGCTATTTTGATGCTTCCAGCAAATTCTTCCCTGGAATGAACAAAATCAAGTTTTAAAGATAACAATTAGTCTTCCATTTATCTACTAAGGCACATCAATGCAAATTTAGTGTTCAGTGTTATCTGATGATTTAGTTTGTAACCTGATGGCAACTCTTAGATGACGTGCAACATATGTAAACATAGGCATACTAAGCATGTAAGAGTTATTCTTTTGGGGTGGGTGGATTAATAGAAACATTGCAAGTAATGTCTACATTTTTGCAAAAGGAAGGAGTATTAATGCAGGAAGGAATGAAAATGTCAAATTAACTCACACACAGGTATTTTGTGGTAGATTGTGTGTGTTGCACGATCGCTGTAACCAGAAATAAGCTGTATTGGTGCAACTCTCTATACGCTAACAAAGAGTTGTTATTTCTTTTTTTTTTTTTTTTCAATTACTCAAAAAGTGACAAGCATTTTTTAACTGATCAGAATTTGTGCTCCATATATAGCCAGAGTTGACAGTTGCTGGCAAGATACCGATGAATTGTTATGATTTGGTGAAAGTCTGGTCGTAATAGAAAACAATTTGGCTGGGCCAATTTTAGAATTACCATAAGTAACAATTTATGGCGATAAATCTCTTTTTAAAGTAGTTAAAACTTCTATGTTTTGTTTTCCCAAGAGAGGTCTTGAGGGAATTTCACCCTTTGTAAATTGCACGTCTGTTTAACGCAATTTGAAAGAAAGAGTTCTAGCTCTTTAGAATGCTCTCACGTGATGTATCACGGGAAGACAAAACATACACGCTAAAGAAGTCTAAGGACGTTTGGGCTAAAGCACTCTCAAAGATTGACCAATATGTGTGAAATTTATCTATCATTTGTTTATTCTAGAAATGCCTGTTAAGTGGGCTTTGCCCTATTTGTGCGGTTCAAAGAACTAATTTAACACCTTTAACGATGTAGTTTGCGAAGTTTGATTATTAAAGTGTCTTAATTTCGTTTCTCGAACACGATTCGATTCGATTCGACCGAAAGTTTACGCGATTTTGTTCGATTTAGATCGCATGTGCCGGAAATCAGGGCCCGGAATACTTTGTCTAAGTTGAGCACTAGATGTGTTATTTCTTTCACGAACAACAATTTCACGGAAGATCAGAAAGGCTGATGCGGTCAATATTCAATTAAAGACATTACGTACCTTCAAGACAGGTAACGGTAGGCGGAAGAGAGCGCTAGCTCAAACAAAAGTCATTTCCGTGTAGCCATGTTCCTTCCTTTATCCGTCCTCACTATTGAAGAAAATCTTGTAGATACAGATTCTGTACGTCAACACACCAGACAGCGTCAAATGGTAAGATAAGATATCGAATTTAAGTGAATATTTCGTCACGCCTTAACTTGGAACCCACATCTGCTTTAGTCAGCACATTTCTGAAATCCCGTTCCAGGCTATCGCGGTTTGAATTGGGGGCCCGGTTCACTATCTCGTCCTTGTCACGTGACACGGCACTACAGCAGTCCCATTAGGCAGTTTTGGCTTTGCCAACCAAACTCAAATCAGAATCATTTATATGAGAACTAATTTCTCAATCCACTCTCAACGTCTCTCTTCCCAGTCATCTTTACGGTGAGATGGAAGTGGCTGTGAAGTAGTAACCCTTGTTAGCGGCCTGCACCGCAACTGAGTTTTCAGAAATGTCTTGTGTCTCAATACAAATCATCTGCATCATGCATGTTCATTAGTTGGCGTCCTCATGAAAAACCACAAACTACTATCGGCTCCAAGCCACAAAACCATAACGCAAGCTAAAGAAAAACATAATTTTGCCGCGAAAATGATCACATGGCTACTAAATCATTCCGCACGATGTAGTATATGATGTGACATCACCTCCGCACAAATTAAATCAAGCGAAAGACAATTAAAACGTTATTCAAACGTTTATTCTGAGATTGAAAATTCTACAAAATATGTTACACACATAAAATTTGACATAAACTGGCAAACGCGACGACGAAGTCCCGTTAACGTCTTGAGCGCTCTTCTGTTGCTGGGAAATCACGTCACTACTGCAGTACGAATTAAACGAACAGAACAAGGATCTTGATATCTCAATCTTCATCTTCTGAGCTGGATTCCTCTTCAAGTGATTCCTGCAAGAAAACATAGGCAGGTCATGAACAGAAAGCAGAAACCGAGGACAGCCTAGAAATCCAGGAGAACTTTCCATCCTGTATTATGTGTCATGATGTTCTAGTTCTTTCGTTTAGTTACAGTTTACTAACCTTCGCGTATTTTTCAGCCGCTTGTGCGATATCTTTGGGTACCCACTCATGTTTACCATTGGTAACTGTAAAAAAGACATGCATACATACATAAAGTGCAGTTTTCATTAGATTACCGAAAGAAATTCGGTAATTGTATGAAAGGTATGTCCTTCAACCTCGCTCTGTGATTAGTCAGAACAACTTGTCATCTCATTGGTTCCTCTTGAAATTCACCTTTGTTCTGATTGGCTGATACGATATCTTGGTTAAAAAAAAAGTGCAAAGGTACACTGTTAGACTTGTAGCCCTGACGCTTTGGGTGACTATTGTACCAATTTGTCCTAAGTACCACAAATTTGATGCTATAAAGTGAATGAGTGTCTGAGGGGCTTCATCGGTTTTCCTTCCTCTCGTCACTCAACTAAATTTGGGACCAATTCCTCAGACTTACAAAGTTGAAAGCGCATTGTGCTGGCTGTCATTCAAATGTGAGCCATGAGAATGGCAACAATGAAATCATAAAGAATACCTTCTCCTATCCAGCTTAACTCCAGTTCAAAGTTTTTGTCCTTGACTTCATCATGTACAACATATATTCTGCGAAAAATTCATGTACATATGTGATGAGGTAAATCATTGTAAGAATGATAGGATTGTAGACTTAAAGAAAAGTGGGAAACCAAAGCTTTTTTCATTTGACAACCGAGCGAAAATTCTCTTCAGTGTTGAGTGCAATGGAGAGATGGCCTAACAAGTAATGGATGAGAGGTGGGTGGGCAGGGGCTTATTTCAAACATTTTTTTAAATCAAGAGTTCAGCAAATATTCCAGTGAGGCAATTCAAAGAACAATGCATTTGAGGAGGCACAGGGCATTTACAAGAAGAAAACAAATGAGTGCAATTTGAAATTCAAAAAATTCCACATGGTATTGAAAAAGCAAAGACTTTTCAAACCTAAAATAAAATTTCCAACCTACATTTTAGCAACTTCTTTCACTAATTCTTCACATGTCATATCTTTCATCTGTAAACAAAAACAAAATTCATAAATTCCACAAATACATGTATTACGGTAACCATACAAATATAAAGAAAAACACTCATAATCTGAATAAGTTTTTGGACAAGGATAATAAAAAGGATAAAATGTTGTAAAATACTGAAAAATCCACTAAGGTTACACAAACAATACAAAAGATGCCTGAAAGAACAAAAATTGACAAATATTAGAATAGAAGGGATTTGAAGTTTGACATGATATTCAGTCCAGCCAAAAAATTGTTCAAATTTTTATTAGATTACAGGTAGTTGTAACTGTTCATGGTAAAGCTGGGGAAAACCATCTTCATTAGGACTTGAAATAATTGGTGGTAAACTGACCTTAAGTTTTTCGATTTCTGTTTTTGCAGCTTGCTTTGCCTTCCCAACAGCACAGCCATGGAACCCCTAAAAATCCAGCCGAAAAAAAAAAATTAAAAAACAATTTGACCTCGTCATATGTTTTGTTTTTATGTTTACACTACATGCGTAATAAAATGCAGAAACTTTCAATGAAGCTACTGAGCAGTTAAAAAAATTAAAATTTATCAAACTACATGTTATATAATTAACATTCTCATTGAACAAGACATGAGGACAGACATTCCTCACCCATGATACTCCTGAGGGGTCTATCATAAAGAGCTCTGGTCCATCAGGTCCATGGGAACTTAACAGAACACTGTGGGAGAAAGAAAGGTGCCGATCATTCACAGTACAGCAACACACCAAACAAAATGCAGATTGTTCTATAGAAACATTTTTAAATGTTTCTAAGAAAATCCCAGCAGTATTTTTCAGGATCTTGGATTTTATCTACAATACAACAATTGGATTTGACAAACAAAAATAAGAACTGGGAAGCATGACACAAGAAAGTTGAGATCTGAAACAAAAGCTGGAAGGAAAAGAAAGTTAGGAAAGTACAAAAAAGCCAATTTGAGTTTTTTTTTCATACACTACCCTATGTGGTAATGTGACTTCTTAGTACAAATGTAGATTGTTACAGATAAAGGACAAAATGCAAAATGAAACCATTACAAAGCATGTACATTGAGCCACTCACCTACAACCAAATGGTCTAACAGCACTGTACAATGTGTGAGCATGAATGTAACCTGACACTCTATCAACAAGGTACTGAAAAAAAAACATACAACATGTCAAAAATACTAAAATTAACTGTGAGATGAATCAATGTGTCCAAACTTTATTGAGTACAAAGCAAGAATTCCCATTCAGTGCACTTCAGTGTTACTAATAGTACAAGAAAACAGCGAACTAAAGATGATTTTGATTATTGATGTGAAAATAAAAAAATACAATAAAAGGGGAAATGTTGAGAACAAAAATGTACTACATGAAGGTGGGGCAGGCCATTGTAAGTAATGGAGCAATATTTATTGTAATGTTTGGAAACACAAAACACTGATGTAAATAAACAAGCCAGAAACTTAAAAACATGAATGGTGTCACATCTGCCACTTTCAAAAATACTGTACAACCTGTTTGAGTAACTTCAATGGTAAAATTACAGTAAGTGCAATGATTTCATAGCCTTACTTTCAAAGGTATTGGAGATCCATAAGTTGATCTGTAATTGGCAGCTTCTTCCCTGGCAACACTAACAATCTTAAAATCAACAACAGAAATGTTTGACAACAACCACCAAATTAAAATATATGTAGTCCACATCACCATTGGAAAATTTACTTAAAGGTCTTTATGACCTGAGGTATAAGAGGTTTACCTCACAACTGATAAACCTATTCCTGTCAGATAATGTGACCTTCAGGAAAATTCACAACTTCTAAAATTTCACAAATCTATCAGAAGGCTTGTACAAAGTGAGTTCTATGATATAGAGATGATTTGTGTACATTAAAAAAATCTGTACATACTTGTCTAGCATCAGCTATCAATCCTGCCACAGCCTGTGGTGCAAAAACAAACAAAGTATACATGGATATCAAATACACTGAGCTACAGAACACAACCTGTACATACACAATCTGAATGCAAGCTGTTCACTAGGTATTACTCTAAAATGGACAGCAGACTTGAAGTACAAATAAGTTGTCAGTCACAATATTTGTGTAAATTCATTTTACATGTTGAATTCGCTTTTGATATACTATAACTTTAAAACAAATTTCTACCCAGGTTTAGAACACAAAGGGAATTGAGCTCATTTTAGTTGATGGAAACTTTTTTGAGCAGGATTTAATTTTCACTGCAGTGTTCAGTTCACATCACTGAAGTCAATAAAGCCATACACATCAGCTAGCCTCACACTGATGACAGTAATAAATTGTGTACAGACAAAACATTGAAATTATATACAACTGTGTTTGAAATAAGCAAACATACTTTTACTGCAGTCTAAAAGGATTGATTGTTAGTGTCTTATTCCAAAGTACATGTGTATGCATGTACTGTACTCACCATTCCAATGTGACTGTCTATATGTATGATTCTTTTGTTTGCACCATATTCGTACAATTTTGAAAGGACAAGCTTTTCAACACCAAACACAACCCCATCCTTTCCTCTGATGCCAACAATAGTTCTGTGGAGAAATACAGAACAGTCAATTTATTTTCTCTGAGTCCTGTTATTTCAATCTCTTCTACTACACACTTCACATGCAAGTCAGAGTAGATTTCTTAAAGTTACAAATATTTTTCCGATATTTCCAGTCAGAGGGATGACCAAGTAAGGAGGATACAAAGTCATGTACCAATCCAAGTTGCTCAAATTTCCTGATAAAATTCCCAGATTTTTAGATCTCTTACAATTTCCATGATTCCAAAAGATGTTTGTTATGCTGCATACATAATAAGCTTCGTTCACAAATTAACAGCTTATATTACTAAGTAAGTGATGTCACTTTTTCTCTTGTTCCAGCTCTTCCAATGCAACTCAACTCAAACATAATCTGGTATTGGGCGACATGTCAAAATATGAATTGTTCTTAAAAATTGTCTTGTTTCTCAAATTTAGGTGTAATAATTAACATAGAGATCTTTGGCAAAAAGGACATCAAAATTAGAAGGAAAAGAGGAAAATTTTTTTTTTCATCATAGTCGTATTTAAAAAGGGATTTCTACAGAAAATAACGTGTAGGTTTGCAAAAGGACATGTATGTGGAGTGCATGCCAAAGTTCAAGATATCACAATACACAACCTACCCACTATTCTCCACTGCCTTTACGGCATATTCCACTTGAAATACTCTTCCATCAGGAGAAAACTGAGATGCAGACAAGTCATACTAGTAGACGAAAGACAAAAACAAACACAAATGGTATAAACATTGTGAAAAGATTGAGAAAAGAAAGTTAAAGTTTAAACACTAACAGATGCCATCTCACAATCTGCAATCACTCTTTTGACTAAATGGCTTAACCAAATGTCTTCCACGTGTGAGACCTTACACTAAGGTGAAAAAATCCAAGATAAAGGAAATAAAACTTAAAATGCTGCATCTTCCTCTTAAGAAAAGTTGTTGTTCCTGGATGCTTGTAGTATTCTGCATTCATCTTGTTTTGTTTGAGTCTAAGATTACTTTGGGAATCACAATTGAAAAAAAATTTGAAAATTGCACATTGTTTTCTAAAAAGTCCTGAGTCATGTATGATGAAAAACTAATCACTACTCAAGTAAAATCTATGAATAATCAAAGGTTGGTTATTCTTTAAAGTACAAGTAATGTGCCTTTTTCTCCTCAGCTCCTGGCATAATTGTAACATACAGAATCTTCCACTAAGATCAAAATTAATTTTCAAATAATTAATGTAATTATCATGTGTTACTTAGTGGTTTAATTCAAACTGTACGAATTATATTATTTTGCCATTTCACAAGCAGCTTCAGTGTTTCATTGAAGTGTGAGATTAAATCCTTTGGGAGAAAGTTTCTGCCTGCTTTGCTTAACGAAAATCGACGAAAAATTGGCCGTAGATACAGTTATCATCTACAGCACTAGTAGGAAGGTGGTTTGAGACAACACTAAGACTGAAATAAAACTGTCAACATGCACGTGGACACTCTTTACGGAATTCATATCTCAAACCGGATTTAAAAGCCTTATTCGCTGCATGTCATTGTTTAATAGTGTATACTTCCACTTACCCCGGTTCCTATAGAGCTCATAGTCTAAAACGTTGCCCTTATTTTTTCTTCAAAGAACACTAGATCTCGAAACTCTTCTTTACAATATGGCCGCCACACGGGATACCGAGAGAAGACTAAGACCGATGACTTAGCAGTTTAGTACGCATGTCTCCAGTGCTACGAACTTCAGGGGTCTCCCTAAAGGTTCATTTTGTTTAGGAATGAGCACTGGGAGGTCTTTCACGTGCTTATTGTGGTCAATGTTTCATCATTCTTTTGTTCTTTTCCATATTAGGGCCACGATTTGACTTCCGGCACGTGCTTGGAGGTAATATCACTTGATCGTGGGATAGTACTGAAGAATAACAATCTGTACTCGATTGAACGGAACAGGTCGGAGCAGTTTCTAAACAGGTTTGTGACACTCAAATTCATTCATTTCTAGTCTTGCAGTTTACCTAGAGATGCGGATATTCGAAGTTCCGACGAGGAACCTGAGATACATCTGAAAAATTTCCATTAGCCAACCTTTTTTAACCCCTCAAGTCATTTAGTTAATGAACCGGAAATATTCACTTCGTTGTTCTCAGCTGTTTCGAAAAATTTGATTACAATGCAGTTACAGCAGTGTTCATAATCCGACTTAAAACGCGCCGATTCTAGCCGAAATTTTCTCTTCCTAGTCGCTTCTTACGGTTCGATCATTGTCTCGCATTATTTGTTGCAAAAGTTTTCAATGGAACTGAAGTAGAGAATTCGAAGTCTCCAGATTAAAAAATTAATATTAAGGTTTTTTTTCTTGTAAACAATGCCTTCAATATCTTCAATCGAGATTACAGTGTGCTTGGTGCAGTGTGCTTTTGCGAGAAGACTAACACTATTCTCTTGGATTTTGTGTTTTGATTTTAAATTCTTACGCGTAAAATCTTAGGAATGAAGTTTTATCTGAATTAATATTGCCATTACTACTGATATTTTTCTCAGAGAGTACCTTCCTCCTTTAGCTCCAGTGCGATCGGTCGCTGCAACATCAATTTTTTTTTCCCGGATTTTGGGATTTACGATTCGTTTACGAATTGCGATTTTCGTATCAAGGTTAATTTTTGTAAGGTAGGTAAGGATACGAAACAAAGAATTAACCGTAAGCGTACATTTAAACGAGAAAGGATTTGTAAGTCGAGAAACTCGAAGCCCAGGAAATATTATTAGTGCATACTTGCAGGAAGCGGAATCATTAAGGGGAAAAAAAAGTTTAAAACATAAAATTGGAGGCCTTTCGCTGTCGCCACGGTAGCCTTCTGCACGCTTTGTACTTAGACTGGAGGTAAAAGTGAAAGCAAAGGGGACAGTTGATTGTCAGACACTCGAGGAGTGTGAAGACTTGATGTGAAAATAGAAATGCAAAGTCATGGTTAGCGGGGATGCTTTTTTCTAGAAATAAATTTGTTTCCTCTATCTGAATTTTTTTTTTTTATTTTTCAAGGTCGAGAAGAGTAACGAATATTTTTCCTCCTCTTAGTCAATCGTCCTTTACTTTCTTGCGGCGTTTTTCGATTCCTAAGCTTGGTATTGCGAAATTCGTGTTCGATTGTGCAATGCTAATTTCTGCTAGTGCCAATAAGAAGCGAAACAAACGCGATTGAAGATTTGATTCTTCATTATTTATGCTTGCGGTCTATACCCGTTCATACATTCATTTAATTTCCAGGAGACAAAAATTTTCATCTTATTTTTGTGTCTTTGAAATAACTTTATTATCGACTGAAAGTTTTGGGGCTTTGTTTACAATCACATTTGAACTCTCCCGGGAAACGTGCAAGTGTTAAGTATCACATTTCAGTTTTGCCCCTTCAATAATTTCTTTATTCATGCTTTACTCGACTTCCTTCCTAAACGCAAGGGGGATAAATAATGTTGAAAATGTCCACAAATTTATACCGAAGACTGAAACAAATTAATTTCTTTTTTTCTTGCCCAGACGAGCAGTAAAATCATGTGTTTACAAGTAGTATGCTTTGAAAATACCCCGTTGGGAGTCGTTCTTGTGCCGTAATTTCGACCCAAGATTTTAAGATTGTGTAACACAGTATACTGTTCTAACAAGGGATTGGCTCGTGAAAATAAATTACTCTTATTTTTTCCCATATATTCGCAGTAATTGTAACCAGTGGAGTTCGCTTAGCAATAAATTCTGCGATATGAAATCACCTTTGACACCACGGACCTTGGAAATTTTCTACCAAAACAACGGTGGAAATGGCCTGCTTGATTTACTCGCCCCCGAAGTTTTCTACCAAATTATGGTTAATCTTGAGCTTAAAGACATCAGGATCTGCATGTGCGTCTGCAAAAAATGGAGGGTAAGTGAGCGAGTTTCTACAAATTAGAGCATTTTTCAAAGGTTCAATACAAAATGTGTAGTGTACATTTTAAAGATTTCGTTTCTTTTGCACTTAATCAGTCGTAGATCATAGTAAGCCTTCCCGGTGACGACATAATTTTTGGAGAGTACGGAATCAAGCACTGTTTAATACAAATGTTTCCAGAAATTTTTTCCAGAATTATAATTTTATAATTTTATTGACACGGAAGGCATGGAAAAAGCCCTCCATAGTTCATCTTACTTTTGGTTTTGTTTTGCAGTTGGATTTTTTTTTTCACAACCGTCGTCATTCTCTACTGTGTGAGACGCGGAAATTTTTAACTAAAATCCCAAGTTTACACTTTAATCTTCTTCATTTCAGCTACTCTTGTCCACGGGATACTTCTGGAGAAATTACATGAATCATTCGTTTGACTTTACGGATCAAGACGAAGAGAGACTCACAGGAATGTTGCACGAGCTCGGTAGCTCGTGGTTCTTCGGCTGGGGACAGGGAATGGTTCAGGGATTACCCGACGGGAACTTGTTCGAGGAACTCCCAAGGCGCTGGAAATCCGGTATCGTGCACCCGGTTGGACCGGATGTCCGAAGTAAAGTGCCTGATTACAAGGCCATGTACGAATCACTTCATCAGCTGCAAAAATTGCAAGATGAAGTGAACGAAAGAGAAATTGTTTACAGTAAGTGTCTGTTCTATTTAACTGTGAATTGTGAAATCGTAAACTCTTTTAACCACGCTAGAAGTTCATTTGGTCAAAGGAAGATTGAAGAAAGATTTACTGAACCTTTAAAATTTTACGAGAAGTAATCGTGCAAACTTGAAAACTGAGCAAATTTTCTTTATCAAAAAAACGTGATAGGGTTCGGGCTTGTTAATACAATACGAAGATTCTTTTTGTCCGTATGCCCGTCTTCATCAGTTAAACTATTTCATATTCCCTTAATTTGAGGTTTATTGTAATAGAATTCTCAGCTCATTCCTCATCAGCTATGATGCTCTCCTTTTGCCTCAACCCTTAACTTCCATGAGTGACCAAGACAGAATTTCTCCTTACAATATCAATACAATATCAACCAGATATGTGATGAGAATAAGAAAAGAAGAAGAAGAAAAATATCAATTTGGGAATAATTAGTTGATCTAATGCTAAATTCTCTGAACTAACATTCTAAGAATTGTATGGTTGACAGTAAGGAGGATGATAAATTTGATCTGGGAGTCAAAGGGTTAAGATTAATTGTAAAATTCGGTAGTAATTTTGTAGAAGAGCCTGTTCCTTAAGGTCTTTTTTCGTTTGTTTTAATTTTTTTTTATTTTGTTTGTGCTGCTATTTGGTGAGGGTTTCCCAAATTAAATACTTTTGCTTTGTCAGTTTCACCTTAATAGATAAGTGTATCAGTGCATACTAAGAAGCCACACCGCAGATGCCGAGCACCGTGCCAATTCAGGTACTACGGTCCCCCCGGCTGGCGGTAATCAGTGTACAGTAAGTGAACATGCCTTCAGGCTTACAGCAAAGTTTTTTACAGGGGGTGGGGGGGGGAGGGGGAAAGGGGGAAGAGAGGAGGGAAGAATAATTTCAAAGGGGGTAGACTGTAGACTATAATATGGGATTTGTTATTGGTGATTAAACATAGGAACATTGTGTATCTACGGCCGTATGGTCGGACCGACGAAAGAGACCTTCTTTCCGTCGGTGGTTACTAGAAGTTAATCGATTTTGTCTTACTTTGTTTGTAGAGTATCAGAGCAGTTTTAACTAGTATTCTCCGATGATTATGCTCAGTCTCTCCGAGAAAATCGCGGTCGCGACTTGCTTTTAGGCGCGTTTCCTCCTCGCCGTGCTGCGTTTGCAGTTCAGATCATGCGCGACTGCATGGGTTTCTCAAATTGTGATTGACAAATTGTAGTGCTTCGTTTTCAGCGAATGGGACTAATTATTGCGTGCCGCTATGTTGTGTAACTTAGGTTAGTCTCACGGCCTTTTACTTGTCATTCGGGATTTTCTCATCTTTCTTTCACATCTTTGAGAATTCCTCGATTTCTGACTTCAATTTGAATGTAACTGAGTTTCGCACGAAACTTTGCAAATTTTCGTTCCTCAGCTGCTATCCTATGCAGCCGTTTTTTTGGGATGTCATTAAAGAAGGTACTTCTCTTTCACACTATGCTGATTTTCTTCCGTCAATTTTTTTTATCAGCTGGTTCCTTAGAGAATAGTGGAGAATGCCCGGTGGATATGCTGTTATTCCCCTGGGAACATGACAAACTACCTTCTCAAGAGGAGGTCATGGAGATTTTCCATTTGAATACAAATCTACGGTTAGATGTCACTTACGAGAGGTCAGAGAAAAGCTTCGCGGAAGGAAAAGAACTCGAAAGGATATTCAAGTGCCGAAGGAAACTGCCAAGCGAGAGCATTTTCTATGAAGCACTTCCCAAGGTTTTGGACGATGGGTAGGTTAAGGAATCTTACTACACGGTTTTTCTTTTTGTGTGTGTTTCAGTGCTTTCAACACAGGGTTGGAATTGCGTTTTTCAGTCAAGCATTTTGACATGGAAAAGCTCCACCATGTGTTCAACTACGAACTGAAAGGAGCGGAGCAGCGATAACATGATGTTTTTTTTTTTCTTCGAACAGATTTATAAAAGTGCACGTCGATTATCAAGGTCGTTCTAACACGTTCAGACCTTGCCCAGTCTTCATTCTTACCCAGCTCTCGCCCGGTTGGTGTGGAGGTGTTTTGACAGGAGTGTGGTAACGAGCAAGAGAACCCTCGGTGTTCTAAACCCCATAGTGCCAAGATCATATTTGGAAAACGCGGATTACACGAATTACCTACCCGTGATGACGCGAATATCTACCTTTGTAACGTTCGGTCGATATTTGCGAAACAACAACAGTGGTAAATTCGATCCAGACACAAATCGTCGAGTTAACAACTTTGTTGACTACACTCCAGACATGAATAGTGACAAGATTGTCTTAAGTCGACCTAGCTCAGCAAGATAGCCTTGTTATTTAAAACTCGGCGAATAGCTTGTACTTTCTCGCTCTTCGAGTGAACTTTGTTAATATACACAGTATTCAGTTGAGCTCCGCTGAATCGAACTGCGAAAAAAAAAATCGAGTATAGTTCGTAGCAACCGGAGAGTTCGATTAAGCTAATGGCGTATTACTAAAACTCCTCTTTACGGAAATGGCTTTAAGTCCCTTAAGCTCTGAAGATCTAATTCGTAATTCCTCTTACTTAGCAACCAGATATTGCCTTGTGATTAGGTGTGGAGAATTTAAGTGAGATGTCACGGTAGTTACACCCTCTAACTGATAAGTTTATCAATTCTCATCACTGGTTTTTTTGATAAAGTATCGTCACTTGTAAAGAGAAATTGCGCATTATTCCCATCTGGGAGTCAAAATTTCATCAAGTTCGATTAGGGGACGTCTTTACAAAATGCTGTTCATCTCTGTTGACTGTTGAGTATTCCTTCGCAATTAAAATGTCCTACGTTATATATGCATTGTTGCCTAATACTTTGAGAAGTTTCAGTGATGACAGAGAGGCCGGCACTCAGAGAAGTGTTAAGGCTCTTAGATCAAGTAATTTTTTTCTTAAAGAAAAGCTTTAACAATGTATTGACGGCGCGGGTTAGACTGTGCTGTTATTGTTGTTTCTGCATAACAGATGACTGTCCCAAAAGAAAGTGTTTTAATATAACTCAAACTACATAGTTTTTAAAATGTTTATTTTATCAACTGTTTAATATATACGGAAAACTCGAATAAAAAAGTGTTGACAGTAACGAGTGGTGTTAGAAAAGGCCGTAAGCTACCATAAGCTGCCTAGAATGACTCGGGAGACTGAAGTGTCTAGCGACTGATTTGGATGCGTCTTTGTCATTTCTTTCTACGTCGCGAAGGTGTTCCTAGAATCGGTTACCTAGTCGTCTGGGACAAGTTTTCCATCATGAGCGAATGAAAGTCAGGTTGGTCATTGGTTTGAAATGAACATATGACCAGGAAGTTCCCTATGTTTTTTTCGCGTTTGATAGAAATTAGCGGAGGTTGTGAAAAGATAGTACAAGAGAGTGCAGTGCTGAACAGCTTTTTCCGAACCAGCTAATGTCAAATAGAGGTATCTCGAGGTACTTCCGTGATTTCCAAACATTAGTTCCTTGATGTAACGATATTCCCACAAGGTTTGATTTGCTCCCTCAAAGGGTGGCCCTAAAACCTATATGAATGCAGATCTTTGATATCAGTATTGGAGAATATATCTTGATCTGCCAGTTTCAACTCGCTATTAAAAAACTGTCACCGTCACAGTGAAAAACCGCATATAAGAACCTAGGTTTTCTCAACTTGGCCTCCACAGGTTTTTGTATAGATTTAAGTTTACTGTGAAATTAGACTACCAAGGTTCTCAATCGCGTTCTTAATTTTTGTTAAAAAAAAACTTGTATTGGTGGGTATAAGTGTGATATTGCGCTGTATGCCAGCCTCATAGTGCCCCGCTCTACATGGTTAACTTGTACATACAGTCGGATATTTTGCACAGCTATGGATGTCTGCTTGACAGTACAGTATTGTGGTCTTAGAACACCGTCGGTGTTCTGGTTAGTTTTTGCGACCTTTTTGTATCGCATGCGATGTACTTTACTAAATTTGAACAAATTCTTGTATTGAGACTTTATCCAAGAATGGTTCTCATAAGAGGGGTGCTTAACTAGGAAATTTTAGCTTAATAAGTCATTAAATTTTAGGTTCTTACTAGGTTCTTTACTGTACCAAACTTTGCAGCTAAAAAACCACCTAGCGTTGTCTCGAACAGTTTTGAAGTTGTCAGATTCAAAACAAAATATTCTGTTGAATAATACAGGACACGGTGAATCCGCACTCGAAGGCGGAACACTCTGTTTTCATTTTCCAGCCTTATCGCGTTTGGGAATCAACCGGAAAGCTCATTTCGTCGCTTTCAAGGTTTTAATGACCATTGTTTTCTGAATCGATCCTTTAGCTAATTAAAACTTGATGTCCTAAAGGCCTATTTAAATAGAGATGGAACGGGTTGTAAAGTAGAGACGACGTGCATCACGCGAAAGGCATATACAAACTATTTAAACTAAAATTATGTAGATACCAAGTTCGCGGCATGTTACTAAGAGAGTTCTTTGCATGAAGAATCTAAATCGCATCACGAGTGTTTTAATTACGGTATACAATATTCACATCTTTATTCAAAGATCTAGCCTGACCACTGGACGACAAACTCGTTCAGAACGGCTAACAGGTACTGGTTCAGGTGCCTGCTCTATATCAGAAGCTGGACTCATGCGTGTTTCAGCATTTCAAAAAGTGGAGAGGGGTTCTTTGTGCCAAATGAGAAGAAATCAATTACTTCATTCCTCTTTACTCAAATCTCTAGTAACTGTCTCAATCAACAATAATAATTTAAAGTAATAAATTTCGATTTTTTTTTTAAATCACAAATATAAGTTTATCATTTTATCAAAATAATAATAATAATAACAGTAAATTACTTAATTTGTATGGCACGTTTGCCAGCGATGTTTACAATAATTCAATGTAATAATTTCGTGAACAAAAATGGCGCTGCGGTGAAATCCGAAACGATGAAAACGAGCCGTTTCCTCTTCCTCTTCACCGACGTGGCTATTTACAAATGAGGCTTTTAGCAAGACCTGCTGCACTTAAAAGAAGACATTATAAAAACCTGCTGGCATAGTTGAGAATGAGTAGTGCGCCAAACGCTACTAAACTGTTAATAAATCTGTTGCCAGTATCAATATGAATTGTGGCAAGCAGTAATCTGTTTTCTGGTTTCCATGAAAACTCAACGACAATCGACGTTTTCAGTATCAATTGCAACTACTGCTCCTTTTACGCTTGTAAGATGGGTCAAGAGTCTTGTAAGCTGGATGTAAGCCTTAAGACATCTTGCTTCTGAATTTCAAACTAGATTTGCCAATATTGGAATAAATCCCATTTACATTCCTTTGAAATCAACAACCAAATTTTAGTTCGAAAAATTCGAAGTGATCTTTGTTTTCAAAAAGTGCCGAAAGTCCTTCATTTGAACAAGATATATTATCACGTTGACGAGACTGTTGGAAAACGCCAACAGAGCACCCACATAGCGGATGAGAAAATCACTTTCAAAACTTATGGTGTGATCTTGTGATCTTGTCAAAATTGTAAAAATTAAGTAACTTAAATAAAATGCATATGAAAAAATAAACATAAGCATAATAGAAACCAATATCATGGTTAATCGTCTGTTTTCAGCCCTCTTCATGATTTTGATAGCATTATCACATTGGATGTCGATAGCTCTTTTCATTCTTGACCGCACAGTCAAGATCAAGCATATAGTTAAAGTAAAAATCACAATACTTGGCAAAAAGTATTGAAAAGTTATAAAGGCCAGGTTCACTACTCCAAATGACACATACTGATGATTAGGCCTGCAAACTACAGTGTAATGTGTGTCATTTAGATCATATCTAATCCCCTCCATAGTTGCAACGGGGAGCAATACGTAAACACATGTTGAGAACCAGGTAAGGTAAAGCAATTTTTTAACAGTAGAATGTTTCAGTATACGAGGTATCTGACGTGTTGAAAAATATTTTCCAAAGATGATAATCAACAGATTATTTATGGTAACTGAAGGAAAGAAAATACCCAAGTAGCGAAGGATTCTACAGCCCCATCCTCGTTCAAAAACTTCAAAAAATAACTGACAACCAGTAAGCGGAAGAACTATAAACGCGCAAAGTGCATCAGATATAGCAAGGCTGGAGATGTAGACATCAAAATTTTTCCGGAAAGAACAAGACTTTAGAAAGGACGCTGCACTTTGGTTCGACTTAACAAAACAAAGTATGAGAACATTTCCGAAAAACGCTAATATACCCATAATTACAGAAAACATCAGCAACGTAAGTTTGGTTGAAGAGCTCAAAGGTAAAAACACATAGATTTTGCTACTCGAAAGGCCTGTTTGGTTGGCATGCGAAGACACGTTATGTGTGGAGAGACAGCAAGAGGCATTCATGCCTTCCAATTTGAGCATCTACCAGCAACCTTTGAATCCAAGAAACCTATGGGAAAATGAATTTAACACAATGAAAACCACCAGAGCTCTAAGGATTTGAATATCCTCTTATAATCACTCCCATAAAAAACTTTACAAAAATAGAAAATGGTGCTGCCGGAGTACGGAAAGGTTATTGGTTACTAAGAGACCAGTGCTTCATGTATTGGGGACACACTTGAGGAGAAATGAAAAAACGCAAAGACTTCTATGAGGGTTTTCGTAGCTAAGGGTTGGGAGGAGGGGGGGAGGAGGAGGTGAAAAATGTTAATCAAGAATGAAAAAATGAAATTAAAAAAATTTACCATGTTGTTGAGAGCTGTTCATCTTCTTTGGAAAACAGTTCTGTTCGTGAAAATCGGGTTTAACTGAAAGACTTCTGTGGGAGTTTTTTTTGACCAAGGAGGGGGGTGGGTTAGTGGGGTGAAACTATTAATCAAGAATGATAAAAAATTCCAAGAACTCACTTCTTGAAGATACTAACCTGATATTTATATAATATTTTTATGATCTAGGACTTCCTTTTCTGAATGAAAGTACACTGGATACATCCGACCTGCATTCCAACTACAAGGTTAGGGCATCAGTTATGGACCTGGTTTTGCTAGCTGAAAGATCACGGAAAATTTCGATTTTAAGTACCGGTCATCTTTAAGTTAAACAATACTGCCGTTCGCTCCGACGAAGGGCTAACGCTCGAAACTTCAACTCTTCACGGTGGCCAATTTACATCCTTAACTTAGTTGATAAAACCAAATTAGCTTATTATACTTCCCCACCGACGCAATACAACAGTTTCGTTAAAAACTTAGCCGCTTTTACGGCATTTAAATTGGTTGAAAATAAATTTTGTTTTATTTTTGTTTATCAATCTATTTATTTGTCAATTTGTTGGTTAGTTTCATTTAAAATCGTATTTTACGGTATGATTCCGAGCTTAGATGACGTAAAGTTTTGCAGAAAAAGGCAACAGCTTGAAAAAAAAATAGTGCAACTACTGAAAATTATGGTTTGAATCACGTCAAGAAACATTTTTAACTCCGTTTGTGGAGCGGCTGATTACAATCTGCGATATGCAGATGATATTTCTCAAGTTTCTGATCCTGTTTTCCTATTCCAGGATATCCTATTGTATTAGCAAAGGACAAAAAATTCAGTCTTTGGAAAAATGCAAGATTTTAATTCGAGACCTTAATCATATCTGAGCCAGGCGATTGTAATGAACTGAAAGCTCTCCTCTCACATGTGGTGCATACAAATGACAAATTTTCCTAATCTTGAGTTTGTATACGAGCATAAAGAAATTATATATGGTGAAACTAATACGTAAAATTCCCCTGGTTTCTTTTTTTACTGGGTAGAAGAATTAGCGAAAAAGAAAAACAGCTGTTTTATTTCAACTAAGTTAAAATATCCCACATTTTTCTGAAGATGCGTTTTCAGAGTGTTATTCTGGTAACACCCATTTTCGTAAGAACGGCTTTGCTTTGGCACCTTTAAGAAAACCTATGGATTTCGGCGTTCATTTTAATGGAAAGCCGAACTAAAAAGTTTACAACATGAGGTTTATGAGTGAAACTTTCACTGCACTATTTTCTGAATACGATGTTACTGTTTGAGACCTTTTGCTATTTAGTATTCCGGGCCGTTTAAAACTGTAAAGGAAAGCAATCAAAACAAATTGTCGAGATTTGCAGTTTTAATTCCAAGTGTGTTTGTACGTGAATGTGGTTATGCGTGTTTATTGATATTTTAAAATTGCTCAGCCTGAATACTTCATAAGTATCATACATTTGAAGACATAACATAGATTAAAACATTAAAATACCTGTTCGTTTTGTTGGCCTTTACATTTCTGCCCTTCTGAAAGCTTATATATCTGCTGCAGGTATAGATTTAAAGGATTTTAACAATCTAAGAATGTTGACGCGTTCTCTTCACAGGATCTCCATGTTTCCTTTTAGCTGTATGATTTGAAGCAGATTCATTACTTACGCTGCCTTGTAGTGAATAAACAAAACGTTTTTTTGAGGCACTTGAAGAGTGGGTTTAAACGTTAAAGAAATGTCTCCATTGAAATTCAAGTGTGTGCGTAATGAGGAATATAGGTAATATTTACAAATGGAAGGTTTTATGGAAATTGGCAGCATTTTGATCTTCAATTGTCGTGGGAAGCCTCCGTCTGATTGTAGCTTTTTTTGCATTCATTGAACGAATTTTCATTTCCGTAAAAATTTACATTACTAGAAAAATGTTGTCTCTCGATTCATATGACTCAAAAATGTAAAAAAACCTGATGATTTTGTCAAGTTTAAAGGCTTAGGATTGTTCATAGTTTAATTTCGAAAAATGTAATTGAACTTTAAAACCGCTAAAATACTAATTATAAAGCCAACAAAAACTGAACATTAGCACTCAAGTAAAATTATCTTTCAAAGAGTCACTCAGCCACTATGAGCTCAGGATCGAGGAAATGTTATTAGTTCCAAAATTAAAAATACGAGACCGGGTTAATACTATAGATAATACAAACAGATGGATACATTGTGCGTTAAAAGGAAATTTTCTGTTTTGAATAGTTCTTAATTTCCGTTCCTGCTTATTGGAGACGCGGTTATTTCTGCAAAACCAAAAAGAAAACATTATTCGAACATAACAGTGTGCTCATCGATATTTTCATGGTAAAACCCTGTTAATAAAATTTCGATGATTTAAAATAACACATCTTGGAGGCAAACCAAATAACAAATATTTTGCGATGAAAGGAGTCAATCAATATACCTAATTGTTTATGATTTAAGCGCTAAGTTTGTTTTTGTGATCATTTCAAGGCAGGAAATGACCACCACCAAGTATGAGAATTGCATGGAGGAAATTAAAATCAATTAAACGTGCCAAATCACCCCAGTCAACTTAAGAAAGCTATCTGCCATTTCCTTTTTTCAGAGAGGAGCCTGGATACAAATATCTTAGCTTGAAAGAGTCTCATTTCCAGGTAAACATTGTTATATGTCAAAGTACACCCTTGTTTGTGGCAGTTATCTGCAGGTCATGTGGGGATTCTTAACCAGTATCAATTGAAGGAAATATATTTCGTTTACGTTATAATCAGAGTCGGTTATGCAAATGCCCGACAAATCGACAAATAGCCACACTAGAGTGCATTTTATTATTAACGATACAAAACAAAACTGCCCATATTTAACTAAAGGGGCGAGTTTCCACAGTAGCTCGAGAGTGTTCTTGGGAAAAACACTCAACTTTCACAATGCCTCTTTCCATCCAGGAGTATAAATGAGTACCAGCATATTGTCTGGGAAGCCTACTGAAATGCTGGGAGGTAACCTTTCGATAGACTAGCATTATCCAAGGGGGCCAGTGGTAATATTCCTATTGGCTTTATTTCAAGGAAACAAGAATAAGCTCAGGGACAATGAGCCCTTTGGGTCAAGTACAAACCTTTAACCTTTTTCACTTTACATACTCAATTTTAGGTGATCATAGCTGTTTCTTTAATATACGCATAGAGTAACAATACACCGACAAAATCGCTGGCTTGACAGTGAGCGAAAATAATGATTGCAGGGAAGATTTCTCTTTCAACGACAGCGCGTTACCATAACGGCTATCGCCATTGATATGGTATATGTCTCTATTTAACATTGATTTCCATTTGTTGCTGGGACGAGCCAATTCGTCAAGTAATATTTCTTTTCTCATCTTTTTTTCACTCGTCGATGCTTTATCAAATTCAATTATTTAAAGTTGTCCCCATAAAATTGCATTCCTGCCCATTTCGATTCGTGTTTTGTGGTTATTATATAGCTGGCAGCGGTTTTTATAGATCTCGGCTTTGTCTCAGTCCATAAAAAAGCAAAGAAAGGAAGACGGCCAATATCCAACCATCTTGACTTCACTCTTGGTCAATAGCGCACATGATTGTCAATTTTGCTAATTTTATCTCTTAGATATCAACTTGTAAACTCTCAGATAGGACAGTATTCCCAATTAAAATGACCTCGAAATGTTGAAAATTTTGCTTACACCTAACGCTACGCAACTTTTCCTTTGTTTTTTCGAGTCAAAACAAGAAACTCACAATTTGTCGAAAAAGACGACTTTTTGAAACACTCTTCTTTTTTTCCTTTGGTGTTTTTGCAAGAAAGCTTTAAGAGTTCAATGCCGGAAGGCTTTTTCCATACCAGAGAGGTTTTCTATGGGATTGCGAGCACGGGACCGCACGGGTCATGTGATAATAGTGGCTACCACCAAAGTGACGGAACCTTGACAAATGATTGGATGGCGGAGGAGGGGGGGGGGGTAACCACGGAGATGGGTAGCCAGAGTGTTACTCACTTCATGCAACTAAAGAGGTATGTTGGAACGACACGATAATGGACATGTGGGACAGCGGGAAGTGGTGGAGGGCCGAGCAAAGACTGTTTGCGGTGGACTGGCAGAGATGCCATACTCTTTAATTACACGGAACCTCCAAATTCAATCAAAGAAATGAGTCAAACACACATCCGGAGTGAATACTTATATTTATTATAACTGATGTAACCAAGCTATCACGATAAAGTTGATGCAATTTAATTAATTAAGGCAGTATTAATTTGAGTGTCGAGAATTATCTAACATTTCTGTGCCTTTTTTTTACTTTGCTTTGTGATTGCGAGACAAAACTCGCGACACCCTTTCAGCCAATTAGAAATCTAGAACCAGTCATGTCCTGGTCAACCAAGTTTTCCGCTTACATAAGCTTGCCCTATTTGAGTTCTCATTGGCTAATCATGATGAATACCTTCGTTTGCCTTTGTCATCGCTTTGTTGTTTTACTTTTGCGACGTTCAATTAGACACTACCGTGTTTTGAAGCAAGTTAATATACGCATAAATTATCATAACTGTGTTTTGTGTTTTTTTATTTTCGTGCATATGCTATGCGAGAAACACAAAGAGAAGACGCACGTATTTGCACGTGTGAGCATTTTGGATGTCTTATTCACGCGCGTAATACTTGTACACATGCCTTTTTTTTCCTTTCGCCTGACAAGGTATTCAGGCCTCTTTTTTTCCCTTCTTGTTTGTCCCAACCCTGTGACCGCGGACAGAAAAACTTAATCTTTTTTTATTCTTTGCTTTGAATGAACACATCTACAGAGTTTACTGGGCCCTCTTTACTGATTAACCCGCAACATTTACGCTTCAAATAGCAGCGAAAGTCCTCCATTTGCACAAAGTAAATCACCACATTAACGAAACCGTTGGAATACGCCAATACGGCATAGCAATGGCTAACGATTACCCACGTTTCAACGTTCGTACCTAACTTGAAACCAATACCACGATAGGTAGCAAGAACTGCATAGGGTAAGTATGGAAGAAAGGCTGCAAGCATTATTACAATTAACATAATCGTACATCGCCTATTGGTGACTCTTAACATGGCTCTGATGCCATTATCACGTTGAATATCAATTTTTCTCTTCATTCTTGAACGGACAGTCCAGATGAGGCACACACAGATAAGAACGATAACAATACTTGGAATAAAGTACTGTACTGTTATGTATGTAATAATCGTGGCTCTAAATGGGAAGTAACCATTGTCGAAGTGGCAACTTACAGTGTAATGTGTAGCATTAAAATCGTATCTTAAGCCTTTGACCGATGAAGCAGGTGCTAAAGCAGAAAATGAAGCTGATACCCAAGCAAACCACAACAACTTTTTAACGGTGGAATTTTGGAGTATACGTGGGTTTTTACGTGTTGAAAAATACTTTCCAATGCTGATAATCAGTAAATTATTCATTGTAACAGACGGAAAAAAGAAATTTATGTAACGAACCAATCTACAACCCCAATGGTGATGAAGTATATCAAAGTATAGTTGAAAACAGATTAGTGGAACTGCAATAACTGCACAAAGAGCATCAGAAACAGCTAGGCTTAATATATAGGCATTTAAATTCTTCTGGAAGGAACATGCCCTCAGAATGGGAGTGGCATTTTTCCTTGAACTAAGATAACATATAATGCTTGCATTTGCCAACAATGCTGTTATTCCCACAGATGTGAGCATTATCGTCAATGTTATTCTAGGGGAAGGACTTAATGGAGGAAAGACATAGACTTTACTAAATAACTCTGTTCTGTTTTTATCTGAGGATAAATTTCTAGTGGAGAGGCCGGACGTCAGAGTCATACTTTTTGCATCATCCATCAGAGATCACGGGCAGAATCTGTGAAGACAAGCGCAAAAAAATATGGTACTGTAAAGATCTTAAAGTAAAAATCAGTTGATGCTGTTGTTGTTGTTGTTGTTGTTGTTGTCAAACGAATTCAATCTTACCATCAAACCTCAAAATTAGTCGCTTTTGTTATTTTATTAGATTTCGCCTTCTTCATCGCTATGCAACACGAAAGGAGTTCTTTTTCATTAACCTCCTTTCGGAGAGACACGGCGGCCATAATACCGCCAGTGCGTAAGCAAAGATTGTAATGACTGGGTCACGTGTTGTCAGAACCAAGCTGTATCACATGAGTTACAAAAAACCACAGAAGCCAGTAAGTCACGATGCTTTTTAAATTGTATAACCTTTTTTCGGCAAAGTTCGAAAAAGAATGATAAACCAACAGGACACACGCATACTTCATAATTTACATTTCACTTTACTCTCATCATGATACTCTTGAGGTGTAGTGCATGTTACTGCTGTGTAATGTAACTGGAACCCAGACTATTTCGACTAACCACCGCTTTTTACCATGATATTCTACTATGATTGCGACCATGCTTCGCTAACTGTGTCATCACAGAGTTGAAAATCAATTAGTTTCAATTCGGGTCTTACATGCCAATCAGGCGTTTAATTTTTGTTATCTCAAAAGTTTTAGGCATACAACGCTATTTACGTGAAAGTTTTATAACGCATATTTCGAAATTTTTAATTTTTATTACTTACGGTAACTTAATCCGAATGTAAAACTCTGGCTTTTAGGTTGCATTCATCAATTTCTTGCCCTTTGTACGAGATACTTTGAGATGCATGTGTTTCCTTCCCTGAATGGCTGAAGTAAAAAAAGTTAAAAAAAAAAAAATGGTCACTGCTGATTAAGTAATATGCCGGGTAAAAGTCTAAGTTTTGATTATCAAATAGTAGAGGGAGAATTTACTTTAAAAATCCATCAAGAAAAAAGCCCCGCCGAAGCAAGTAGATCACATCGCAGTAAAGGACTTTAAGAGCATCCTTAGATATCGCCTCTACGGTCAAATTTTAACCAGTGGTAAAATTTTGATGGGTAAAAAAACTTTTAAAAAAAGATGGGTAAAAAAACTTTAAAAATCCATCAAGAAAAAAGCCCCGCCGAAGCAAGTAGATCACATCGCAGTAAAGGACTTTAAGAGCATCCTTAGATATCGCCTCTACGGTCAAATTTTAACCAGTGGTAAAATTTTGATGGGTAAAAAAACTTTTAAAATCAAAGTACCTTGAGTTTCAGGTCTCAATCGTGTTTTTACATCATCAGTGCTCGGAAAGCCTCCAAGGAGTAAAAGCTTGATCGACCGCCTTCAACATTAGCTTTGTGGTGTATAGAAACAACCCCTCTGTCTATAGAGTAGATATTTCACGCAGGCAAAGTGCACGAAATTCATAATTAACAAATTTTCATAATCCCTTGTTCACTAGCAGCGTTCGATTGTGTTCGTATTCCTATTATTGTGATGATAACTAGCCAGATTTCCCCCGTTACTGTTAAAAACTCTTTGAAGAGAACAAGCAACATGCATGGAAATTTCTCTTATTGCATCTTAATACGTCTTTGAACCAAACTTTGAACGCTGAAGGAGATAACTGGAAAAATTGGTAAGTTTGAAGTGCCCAAGCCGTCATAAAATGTCTTCTAGCCACCAAGACTCCCTGACGTAATTTATTCATGTTTGCACGAAGTTTGCGTGCGTGACTAGTGATCCGCAGGAGAAAAATTCATATGCACCAAAAAAAAAAAAAAATATATATATATATATATATATATATATACAGTTCAAAATGACTAAAATGAAACACGCATGATTCCCTGTAACTCTGAGTTTCGTGCTTACGCACTCGTCAGATCCGTCTGACGAGTTCGTAAGCACGAAACTCAGAGTCACAGGAAATCATGTGTTTCATTTTAGTCATTTTGAACTGTATTTCGCTCTACACTCATGTGTATTGAGCACTTTCCAACAGCATTTGCTACAATTTCCCACAGTTATATATATATATATATATATTGTAAACTTGTTGTAATGTTGGTTAGTTTCATTCTTCAAAGCGTGTTCCTTATTTTACAAAAGTTTCCAACCCTTAAACTCTAGAGTGACCAAGACAGAATTTCTCCTTACAATATCAGTACAATATCAAGCAGAGAAGTAATGAGAATAAAGAGAAATATCGATTATATATAGGATTATAAGTTGATCCACTACCAAATTCTCTGTACTGACATTATAAGAATTGTACGGCAGACAATATGGAGAAATACTACCGAGATATTGGGACCTAAAGTATTAACAGCAATGTATTCGTAATCCTACACGGTTACGTGCAACAAAATCTACAGATGTTTTCATTGTCCTTGTTTTTATGGTTTTCCCATGAGAAATTTAAAATTGCCATCGACGCTCCCGCAAGTTTTCACGCGTTCCCTTGAAAACAAAAACGTGATGTTGGACAGTTTCACTCTCCAATGGGTGGCCTTAGTGTGCAAAATGTTCCAACTGTAATTCACATAGCGATTATTTCGTATTCCTTCTGTTACGTGCAGCAAAATCTATTGATGTTTTCCTGATCATTGTTATGGCGAATTCCCCGTTAGATGTAGAAAATTGCCAAATGGAGTTCTCCTCACTTAACAATTTAAATCCCACGAGTGACCAAGACAGAAATTCTCCTTACAATACCAATACAATATCAAGCAGACAAGTGATGAGAACAAAGAAAAATATCCATTACGGGATTATCGGTTGATCCAATACCAAATTCTCAGAGCTAACATCATTAGAGTTGTATGGAAGTCACTAAGTAGAATTACTATCAAGATTTTGGGGATAAAAGAGTTAAGGTGGCTCAAAATGCTTTGGGAAGTTTTAAACGGCAATACGTTGACGCAAGGATACTCCCTCGACACTTCATGTGTTCCCTTTAAGAAAAATTAACGCTAACATATTGTAACTTGGTAATGATGATAAACAGTTTTATACATCAAAGGGGGACCTTCTTGAGCAAAAGTTTCCAACTCTAATGAACCGCGATTATTTTCGTAATCCTACGCTGTCCTCGATTTGGTAATTTTTTGCGTGAGATAATCTTAATTGCGTTTTTACTTTTTATGATTAAAAAAAAATAACATGTATTGAGTGTAGGTGTGGATGCGATACTGCGCTCTATGCCGGCCCCATAGAGCCTTGCTCTTCATGGTTAACTTGTCCATACAGTCGTATATTTTGCACAGCTATGGATGTCTGCTTGACAGTACAGTATTGTGATCTTATAATACTGTCGGTGTTCTGGTTAGTTTTTGTTACCTTTTTGTATCGCATGCGATGTACTTTATCAAATTTGAACAAATTCTTGTATTGAGAATTTAGCCTAGAATGGTTCTTATAAGAGGGGTGCTTAACTGGGAAATTTTGGCCTAACAGGATATTAAATGTTAGGTTCTTATTAGATTCTTTATTGTACCAGACTTTGCAGATAGAAAATTGTATAGCGTTCTCTCGAAAAGTTTTGAAGTTGTCAGATTTAAAACAAAATCTTCTGTTGAATAATACTGTTAGAACATACCAAGACTTCAATTAAAAATAATACAAACTGGTCCAAAGAAATGGTCTGCAAGAGGTGAAACCACACTTGAAGGCGGAACACTCTGTTTTCATCTTCCAGCCTTATCGCGTTTGGGAATCAACCCGAAAGCTCATTTCATCGCTTTCTAGGCTTTAATGACCATTGTTTTCCAAATCAATTATCCTTTAGCGAAATTAAAACTTTTCAATTTTATGTCCTAAAGGCCTATTTAATTAGAGATTCAACGTGTTGTAAGGTAGAGACAACGTTTTACCATTGAGGACTTAAGGTTTTAAGAGGCTGTCTCGCTTATTTCCACCCGGTCAATTTTGCGTCAAAAATAATTTTGCTTGAAACTCTGTCAACAGAAAGACTTTACCTAGGAAAGAACTAAATTAGATTTGGTTTGATTCGAAATAATTTTCTGACTGCATTAGGGGCCATAATTATTTCCCAGTCCGTAGGGACCGTCGCAACGTCTCGAAAATTGAAAAATAGGCATATTTTGTAACATTGTAAAATATTTGATTCGCATAGTTAAGCCACAAAATTTATATCAGATTGCTTAAAAACCTTTCTAGTTTGCCATGAAGGTTAGAATTTTCCCTCTCAATATATTTGAAAAGGCGAATTTTAGCATATTCTGACCACTAGAAATCGCCATCGGCCGATGGCCGTAAATAACCTTGATTTAGACGTTAAGTTTTGGGATTTGGGACCTGGTTGACGATTCTATCCTACACAGCCGTTAAGTTTAGACCTTTATAGGCAAAAATATGCAAAGACCCCTGTACGTTTTCGATTTTTCAAAAGTTATGACCGTTTGAATCAGCACATGTACGAGCATTCGCGATTTTTTCGCCTACACCAAAATCGAACCACTGGAGCAGATTTCGTCATAAATACAGCTTACCCGCTTTGCAGCCCGACTTCATGGCTCACTTTAGAATTTTTCTAATAACCAAATTGATGAAATCCATGATAACTTTAACAAATAGCTAGGTATTGCCTTCGAAAAGTAGGCGGCATCCATCGTGATTCGTGGTATCAAAACAAATGTCGGAATTGGCCACATTTCGCGGTGAATCACCCATTAACATCGCTGCAGAGCTGAATGTTTTCCAAAATCAGAATATAATCTCTCCATGTCTGGAAGCTGAGGGAGAAATGAAGGTTTTAGGCTTCTGAAGTGAAGAAATAATCGCTTAAATTTAGATCCAGTTCGATGTTATACTGTTCTCACAAAGGTCCGCACAAAAGAGAAGACCGCTGATAGCTTGTGCCTTACGTTGTGCCGTATGGTTTGTTTTGTATCCCAATGTAATATTTGGGGAGGAAAAATTTTGGATGAAAAGAATAAATGCTTTTATCTGGAGTTTGATATAATATAATTAATAAATCAACTTCAAATATCCTGAGCTTGCTTCTCTTGAAATTCAATGTGGTTTTGTTGAGAGCCATCTGTAGTCATTTTGATATCCCTGTAAAATTGAGAGACAAAAAACAGATCCTCATAGACAAACTGTCGTACGTGATTAGTGATTGTTAATGTGTTACTCAGTAGACTTAAGTAAACAATGTCTTATCATGACGGTGGCTGAGAGTGTAGAATATGCTCTACAGATACAAACTACCTTTACTTCCGATATCAAGTTCTGACGGCGTTGTTATAATGTAATATATTATAATATCTAGTAGTCAGTGAAATGTTTTGATGAAATCGATTGAAAATTTACCAAAAGCAACACTTATAACATCTCTTCATACGAAGCATGTGTCAAGTTTTTAACACGTTGGTAGCCGATTTCTGCGGCTATTGACAGGTTGCTTTTCTGTGGACACAATCGACGCGGAACCGAGAGAAGCAAGCTCAGGATATTTGAAGTTGATTTATTAATTATATTATATCAAACTCCAGATAAAAGCATTTATTCTTTTCATCCAAAATTTTTCCTCCCCAAATATTACATTGGGATACAAAACAAACCATACGGCACAACGTAAGGCACAAGCTATCAGCGGTCTTCTCTTTTGTGCGGACCTTTGTGAGAACAGTATAACATCGAACTGGATCTAAATTTAAGCGATTATTTCTTCACTTCAGAAGCCTAAAACCTTCATTTCTCCCTCAGCTTCCAGACATGGAGAGATTATATTCTGATTTTGGAAAACATTCAGCTCTGCAGCGATGTTAATGGGTGATTCACCGCGAAATGTGGCCAATTCCGACATTTGTTTTGATACCACGAATCACGATGGATGCCGCCTACTTTTCGAAGGCAATACCTAGCTATTTGTTAAAGTTATCATGGATTTCATCAATTTGGTTATTAGAAAAATTCTAAAGTGAGCCATGAAGTCGGGCTGCAAAGCGGGTAAGCTGTATTTATGACGAAATCTGCTCCAGTGGTTCGATTTTGGTGTAGGCGAAAAAATCGCGAATGCTCGTACATGTGCTGATTCAAACGGTCATAACTTTTGAAAAATCGAAAACGTACAGGGGTCTTTGCATATTTTTGCCTATAAAGGTCTAAACTTAACGGCTGTGTAGGATAGAATCGTCAACCAGGTCCCAAATCCCAAAACTTAACGTCTAAATCAAGGTTATTTACGGCCATCGGCCGATGGCGATTTCTAGTGGTCAGAATATGCTAAAATTCGCCTTTTCAAATATATTGAGAGGGAAAATTCTAACCTTCATGGCAAACTAGAAAGGTTTTTAAGCAATCTGATATAAATTTTGTGGCTTAACTATGCGAATCAAATATTTTACAATGTTACAAAATATGCCTATTTTTCAATTTTCGAGACGTTGCGACGGTCCCTACGGACTGGGAAATAATTATGGCCCCTAATGCAGTCAGAAAATTATTTCGAATCAAACCAAATCTAATTTAGTTCTTTCCTAGGTAAAGTCTTTCTGTTGACAGAGTTTCAAGCAAAATTATTTTTGACGCAAAATTGACTGGGTGGAAATAAGAGAGACAGCCTCTTAATCAGCTGATTCCTAAATATACAGCAAGTATAATTGTGATATACAGAAATGAATAAATGAGCTATCTAAACGAATAAACACGAAAGGCATACACGAAACTATTTATCACAACTATGAATAGTAATAATAATAGTAATAATTCAATGTAATAATTTTGTCAACAAAAATGGCGCCGCGGTGAAATCCAAAACCATGAAAACGAGCCTTACGTACTTCTTTTGTTTTTTTATTTCCTCTTCCTCTTCACTGACATGGTGATCTTACTTTTTAAAAAGCGCCGAAAATCCTTCATTTGAACAAGATATATTATCACGTTGACGAGACTGTTGGAAAACGCCAACAGAGCACCCACATAGCGGATGAGAAAATCACTTTCAAAACTAATGGTGTGACCTTGTGATCTTGTCAAAATTCTAAAAATAAAGTAACCTAAAGAAAGCGCATATAAAAATATAAACATAAGCATAATAGAAACCAATATCATGGTTAATCGTCTGTTTTCAGCCCTCTTCATGATTTTGATAGCATTATCACATTGGATGTCGATAGCTCTTTTCATTCTTGACCGCACAGTCAAGATCAAGCATATAGTTAAAGTAAAAATCACAATACTTGGCAAAAAGTATTGAAAAGCTATAAAGGCCAAAGACACTACTCCAAATGGCACATACTGATAATTAGGCCTGCATACCACAGTGTAATGTGTGTCATTTAGATCATATCTAATCCCCTCAAAAGTTGCAACGGGGAGCAATACGTAAACACATGTTGAGAACCAGATGAGGTAAAGCAATTTCTTAACAGTAGTATGTTTCAGTGTACGAGGTATCTTACGGGTTGAAAAATATTTTCCAAAGATGATAATCAACAGATTATTTATGGTAACTGAAGGAAAGAAAACACCCAAGTAGCGAAGGATTTTGCAACCCCATCCTCGTTCAAAAACATCCATAAATAATTGACAGCCAGTAAGCGGAAGAACTATAAATGCGCAAAGTGCATCAGATATAGCAAGGCTGGAGATGTAGACATCAAAATTTTTCCGGAAAGAGCAAGACTTAAGGAAGGACGCTGCTCTTTGGTTCGACTTAACAAAACAAAGTATGAGAACATTTCCGAAAAACGCTGATATACCTATAATTACAGAAAACACCAATAATGTTAGTTTGGTTGAAGAGCTCAAAGGTAAAAATACATAGATTTTACTACTCGAAAGGCCTGTTTGGTTGGCATGCAAAGACACGTTATGTGTGGAGAGACAGCAAGAGGCATTCATCCCATCCAATTTGAACATCTATCAGTGGAATCTACACAACCTGTAAATGGGAAAAGTGAATTTTACACTGAGAAAACCTCTTGTTATTACTCCAATAAAATAGCTTTAGAAAAATAAAAATGATATTGAGTGTGGTAAGGTTATTAATTACTAATAGACCAGTACTTCATCTATCAGGGGCATACTTGAGGAGAAATGAAAAAACAAATCTCTGCTGAAAAAAAATGCAATTGAAAAATTAATCACGACGTTGAGAGCTGTTCATCTTCTTTGGAAAACAGTTCCCTTCGTAAAAAACGAGTTTAACTAAAAGACTTCAATGGAGGTTTTCATAGATATGGGGGAGGGAAAGGTGAAACATATGAATCAAGAATGATAAAGGCCCGAAAATTCATTTCTTGAAACTACTTACCTGATATTTGTATAATATTTATACGATCTAGGACCTTCTTTTCTGGATGAAAGGATACTGGATATATCTGAACTGCACTCCACCTACACGGTTAGAGAATCAGTTATGGGCCCGGTTATGCTGGCTGAAAGAGGACGGAAAATCTCGATTTTAACGGCCATTCGCTCCGACGAAGGGCTAACGCTCGAAACTTAAACTCTTTATGGTGGCAAATTTACATTATTAACTCAGTTGATAAAATGAAATTACCTCGTTATACTTTCCCACCGACGCAGTACAACAGTTTCGTTTAAAACTTACCCGCTTTTACGGCGTTTAAATTGGTTGAAAATAATTTTTTTTTATCTGTCTATTTATTTACAAATTTTTTGATTAGCTTCAATTAAAATCGTATTTTACAGTATGATTCCTAGCTTAGATGACGTAAAGTTTAGCAGAAAAAGGAAGGGGCTTAAAAAAAGACCTTCACAAGTACTAAAAATTATGGTTTGAATCAGGTATGTCATGAAATATTTTTTGCTCCGTTTGTGGAGAAGCTGATCACGATCTGCGATATGCAGATGAAGTTTCTCAATTTCCTATTTCAGGGAATCCTATTCGATTAGCAAAGGACAAAACAAAAAATTTCAATCTTTGGAAAATGCGAGATCTTAATCACATGTGAGCCACGCAATTGTCGTGCACGGAAGGCTATCCTCTCACATGTGGTGTATGCAAATGACGATTTTCCTGATCTTGAGTTGGAATACGATCATTCAAAAATTTTATGTGGTGAAACTAATACAGAAAATTTGCCTGGTTTCGTTCTTTTAACGAAAAAGAAAAAACAGCTGTTTTATTCAACTACATTGTGGGCGTAAAACGTCCTACATTTTTCTGAAGATGCGTTTCCAGATGTGTTATTCTGTGTTGTTCGTTTACAAAAGACATATGGATTTGGGCATCCATTTTATTGGGAAGCCGAACTAAAAAATTTATTAAATGAGGTTTATGGGTGAAACTTTGACTTCATTATTCAGCTTTTTTTTAATACGATGTAATTATTTGAGACCCTGGCTATCTAGTAACCGTTTAAAACTGCAAAGGAAAGTAACCAAAACAAATTATCCTGATTTGTTTTTTAATTTCAGCAATAAATACGAGAGAAAAACAATAAATTTATCGAAATAGTGTTAAAAATAAATAACAGTTTTAATTCCGAGTGTGTTTGTAAGTGAATATGGTTATGCGTGTTTACTGATATTTTATAATTGCTCGGTCTGAATACTTCATAAGTATCAAGCATTTGAAGACATAACACAGATTAAAACATTAAAATACCTGTTCGTTTTGTTGGCCTTTACACTTTCTGCCCTTCTGACTGCTTATATATCTGCTGCAGGTATATATTTAACGGATTTTAACAACCTGAGAATGTTGATGTGCTGTCTTCACAGAATCTCCATGCTTCCTTTTAGCTGTTTGATTTGAAGCAGAAACATCACTTAATAAGCTATTTTGTGGTGAATAAACAAAACGTTTTCTGAGGCACTTGAAGAGTGGGTTTAAACGTTAAAGAATTGTCTCCATTGAGATTCAAGTGCGTGCGTAATGAGGATTATAGGTGACATTTACAAACGGAAGATTTTACTGAGACTGGCAGTATTTTGATCTTCAATTTTTGTGGGAAGCTTCCGTCTGATTGTAGTTTTTGCATTCATTGACCGACTTTAAATCTCCGTGAAATTTGGATTTTCGTGAAAATTTGAATGTCGTCCTTCATATGACTAAAAAAATTTTAAAGGCTGGTGATTTTGTCAAGATTGTTCATAGTTTAATTTTAAAAAAATGTTATTGAACTTTAAAACTGCTAAAATATTAATCATAAAGCCAACAAAAACTGAAGATTAGCACTCGAGTAAAATTATCTTTCAGAGTATAACTCATCCATTGTGAGCTCGGGTGAGAAAATGTTATTGGTCCTAAAATACGAGACTGGGTTTATCCTACAGACAACACAAACAGATGGACACATTGTACGTTAAAAGGAATTTTTTTTATTTTTAATAGTTCTTAACTTTTGTCTCCATATGGAGAGGCGGTTATTTCTGAAAAACCAAAAAGAAAATATCATTCGAACAAAACAATGCGCTCATCGATATTATTCAAGGTAAAACGCTGTTTACAGACCCGCCTTCTTCGAGGACTCATAAATTATGGCGTCCCGCCCCAAAAATATTACATCTTGGAGGCAATCCAAATCACAAATATTTAGCGATGAAAGGGGTCAATAAATATATAATTGTTTTATCATTTAAGCGCCAAGTTTGCTTTTGTGATGATTTCAAGGCAGGAAATGACCAGCGCCAAGTAGCAGAACTGCATGGAGGAAATTAAATTCAACTAAACATGCCAAATCACTCCAGTCAACTTAAGAAAGCTATCGGCCATTTTTTTTTTCAAAGAGGGGCCTGGATACAAATATCTAAGCTTGAAAGAGTTTCATTTGCAGCTAAACATTGTTATACGCCAAAGCACACCATTGCATGTGGCAGTTATCTGCAGGTCATGTGAAGATTCTCAACCAGTGGCAAGTGAAGGAAATATATTTCGTTTAAGTTATAATCAGAGCTCTTGGCCTCGTTCTATTTCGACAAATAGCTTCACTAAACTGCATTAGTAACGATACAAAACGAAACTGCCCATATTGAACTAAAGGAGCAAGTTTCCACAGTAGCTCCAGACCTGACTGAGACAATTTTTTGTGTTCTTGGGCAAAACACTCTACTAACACAGTGCCTCTTTCCAGTCAGGAGTATATAAATGGGTAACAGCATATTGTCTGGGAAGCCTGCTGAAATGCTGGGAGGTGTTAGGGGGAAAATTATGTATTTTAGTTTTAGACAAATTTTAAATTTATTTTACCGGTTTAGACCTAGTTCTGTGTTCTGTTCGTTCTTTTACTCGACCGGTTGAGCGGTAAAGAATGATGAACGAGTTGTTCTATTCAAATTGTTGTTATTCAAATTAGTTATAACCAGAAAAAGTGAATTGTTGATATATATCACAAAATATTATATTTAGGGTTTTCGTGGGTTTTTGGGTAAACATCTTCAATATATATTCATATACTTTCACATTTGAAATATTCGGTTATTCGGGTTTTTCTTTTTAGTAGTTAAATAAAATGTATAAAAACCACAGTGGCTTTTAGAATGGATTTTGTTGATTACTCACTTTTACTATGCACCTGCTTGTCGGCACTTTTGTCATTTATTACATGGTTTTTTAAGGTAAATATAAGTGTTCACGGTCTTTCTGGAAATATTGGTTTTCATGGTGGATAGCAGCTGAGTTTATACTCGTAACTTTAATTTCTTTTCATGCGATAGTTTCCAAACCAACCTTGCATAGATAAGCAGAAACTTTTAATTGCTTTTCCGTTTTTTTTTCCTAAGCTGCGCTGCTGCAATTAAGATAGGTATTGTTTTCTATATCAGAGCTGTAAATTCGCACCTAAGTTTCCTACGTTAATGGCCTAGAGTTTATTGCATCCGTCTTTTTAATTTGGAGATTCTTTCCGTCGTAGAAACAGATGGAATATTTAAGTAGTTTTCGTTTAACTTCAAAGAGAATTTTCCCGCTCCTTTGGTAACCTTACGATGGAATAGCACCATCCAAGGGGTAGAAGTGATACTCCTATTGCCTTTATTTTAAGGAAACAAGAATAAGCTCTGGGACGATGAGCCCTTTCGCTCAAGTACAGACTTGACCTTTTTTACTTTACTTTACATTCAATACACGCATAGATTAGCAATACACGGACAATCGCTGGCTTGAATGTGAGCGAAAATAATTATTTTGTGTTTCAGCATTTCTGGCAAAAAGTGAAAAAAGGTTCTCTATGCCAAATAAGAAGAAATGAGTTACTTCACTCCTCTTTACTCTGATCTCAACTAACTGTCTCAACAATAAGTTAAAGTGGTAAATTTTTTTGAAAATTACAAATATAAGTTTATCTTTTTATCAAAGTAATAATAATAACAACAGTAACACTTAGTTTGTATAGCACGTTTGCCAGCGATGTTTACAATAATTCAATGTAATAATTTGGTCAAATAAAATGGGGCCGCGGTGAAATCCGAAACTTACGAACTTCTTTTGGTTTTCGTTTCCTCTTCCTCGTCACTGACATGGCTATTTACTAATGAGGCGTTTAGCGAGACCTGCTGCACTTAAAAGAAGACATTATAAAAATCTGCTGGCATAGTTGAGTATGAGTAGAGCGCCAAGGCTACTAAACTGATAATAAAGCTGTTACCAGTATCATTATGAATTGTGGCAAGCAACAATCTGTTTTCTGGTTTCCGTAACAACTAAAAGACGATCGACTTTTTCAGTATCAATTGCACCTAATGCTCTTTTTACACGTGTAAGATGGGACAAGAGTCCTGTTGGCTGGATGTAAGCCTTTAGACATTTTGCTTCTGAATTTCACTCTAGATTTGCCAAAATTGGAATAAATCGCATTTACATTCCTTTGAAATCGACAACCAAATTTTTGTGCCGAAAATTCGAAGTGATCTTACTTTTTAAAAAGCGCCGAAAGTCCTTCATTTGAACAAGATATATTATCACGTTGACGAGACTGTTGGAAAACGCCAACAGAGCACCCACATAGCGGATGAGAAAATCACTTTCAAAACTAATGGTGTGAACTTTTGATCTCGTCGAAATTCTAAAAATATAGTAACCTAAAGAAAGTGCATATGAAAATATAAACATAAGCATAATAGAAACCAATATCATGGTTAATCGTCTGTTTTCAGCCCTCTTCATGGCTTTGATGGCATTATCACATTGGATGTCGATAGCTCTTTTCATTCTTGACCGCACAGTCAAGATCAAGCATATAGTTAAAGTAAAAATCACAATACTTGGCAAAAAGTATTGAAAAACTATAAAGGCCAGGTTCACTACTCCAAATGGCACATACTGATAATTAGGCCTGCATACCACAGTGCAATGTGTGTCATTGAGATCATATCTGATCCCCTCAAAAGTTGCAACGGGGAGCAATACGTAAACACATGTTGAGAACCAGATGAGGTAAAGCAATTTCTTGACAGTGGAATGTTTTAGTGTACGAGGTATCTTACGGGTTGAAAAATATTTTCCAAAGCTGATAATCAACAGATTATTTATGGTAATTGAAGGAAAGAAAATACCCAAGTAGCGAAGGATTTTGCAACCCCATCCTTGTTCAAAAACATCCACAAATAATTGACAACCAATAAGCGGAAGAACTATAAATGCGCAAAGTGCATCAGATATAGCAAGGCTGGAGATGTAGACATCAAAATTTTTCCGGAAATAGAAAGACTTAAGGAAGGACGCTGTACTTTGGTTCGACTTAACAAAATAAAGTATGAGAATATTTCCGAAAAACGCTAATATACCCACAGTTACAGAAAACATCAGCAACGTAAGTTTGGTTGAAGAGCTTAAAGGTAAAAACACATAGATTTTGCTACTCGAAAGGCCTGTTTGGTTGACATGCAAAGACACGTTATGTGTGGCGAGACAGCAAGAGGCATTCATGCCTTCCGACTTGAGCATCTACCAGCAACCTGGAATCCACAAAACCTATGGAGAAATGAATTTAACACAATGAAAACCACCAGAGCTCTAGGGATTTGGATATCCTCTTATAATTACTCCCATAAAAAGTGTTAAAAAATATAAATGGTATTGCTGAAGTATGGAAAGGTTATTGGTTACTAAGAGACCAGTGCTTCATGTATTGGGGACACACTTGAGGAGAAATGAAAAAACACATTTCTGATGAAAAAATCAATTTAAAAGGTTTACTTTGCTGTTGAGAGCTGTTCATCTTCTTTGGAAAACAGTTTCGTTCGTGAAAATCGAGTTTAACTGAAAAGACTTCTATGAGGTTTTTTTTTAGCTAAGGGGGGGGGGGGGAGTGAAACATGTTTATCAAGAATGATAAAGACTCCAAGAGATCACTTCCTGAAAATACTTACCTAATGTTTATATAATATTTATGTGATCTAGGACTTCCTTTTCTGCATGAAAGTACACTGGATATATCCGACCAGCATTCCAAACACACGGTTAGGGAATTAGTTATGGACCTGGTTTTGCTAGCTGAAAGATCACGGAAAATTTCGATTTTAAGTACCGGTCATCTTTAAGTTAAACAATAGGGCCATTCGCTCCGACGAAGGGCTAACGCCCGAAACTTCAACTCTTCACGGTGGTCAATTTACTTTATTAACTCAGTTGATAAAACCAAATTAGCTTGTTATACTTCCCCACCGACGCAGTACAACAGTTTAGTTAAAAACTTAGCCGCTTTTACGGCATTTAAATTGGTTGAAAACAAATTTTGTTTTATTTTGTTTATCTATTTATTTATTTGTCAATTTGTTGATTAGTTTCATTCAAAATCATATCTTACAGAATGATTCCGAGCTTAGATGACGTAAAGTTTTGCAGAAAAAGGCAGGGGCTCAAAAAAACCCGCACAACTACTGAAAAATCTTAATCACATCTGAGCCAGGCAATTATTATACATAATACATACACTGTGTATAGAAATGACAAATTTTCCAAATCTTGAGTTTGTATACGAGCATAAAGAAATGTTATATGGTGAAACTAATACATAAAATTTCTCTGGTTTTGTTTTTTATTGGATTTAGAGGAATTAACGAAAAAAAGAAACAGATGTTTTATTTCAATTAAATTCTGCGCGTAAAATATCCCACATTTTTTTGAAGATGCGTTTTCAGATGTCTGATTCTGATAACACTCATTTTCGTAAGAACGGCTTTGCTTTGGCATCGTTTAGAAAACCCATGGATTTTGGGCGTTCGTTTTAATGGAAAGCCGAGCTAAAAAATTATGAGCGAAACTTTGATTTCACCATTGTTTTGAATACGATGTTACTGTTTGAGACCTTTGCCATTTAGTATCCCTGACCGTTTAAAACTGCTGAGGAAAGCAATCAAAACAAATTGTCGTGATTTTTATCTTTTTAATTTCAGCAACAAATACGAGAGAAAAACAATAAATTTATCGAAACGGTATTGAAAACCAATTGCAGTTTTAATTCCAAGTGTGTTTGTACGTGAATGTGGTTATGTGTGTTTCCCAATATTTTAAAATTGCTCAGCCTGAATACTTCATAATCATCATACATTTGAAGACATAACATAAATTAAAACATTAAAATACCTGTTCGTTTTGTTGGCCTTTATATTTCTGCCCTTCTGAAAGCTTATATATCTGCTGCAGGTATAGATTTAACGGATTTTAACAATCTGAGAATGTTGACGCGCTCTCTTCATAGGATCTCCATGTTTCCTTTTAGCTGTATGATTTGAAGCAGAAACATCGCGTAAGCTATCTTGTAGTGAATAAACAAAACGTTTATTTGAGGCACTTGAAGAGTGCGTTTAAACGTCAAAGAATTGTCTCCATTGAAATTCAAGTCTGTGCGTAATGAGGAATATAGGTGATATTTACAAAATGGAAGGTTTTGATCTCCAGTCGTCGTGGGAAGCCTTCGTCTAATGTTAGTTTCTTTTGCATTCATTGAACGACTTTTAAATTTTTAGACATGTCGTCTCTCAATTCATATGACTCAACAATTAAAAAAAGACTTAGGACTGTTCATAGTTTAACTTCAACAAATTTAATTGAATTTTAAAACCGCTAAAAAACTAATTATAAAGCCAACAAAAACTGAACATTAGCACTCAAGTAAAATTATCTTTCAGAGAGTCACTCAGCCACTATAAGCTCAGGATCGAGGAAATGTTATTAGTTCCAAAATTACAAATATGAGACCGAGTTTATACTCTAGATAATACAAACAGATGGATACATTGTGCGTTAAAAGGAAATTTTCTCTTTTGAATAGTTCGTAATTTCCGTCCATGCAGATTGGAGAAGTGGTTATCTCCGTGAAACCAAAAAGAAAACATCAATCAAACATAATAGTGCACTCATTGATATTTTCAAAGTAAAACCCTGTAAATAAATCTTCGATGGTTTGAAATAACACATTTAGGACGCAAACCAAATGACATATTTTTCGATGAAAGGGGTCAACTAATATCATATATTGATTTTGTCATTTAGCACCAAGTTTGATTTTATGATAATTCTAGGCAGGAAATGACCACCACCAAGTATGAGAATTGCATGGAGGAAATTAAAATCAACCTAACATGCCAAATCACTCCAGTCAACGTAAGAAAGCTATCTGCTATTTCTTTTTGTCAGAGAGCAGCCTGGATACAAATATCTAAGCTTGGAAGAGTCTCATTTGCAGCTAAACATTTTTATATGCCAAAGCACACCATCGCTTGTGGCAGTTATCTGCAAATCATGTGGGGATTCTCAATCGGTGGCAAGTGAAGGAAATATATTTCGTTTAAGTTATAATCAGAGTCGGTTATGTAAATGTCCACTACTTTTTTCCTCTTTTTCGGAACCAGCTCTTGGCCTCATTCTATTTCGACAAATAGCTACACTAGAGTGCATTTTTTTTAGTAACGATACAAAACGAAGCTGCCCGTATTGAACTAAAGCAGCGAGTTTCTACAGTAGCTTCAGACCTGACTGGGACAATTTTTTGTGTTCTTGGACAAAACACTCTACTTCCACAGTGCCTCTTTGCACTCAGGAGAATATAAATGGGTAACAGCATATTGTCTGGGAAGCCTGCTGAAATGCTGGGGGGTAACCTTACGATGGAATAGCACCATCCAAGGGGTAGAAGTGATACTCCTATTGCCTTTATTTTAAGGAAACAAGAATAAGCTCTGGGACGATGAGCCCTTTCGCTCAAGTACAGACTTGACCTTTTTTACTTTACTTTACATTCAATACACGCATAGATTAGCAATATACGGACAATCGCTGGCTTGAATGTGAGCGAAAATAATTATTTTGAAAAATTCGAAGTGATCTTACTTTTTAAAAAGCGCCGAAAGTCCTTCATTTGAACAAGATATATTGTCACGTTGACGAGACTGTTGGAAAACGCCAACAGAGCACCCACATAGCGGGTGAGAAAATCACTTTCAAAACTAATGGTGTGACCTTGTGATCTTGTCAAAATTCTAAAAATAAAGTAACCAAAAGAAAGCGCATATGAAAATATAAACATAAGCATAATAGAAACCAATATCATGGTTAATCGTCTGTTTTCAGCCCTCTTCATGACTTTGATAGCATTATCACATTGAATGTCGATAGCCCTTTTCATTCTTGACCGCACAGTCAAGATCAAGCATACAGTTAAAGTAAAAATCACAATACTTGGCAAAAAATATTGAAAAACTATAAAGGCCAAAGACACCACTCCAAATGGCACATACTGATAATTAGGCCTGCAAACTACAGTGTAATGTGTGTCATTTAGATCATATCTAATCCCCTCAAAAGCTGCAACGGGGAGCAACACGTAAACACATGTTGAGAACCAGATGAGGTAAAGCAACTTCTTAACAGTAGAATGTTTTAGTGTACGAGGTATCTTACGTGTTGAAAATTTTTTTCCAAAGCTAATAATCAACAGATTATTTATGGTAACTGAAGGAAAGAAAATACCCAAGTAGCAAAGGATTTTGCAACCCCATCCTCGTTCAAAAACATCCATAAATAATTGACAACCAATAAGCGGAAGAACTATAAATGCGCAAAGTGCATCAGATATAGCGAGGCTGGAGATGTAGACATCAAAATTTTTCCGGAAAGAGCAAGACTTAAGGAAGGACGCTGCTCTTTGGTTCGACTTAACAAAACAAAGTATGAGAACATTTCCGAAAAACGCTAATATACCCATAATTACAGAAAACACCAGCAACGTAAGTTTGGTTGAAGAGCTTAAAGGTAAAAACACATAGATTTTGCTACTCAAAAGGCCTGTATGGTTGGCATACGAAGACACGTTCTGTGTGGAGAAACAACAAGCGGCATTCATGCCTCCCAATTTGAGCATCTACCAGCGACCTGGAATCCACAAAACCTATGGAGAAATGAATTTAACACAATGAAAACCACAAGAGCTTTAGGGGTTTGGATATCCTCTTATAATCACTCCCAGAAAAAGTTTTAGAAAAATAGAAATGGTATTGCTGAAGTATGGAAAGGTTATTTATTACTAAATGACCAGTGCTTCATGTATCGGAGACACACTTGAGGAGAAATGAAAAAACGCATTTCTGCTGAAAAAATGAAATTGAGAAAGTTTACCATGCTGTTGAGAGCTGTGCATCTTCTTTGGAAAACAATTCCGCTCGTGAAAATAGATTTTCACGAAAAAGACTTCTATGGGGTTTTTTTAGGTAAGGGGGGGGAGTGAAACATGTTAATCAGGAATGATAAAGATTACAGGAAATCACTTCTTGAAAATGCTTACCTTATATGGTCTAGGACTTCCTTTTCTGGATGAAAGTACACTGGATATCTCCGACCTGCATTCCAAACACACGGTTAGGGATTAAGTTATGGATCTGGTTTTGCTAGCTGAAAGATCACGGAAATATTCCGATTTTAAGTAACGCTCGAAACTTCAACTCTTCACGGTGGCCAATTTACATCATTAACTCATTTGGTAAAACCAAATTAGCTTGTTATACTTCCCCACCGACGCAGTACACCAGTTTCATTAAGAACTTAGCCGCTTTTACGACATTTAAATTGGTTGAAAATAAATTCTGTTTTATTTTGTTTATCTATCTATTTATTTGTCAATTTGTTGATTAGTTTCATTCAAAGTCTTTTTTTACAGTATGATTCCGAGCTTAGATGACGTAAAGTTTTGCAGAAAAAGAAAGGGGCTTAAAAAAACCTGCACAACTACTGAAAAATCTTAATCACATCTGAGCCAGGCAATTATCATGCACTGTGGTGTATAGAAATGAGAAATTTTCCAAATCTTGAGTTTGTATACGAGCATAAAGACATGTTATATGGTGAAACTCATACATAAATTTTCTCTGGTTTTGTTTTTTTATCGGATTTAGAGGAATTAAAGAAAAAGAAAAACAGCTGTTTTATTTAAATTAATTCTGTGCGTAAAATATCCCTCCTTTTTTGAAGATTTTTTTTCAGATGCATTATTCTGATAACACCCATTTTCGTAAGAACGGGTTTGCTTTGGCATCGAAAACTTATGGATTTTAGCGTTCGTTTTAATGGAAAGCTGAACTAAAAAATTCATAACATGAGGTTTATGAACGAAACTTTGACTTCACTATTATTTTGAATACGATGTAACTGTTTGAGACCTTGACTATTTAGTAACCGTTTAAAACTGCTAAGGAAAGCAATCAAAACAAATTGTCGTGATGAGACAACAAATACGAGAGAGAAAAATAATAAATTTATCGAAACAGTATTGAAAACAAATTGCAGTTTTAATTCCAAGTGTGTTTGTACGAGAATGTGGTTATGTGTGTTTCCTAATATTTTAAAATTGCTCAGCCCGAATACTTCATAATTATCATACATTTGAAGACATAACATAGATTAAAACATTAAAATACCTGCTTGTTTTGTTGGCCTTTACATTTCTGTCCTTCTGAAAGCTTATATATCTGCTGCAGGTATAGATTTAACGGATTTTAACAATCTGAGAGTGTTGATGTGCTCTCTTCACAGGATCTCCATGTTTCCTTTTAGCTGTATGATTTGAAGCAGAAACATCACTTAAGCTGCCTTGTAGTGAATAAACAAAACGTTTTTTGAGGCACTTGAAGAGTGGGTTTAAACTTCAAAGAGTTGTCTCCATTGAGATTCAAGTGTGTGCGTAATGAGGAATATAGGTGATATTTACAAAATGGAAGGTTTGATGGAAATTGTCAAGTTTAAAGGCTTAGGATTGTTCATAGTTTAATTCCAAAAAATGTAATTGAACTTTAAAACTGCTAAAATACTAATCATAAAGCCAACAAAAACTGAAGATTAGCACTCAAGTAAAATCATCTTTCAAAGCGTAACTCATTCACTATGAGATCAGGTGAGAAAATGTTATTAGTTCCAAAATTAAAAATACGAGACCGGGTTAATACTCTAGATAATACAAACAGATGAATACATTGTGCGTTAAAAGGAAATTTTACCTTTTGTACGTTCCTAATTTCCTTCCATGCATGTGGTAGAAGCGAACATTGTGCGCTAAAAGGAAATTTTCTCTTTTGAAGTTCCTAATTTTCTTCCATGCATATCGGAGAAGCGTATATTGTTCGTTAGAAGAAGATTTCCTCTTTTTCCTAGTTCTTAATTTCCGTCCATGCATATTGGAGAAGCGGTTACTTCTGCAAAACCAAGAAGAAAACATCACTCGAACATAACAGTGTGCTCATCGATATTTCCAAGGTAAAACCCTGTTAATAAAATTTCTATGATTTAAAATAACACATCTAGGAGGCAAAGCAAATGACACGTGTTTTGCAATGAAAGGAGTCAATCAATATATGTAATTGTGTTATCATTTAAGCGCCAAGTTTGTTTTCGTGATAATTTCAAGGCAGGAAATGACCACCACCAAGTGTGAGAATTGCATGGAGGAAATTAACATGCCAAATCACTCCAGTCAACTTAGAAAGCTATCTGCCATTTCCTTTTTTCAGAGAGGAGCCTGGATACAAATATCTAAGCTGGAAAGAGTCTCATTTGCGGCTAAACGTTGTTATATGCCAAAGCACACCATTGTTTGTGGCAGTTATCTGCGGTCATGTGAAGATTCTCAACCAGTTGCAAGTGAAGGAAATATATTTCGTTTAAGTCAAAATCAGAGTCGGTTATGCAGATGTCCACTACTTTTTTCCTCTTTTTTGAAACTGGTTCTTGGCCTCATTCTATTTCGACAAATAGCTACACTGAAGTGCATTTTATTAATGACGATACAAAACGGAACTGCCTATATTAACCTAAAGGGGCAAGTTTCTACAGTAGCTCCAGACCTGACCGGGCCAATTTTTTGTGTTTTTGGGCAAAACACTCTACTCCCACAGTGCCCCTTGGCTCAAGTACAGACTTGACATTTTTTACTTTACATACTCAATGATCATAGCTGTCGCTTTAATTTTTTTTTAACAATGATTGAAGGGAAGATTTCCTCGAGGATTGGATGCCCAAGTTTCTCGTCCGACTATCGTAAACTTAGTACCGAACGCCTGCTTGTCCAACCTTTTCAGAAATTAACCTGACCCTTTCCGCCCTTAATGATTTTATATCTTGCATCTGATTGGTTAAGAAAGTGGTGCGAATTTTCTGGATCAATCACACAAAATCTCATTAGTAATGCTCCATACTGACTACTGTGCAACTCCTATGATTTTAGTTCTGATAATTTGGTACTGGATCAATTGATAATCGCCTGATTGATATTTCTCTTGATTCTCATCACTCGTCTGCTTGAAATTACATAGGTATTGTAGGGAGAAATTCTGTCTTGGTCACTCGTGGTAGTTAAAGGGTTAAAGGGCCGCGCTAAACCAGGATGCATTGCTGGGGTAGTGGCTTTTTTCAGTATTTCCTATACCACAGAAAAAGAAAGGCTACTGTGTGTATAATATTACTCGACTAAATCTTTGCAATCTTGATCGAGAACTGGTTTTTTATTCCTTCAACTAGTTCCTTTTAGTGTTAAGTTTAAGTTCCTTTACTACGCATTTTTGTCGTTTCATTTTACGTTGGCGGAGGATCAAATGATTTTAAGGGGTGTGGATTACATAGTTTTCAGGGGGGGCGGATAGGGGAGTAGTCGTCGCTAACAGAATATAAATGGAAAGACTAAGATTATCGCTATGTTGAGCTTAAGCTGACGGAGTAATGTCACGTCATAAAGTATCTCTCCAAGGCATCTTCTGCTGGGTAGAACACAAACGGCGGAAAGTGAACGCCGTCAGTAGTGCCTCCTGGGTATGCTGCGCTAATCTGGTAGACGTCTAAGACAGGGATACCAGCTTCACACATTTTCTTCATGGCGTAGGCGTTGAACAGTTTAATTCGCTGTAAAATTCATTTTAAAAGTTTTAGAGTCTAAATCTAACTATCTAAAAAGAAGACAAACAAATAAACAAGAAAGCATATAAAAACAAACAAAGTGGCAACGTTGCCTACAGTACAATGCCTGCAAATATAAATGTTTTTTCTTTCGACGCGGGTTCGTACTTAAGACGACAACAAGAGATTTAAGCGAGATGGGGCGTGGCACGAGAGTTTTTCAGTTCTTTCTGAATGAAAGGTTATTGTGATTTTTGTTTTGGTTTCTGTTTTGTTCTACAATGGGCATTGTAAATTATTATACAGATTTCAAGACATTTTAGAGGTAATTGTCTGATAATTAAGGTATCAGAAGGGGCTTAAATTTTGAACAAAGGTGCTTTTTTTTTCTCCACGTTCCGTCATCATTGCTTCGGGGAAATAGGAAGAGTGTAGAGAGTGCAGTTTCTTTACCTGCTCAGTGTGAAAACGTCGACAGCAACCCGTGTAGAGCTCAGTCTGTTTCCCGAGGGAGGGTGTTGTCTTCCAAACAACCCTTCCTCGATAGCTCTGCTTCAAAACACGAATGAAACCTTTAATTATCTTTTGGTAATTTCTAAAGCTCGTGCTTTTTAAGAGATGGACTCCTGTGTTAAGTACCAAGGCGCTATCTTCATCCATTAATGGCTGCGTTACAATTGAGCGTAGTTCTTCCAGGACTTGTGTCACATTAAGATCATGGCCTCCGTAACTAGGAAGAGAAAGTAATACATGTGTTATTTCACCTCACGCTTCCCTAACTCGTCCCCAGCCTTTCCTTCATGCCCTTCGTCGCTTTGAGTTAGCCAGAGACCAATAAGTGAGGACTTGGCATTAGTGAGCTCACTTCCTATTCAACAATCGCACATGTCCGACGTAAAATCTAAAACCATCACGATTTTTTCACGCGCGTTTTCACACGTTTTCAGTTCGTCACTTGTATCTTTAACGATTTACCATTGGTCCGTTAGATTTGATTCTTACATTCATTTGTTATCAGTTGGCTACGTTTAAAATGAACTAAGGTTTATTTTACCGTTTTTAACAACGATAGGGGTACGGGGCCCAGGGGTACGGGGGCCAGGGGTACGGGGACCAGGGGTGGGGAGAGTGGTGTATAATTTGGACGTCAACGGTATCTATTAGGCTCTTGAACATTAGAAGATGGCAGCAAAGTATTATTCTTATATATAGAGAAAAAATTGCTAAATTAAACTTGCTGGGTCGGTCTCCAAAAACTACATGAGAAACAGAAATGCATTATCGCTGTTTAAGCTCTTGTCCAGATCTCACTCATGTCTGAAAGAGGAGGGAAGTTTGAGCACGAAACGAAATACCTCCATTACCAAAGATCCATCTCATTTGAGTTCACCGTTCCCAGCCAGTAGACCCATACATTGGTATGATAACACGCTCGGAATACACGAGAACACAGCTGTCGGCGTTGCACTGATTCGTAAAACCGTCGATTGTGTGAGTCACCATATATCCATAAGACACCAGATCCCTGCCTATGGCCTGACCTTGGGTCGCTGGAGTCAGCTGGAGAAAGAATACAAAACACATTCCCAGAATGATGAAGTAATATGATGTGGCTTTACGCAAATCTTTCTGATTCCTCGATTAGTTGTAACTTACGGACGAAATCCAGAACAGAACAAATTCTAATCACAAAAAGTAAATGTATCACTGCCGAAAGACGTCATTAGGATCAACAATTTTAGGTGCAACTTTAGCTAAGATTGATTGTGTTACCTATTGTTTTAAATATTTAGCAAAATTCGTCGATCAAGTGGATTTGTGCACGGGATTAGAGGTCGGAATTCCGGACTCGAACCAAGCTGGTCAAGTATTGCTTGGTGTTTTTGGCAGATTGCGTTACTCTCACCAAAAAGCGCCACTCACCTCCCGGGAGATAATTGTTCATTGCCAAACTGTTAAGGAAGCCTGAAAAAAAAAAGGCTGGAGGAGGGGTGGGTAACCCTTTATTAGACTAGCTTTTCGTCCGGGGAGAAGGTAGTAGCAATATCTTTGGCTCCTTCATCATACAGAAACCGGTGAGCTCTTACAGGATGAGCTATCTGATTCGTCAGCTGCCTTTGCCTTACTTTACCTACATGTTTTAATTAGGAGTGAAAGAAGGACGTTCAAGGATGTAGTCATATTTTGTGCAAAATTAATTCCTTTGTGCGTAGGCAATTCAAACACACTTGTCAACCTACTGGTTTTATATGGTAACCAGTTGTTGTTCACCCATCTTCCAAAACCGTCCAAAAGAAGGTTGCATCCGTCAGAACACCACTGGGTACTGCTGCTGAACAGAGAGTCTAAATCTATTGGGAAAAAGAAAAACATTGAGCTTGGTAGCGTGATATTACAAAGGAGAACCATCAAAGAACGACGTGATGATATTTGTACTACATCGTCTGCAAATCGAGAGCTTTTTTAAACCTGAGATAATTCAGTTTTCCAATTGATACTCCTGCATTGTCATTTGCGCTAAAGAACTAAATACATGACTAAAAAGAAAATTAATCACTCACACTGGGCATCCTGTGGCACGGTAGGAGGAACTTGGACCGTGAAATATGCTCCATAATAAAGTGGTCTATTTATATAGTCGTCCGATGTCGCTAGTGTTCCTGGTCTTTGAAACGATCCGTGTCGACAGCCTGCCAAATTCACCATAAAAAAGTATTCAATTTGTTTCTGTAACAATGTTGCTTTACTTGTGCTCGTTTTTTTGAAAGGCTCTGTTGCGTCAATTGCGACTGAGGGCGTCGGCAGCGACAATATTATAAGAAGTTTATATTTTTTAAACTTTCCTCCAAAATCACGAAGTTTTCGAGATTCAGAAGTTGAGAAAAATTTATGTCAGAAGGTAGTGTATGAATAGATAGATAAGCACTCGATTAACAAGTTAACATTTTTAGCGTAGAACAAAACCAAACTACATAAGTTAAGAAAACTGTTCTTTTCCTAGAATCAAGAATATTTGAAATATACATGCAAAAAACTTTATAAGAATGAACAAGTTATATATAGCTCTACGAAATGCAAGAAACATGGTCAAACCTCTCATAAACCAATCAGGAGGCGGGTTTTTAAGCCCGTGACAGAGCGTATAGTCCAACGTTATCTGTAAGGAGTAGGTCCCAGGTTCCATGGGTAAAAACTTGGCTTCGTATGTACCATTTTCCATATCGCTAACGGTAGCAACAAGATCTGCAGGGCCCTGGACTCTAACGCGCCACGCATCTCCACCGAACGCCTTTGTCCGGTTCAGAACTGTCACAGACTGTATATATACCTTGCTAAAATGTCCTGCAGGATTGATTTCCGCCCCTGAAATAAAACTCAGGTTGGGATGAGTCTTGAAGTCGTCCGACCAAATCTCGTAAGCCCAATGTCGCGAGTAACTCGGACACGAGTGAGTGTAAGTCCGCCAATCAGTTCGAAGGGTGCGTTCTCGGCACCAGTTCTTCTCAAAATAGACGTAAGGGTCTTGTCCCAAAATAAGACGTCCACAAATAAAGAACAAGCAAATCACAGGTCCTGTCTGTTTTGGAATGGTGTCCATTCTAGCAGATTTTTCTCACTAGGAAATAAAGAAGTTTAGCTACATGCTCCATCCAAATGGCGTCTTAAGCCAAAGGTTTTTGCAGTCGAAAGTATACTATTACCGCTTTTGTCTATTTATATAGTTTGTGATACAGCTAAACTCCGTCAAAATTCAGCACAAATTTTTCACCGACCCGGAGACTCATAGTTTTAAAGTCTTGCTTACTTAGGAGTTGTCTTGATTGTTGATTAATCATTGATGATATATCGAAATTTATCCGTTGTCATAGATAGATGGAGTAGTCTCATTTATTTTGATATAAAAGAGACAAGCATTCAAGCAAGCATGAAAATTTAAGATTCAAAATAACTGCTTGTGGAAAACAGCAAAAAATCCACATCTCTATCTAACATTAGTTAACTAGCATGCCCTTTGGGCCTTACCGAAGCCTTGCCGTACAGTAGATGTTCTCAATGGCGCTCGTTGTCACATAACAAATCCCAAAAATATTAAACAGCTAAGTAATAACACAAAAACCAACCATCCAATCATCCTATTTTGAAAACTCACACTGAGATCCAAATGCAGAAACCAGACGACAACTGCGATCATATCGTTTCAATTTTAATAACTTGTTTGCCAGCTGGTTTGCCACCTGCTGTGTTTTAAAGTTGTTTGTGCTATAATGGCAGCGTTGTGTATTTTTCAGCGCGCTTTCTGAAGTAGTTGATTAGCACAAAAACGCTGAATCAACTCTGAATCCAAAGACTTGATGACATGTTTATGCTTTGATATATAGAGAGCTAGAAACAGCTGAAACTCTAAATTTCTCGAAATGAATCGTTAAGAGTTAAATTTCATATTTGTATCATAACAGCTCCTCTTAAATTGCTGGTAATGGAATATATAAGCACTCTCTGATTGTGTCCATAAGGGCTTCTCATACCGCTTTTTCTATTTCTAAAACGATTTTGAAGATCCACACTTTTTTGGGAAATGACACCAATTTATCATAACCTGATTCATGAATATAAGTTTAAAGTCCTACCTTCTTGCCATTACGTCATAACTTCATAATCATCTTGACAGAGACGTCGACAAAACAAAGAAGTATTGTCTCGATCCAATCTCTCGTAAAAGCAATTATACAAGAGATAAATAACAACAAGTATAACTTGTGATTTAGCGCCGGTGGGGCGCCATTTTGATCTTGCAGGTTCCTAGTAGTCGTCTGTTTGACCACCTGCTGGCTATTCCACTTCCGGGTTTGGATGAGGCGGAAGTGGACAGGAGCTTTACGCTGTGATCTCTTTCCGTTCACGAAGACTCGACCACACCCACGACGCTCCAAACAAAAGAAATATGTGTAAAATTCATGGAGGAGGGGGAGGGGGGGGAGAATTCCGGAAGTTTGCCGTTTTCTTTCCCTCTTTATTAGTACTGAGATCTAATACAAGAGACCCTTGTAACATAGCTAGTGCATTTGCCTAATCAAATTCAATTGCGTGAGCGTGCTTCATATTCCTATTGCGCACGCTCATGACGTCAGCAAACAAAATTTGTTTTTCTTTTGGATAGGAGAATTTTGTATTCAATCAGAAAATAAAGTTCATTTACACGCATGAATTCACTTGTCAGTTTTTTGACCAATCTAAGACGAGATCGTTTACAGCGTAGCGAAATGTTTTCCTGAAACAACATTATTAACGCGCTGAAGCGTAGCAGAGGGAATATTGATCCTTTTACAACATTTAAACCATTAGGTTGAAAATGTTATAAAATAATTGTTTCATACGTCAGCTGTGCGTTCATCGAGATATGAAGTACTTGGGAAGTTTGGAGAGCACTCAAGAAGCTAGAGCAACTACGCCTCGAGCAACTCTTACGCATCTTTCGTACACTCCAAACTTCCCGCGTGCTTCATATCTTGATGAACGTACGCTGACGTATGAACCAATTGTTAATTAATTATTAATAACGGGGAGGGGGGAGGGGGGGGAAGGAGGAAGGATTTTGGGGGATCACTTAGTTTTCGGGGGGAATGAAGGAGAGATCAGTCGTCCCCAATAGAGTATGGAGGGGGACTATAACTGCCAATGAGGGGGGGGGGATGGGGAAGGGGGGGACCATAGGAATGTTAAAGAGCGTTATGAGAGGTTCAGGTAAATTTTATTGCAACACAACCAAAATCTTCCAACCTCCTCCCCCCCTCTGTTTCTTCCCCCAATCCCTGAGATGAAAATATACAATGTACATGTCCCGGGTGAATCTCAGTCAAAACCAAATATAATACGTCTTTGATTTATTCAGTTCGTGCTTACTTTCTTAATGTTACAATCGTATACTTTCAAACGTTTCCTTTTATTACATGTTTTTTTTCATTATACCATTTTGTATTTGTATTTCCTTAATTTTTTGTTACAAGTTACATGTTTACACTTCTCTCTTTCTCGCAAAATTTTTATTTTTTTTCATTTTTACATTTCTCCTCCTTGCCACGCCATTTCTTATTATTTCTTTTTTTCACTTATATAATTTTTTCGTGTTCTTTTAATACTTTTTTAATTTTTTTGCACAACTTTTGTCTTAGCAAAAAGTTACTCACACATTTTTCTTTTTATGATTTGTACTCTGGCTTCTTTTTCAATTGGCTTTTTTACGTTACTGAAAATATATATTTTTTTATTTATGTCAATGTATATTTTATATTTTTTTATGGCATTTTTGATTAAAACAAGTTCCTTTCTCTTTTTTCTGCTACAAAAAAGGTTGAAAAACAGTTTCAGAAGTTTTATTTATGCAAAGAACTTTTTTTAATTCGTTTTTTTTTTCTTTTTTTCTTTTTATAAAGGAAAAGGGTTGAAAGTATTTTGTTGATTGTAGCAGAAGTACAGGATTACAAAAGAAAACCGGACCTCATGCCCCCAAAATTATTTTTGGTGCTTTTGGTATTTTTGATACTCTTTGCTTTGTCTTGCTTGCCACTGCTGTCTCCATCTGAGATACTTGGTAGTGTTATTTTAACAGGCTCAAAAGATGGTGCTCTCTCCTAGGAAACAAAATAAAAAGATCGCCTCAGACATGGTTCAGTCTGTTTTACTCGGTTTTAGCCTAATAGAGCGCTTTACGATTGATTGTGGTAAGGAAAAAATTACTTTTAATTTCAAAAGCCGATAAAAAACTCGAAGTAAAACAAGCTAAGCGCCTAAAGCACGGGAAAATAAATTCTACGAATGGCTTAAGTTGAAAATAACTACTTGCAAGAATCTTTAGAGCTCGTCAAAAAACAAAAAACAAAAAAATTGGTGAGATTCTAAAAATTTCCTTAATTAATTTACCTGAGTGGTGCTACTATCGTTTTGATCGTCAGCATCGTCGCTTTCCTCACGGGAGTTCTGCCATCTTCGGTACATGTAGTAACTTCCTCCGAGAGCAAATCCAAGACCAAAACAAGCTAGTAAAAACTTCTTCATCTTGCCAACTTTTGAAACCTTTCCACTGACAAGCACTACGTAAAAACGCCTCAGACAACGTTTGACAAAGTCGTAATTACCTTTATGACGTGATAAAGGGCGCGTGTAAATTTTAGAAATTAGAATAAACAACTTAATTATTTCATTATCAGAACTTTATTTTTGGTTAGTTGGGATGACTGCTCTTGGCTGTTAGAGCACGGGTAGTCCCTTTTCCTCGTTCTGTCGCACGAATAAAAATTGAAGAAACTAAATTAAATAGTAAAAAAATTTTCGCCGCAGCTAAACCGGAGGCAAGCAATCGCCCCCTGATTTTGCGCGGTGCGCAGTTAATATTTTCACGCTCGCTCGACGGATAAGCACAAAAAATAAACAATAATTGTATTCGTAAGATTAGTTTACTAAGAAGCGAGTAATATATAAATAACTTATTTTCCTATTAGACGACTTTTTAACGGCATCGGCGTTGCACGCCGAGAATTCAAATTCAAATTCAGTATTATTCAATTTGAATTATACCGAATAATTTTGGATGCGATATCTGCCGGCAGGTCACACCGATACCTCTTCGAGTGCAACCCCAATATTTTGACCTTCTTTTAAAATCTTTTGGAAAACGATTCAATGTTCTGGACACAGAAGTAGAGCCCACTGACTGGAGTGAAGCGCACAAAAACAAGTTGTCAAATTAATAATGACGAAAAATAGATGAAAACAAGAAATCGGTGAACTGTGGGCCAGAAAAAGTACCACTGACCGGGGTTCCCTTCTGAGACCCCCAAAAATTCCCATTTAAAACTCCTCCCTTAATCAATGATGCTCCCTTAATCAGTGATGAAGAAAAAGGGAAGAAGAAAATACTTTGTTGATTTTTGCTAGCTAGAAAGTTGCAAATCATGAAAGGCAAACCTCTGTTATTCCTGCGAAGCTGGGCCATCATGAAAGTTCAGAAGGTAAAAATGAAAACGAAACATTTCGAAAATAGAAAGTCAAAGAATGACGCATTCAAACAACGAAAACGAAGTAACTAAAATTAAGAAACGAGACAAATGGAGCTTGAAGAGGAAGTGTCTTGAGTCGTTGTGTTCAATGTTATGGCTTAGTCGAACGTCGGTTCACGTTTTTCAAGCGACAAATTAATAATGAAAAAAAAAAAGAAAAAAATTATTTCATGGGGTTCCGGTGATCACATGCACAACTACGAGGTTCCCAATGGAGTTAAAACCTATTTCGGCCATAAAACGGCCAAAATAATTAGTCGCTATGCATAAAAATTGACAAATTTTAACCGCTAGTCATAAATGAAGTTAGCCGTAAATTGGTCAAAATTTTAACCTTTAGCCGTAAAAGCTGTCACCCCATTGAGACCCTCAGGTACCAATTACAGGAGAGGTAATGCACGATCGAGGTTAAAATTTAGCCGCGTTTACCAATAAATAAACCATCTGTTGAACTGGGTGCTTCGTTTTGTTTTCATGCTATTTAAAGTGCTTTGCAAACGTGATTTGGTATAAGGATGCTTTGTGTCCAAAACATACCCTCTGATTTTAAAAAGATTGCATGACCACGTTATACAGAGATCAAACATTCAGACACTTCTTGGCCATCTTTTCAATTAATAAATTAGTTATCAGTCAATGAAGTAAATGCAATGCTTACCGAGTCTAGTATGACTCTAAGAAAGAGTACGAATCCTTAGAGGGGCAAAATCAAGAGTACTAAAGACCAGTATAACCCACAAACCTCGCAGCAGAAAGAGAAAATTCAACATGGAGGAAGATCGGGTCGCAGTTTTTCATACTCATACATATATTTTAGGTTTGAATGACGCTACTGTTTTATCCTATCCAGCTAAAGTGTAAGACTGTATTTATAGAATGTTCACACACAAGCGTAAGCCTTAAGTTGCTTGGTGTTCGTTGGCGCCGTCAATTCACAAGCTCAGCGGCTGTACGGGTTTGCATAAATTTTCCATATTGGCGTATTCGTAGTGTGCTACGAGAGTGTCAAGTCACGCGGGACTGTGTGAGTAGAAGCTTCTTCTTAGCTTTTGTCTCCTTGATTCCTCTGATTTACAAATGTTCTATACCTATGAGTGTTATAATTTGCCACGTTTTACGTGTACTTTTTTGACAATAATTTAAAGGGTGTATGCTTCACTTGAAGCTGTCTTGGACTCATACCGTACTCTTGTTTTGACGGTATTGCAACATGGCCCAAAATAACATCTTCGGCCACGTGCAGGTTACAAAGCCTATGTCTGAACAGGGAGCTTAGTATTTCGTTCGGCATACATGTCTCTAATTTGATAGAATAGCCGATCCTAACGAGATTGTAAATCAATCGCTCAGACAGGAAAAATGTTTCTGATGACAATCACAGGTGTACGTGATTTTTTGGGACATCGACGCCAATTTACGTGCGTAAAGCCTCGATTGCCGAAAAATGCGTAAATTAAAAGCATAAACAATTAACCAAACACATACGTTGCTGAAAAAATGAGTGAATCTGGTATTAATTTGTTGCGATGGAATTTTGAAATTTTACTTTGGATTAATTTTTCATTATTAATATGTTGCCATCATTTGTTGGTCAGCTGATTTAACATGTAAGAAAAATCGGTCTAAAATAATTCTCAGTTGGATGAGTACTGATAATGTTCATAGAGTTGCAGCACACTTTTGCATTCATATGTAAGCCATCAACATCACCTTGCTTCACTTCACTCACTGCAATGACCCCATGGTACTCTAGGTACATTTTCAATTGAGTTGCAGGGCTTTTAGGAAAAAAAATTCAGAATCTGTGATCTTTGGCAAAAGTTTGAGACTACATTACTCATTGAAAAAAAAAATGTATTTTGAGATTAGATGAAGAGTTTGCAAGACCCGCACTTTCATGTGGTGGCACTATATGGCTCTCATTTTTATCCTCTTTTTATTGTATGAAGGACTTTTCTGATGTTTGATATCATGCCAGTGTGAAGGAGCCCTCAGCATAAGTTCCACAATCAACAAACACCATCATGTGGAGAATTATTCCACCTGTGATACCTTTGAAGAATTTACACCAAGTTGTCCTAAGGAGCAGTGTTAATACTGTCAAACTGTATCATGCAAAGAGTGGGTGTTTTGGTTACAGGCCTGCTCCTCAAATAATCCATGCAGGTCAGTTATAACTGAGTAAAATTAGAATGCATAGGTTATTGAATAATGTAAGAATGAAAGAAGAAAAAGACTGACCCCTTCCCCTGGTCCCTTAACCCTTTAACTCCCACATCAAACTTGTAATTCTCCTTACTCTCAACCATACAATTTTTATAATGTTAGTTCAGAGAATTTAGTATTGGATCTACTAATTATCCCCAAATTGATATTTTTCTTTATTCTCGTCATATATCTGGTTGATATTGTATTGATGTTGTAGGGAGAAATTCTGTCTTGAATTCTGAGTTAAAAGGTCAACCCTTCAAGCCCTATGAGTGACCAGCATCTTATTTCTCCTTAAAGTAATACTGCTGAATCATTCATTAAGATCATGAGAATAAAGGAACTGATTGCCATCCTTAATAGAAGCTTTGATTATTAAACTGATTCTCCTTGTCAGTACAAAAGGAAATCTATAGATTAAAGTTCAGAGAATATAGATTCTGATGTTAGGGTGTAAAGGGCTGCAAAGGTTGGAGAGTAATAATTAATCAGAGGTGTTGATCACAACGGAGGTGACAGAATACCTCCAGTACTCCTGGGAAAGAAATATACATTGTCTAGTAATTAAAATGTTTTTTGTTTGTAAGTACTCTCTTGATTATCTTGTTTAGAGAGTGAAGAGGAGTTGCAGAATAGAATCAAGAATGCCAATATTCTCAGACTAGTAAATGCTTACAGAGAACATGGGCATAAATTTGCAGATGTAAATCCTTTGAAGGCAAAAAACAGGTACATACATGTGCATACAATTCCTGCTCCTTGGACTAATTTTGAATTTGGATTGTTTCTAATCATTGAATATATGTTACCATTTTTCTCAGAGATTTTCAAAGTGTTTTAAAGAACTCCAAGGAATTTTCCTTGGAAAATTTCGGTTTGGATAATGTGGATGTAAATAGATCTTTCAAGTTATCAGGTAAGAAATTATTTTAAATTTTCTTTGTTAATATTGATTGTTAATTAAATTATTGATGACTCTCCTTTGTGCATTTAGGGTTGTTATGTTATAATGGTCAAGAGGAAGCCACTCTCTCAGAAATTCTTACACATTTGGAAAAAGTTTATTGTGGGCAGCTATCGGCAGAAATACACCATATTGAAGTAAGACACCAGATTTCTAGCTCAAGGAGCCTTTTAGCTCCAGATTCCTCAGCTTGAAACATTTATCTCAACCTCCTAACTGCATGACCATTGCTTTCTTGGTTATTTGCACATAGTAACTAGTATCTAAATTCTCCTTACAATATAACCCCTGAAACAAACATCAATGTTACAAGAATAAAGGGAATGATCACCAACTAAAGAAGCTCTTGATTGTTCTGAAAATTCTCCTTGTCAGCACCTTGGGAAATGTATAGAGAACAGCTTGGAGAATATATATACTGTTGTAAATCTACATCTTGCACCCTAGCAAAGTAGCTGTAGCTTGCTTTTCATAATTATGTCTTGCTGCTGAGGAGGGTAAATACTGCCTCCTTAAGCACCAACCCTAAAATCCTTCAGTTGTGTAGTTTATTATTAATAAGAGTCATACTTGCTTAATTTACAAGCCACACTTGGAGAGTGGGTCTCAAAGAAAAACAGCTGCTGTGATAGTAGTACTTAATGACTTCGTTACTTGGCAATTAATGTGTGTTCACTTTCCTACAGGATGAGTCAGAGATGCTTTGGTTGGCTCAGCTGATTGAAAAGAGTGTTCTGTATTGGACACTAGAAAATGAATCTAAAAGACAGACCTATTTAGCAAAGCTGTTGTTGAAATCTGAGGTACATGACTTGTGAATGTCATTGTAAATTCTTTACTTTTATTGAGATGTTGTTGTAGAAAGTGGATGAAAAATAATGCAAACCCTCTCAGTTTATGCAGAAGTCTCTTAGATGCCTGAATAATCTCCTAATCTCCCAAAGATAAAGTCAGCAGTTAAGCCAAGTGTCCCTGAACTTATCTCAGTTTCCCAAGCATGAAGCGACTAGCAGTATCACTACTCCACCCCCCTCCCCCTGCCCAGAAGGGGATGCTAGTCCAATGCAGGGTCACTCCAGCATTTCATCAGGCTTTCTTGGCAATATATGAGTACCCATTTACACTCCTGGGTGGAGAGTGGCACTGTGAGGGTAAAGTTGGTTTTGCTTGAGAACACAACTGTGACCCAACCTTGTCTGAACCCTGGTGTTAAGACCCAGAGTCCAGTGCACTAACCTTCAGGCCACTGCATCTCCCCTCTTATCTCCTGTAAAATTCATTGAATCTTTAGGATAAGGGTAAATTTTGAAGTTCAATATGAAAGTTTAGTTGTAACTGGCTTAGATAAATTATATATATCAAAACATGTAATTAATGAATAACATACTCACCCATTTTTCTCAATTAGGCATTTGACAATTTTCTTGCCAAAAAATTCCCAACAGTCAAGAGATATGGAGCTGAAGGAGCAGAGAGCATGATGGCATTTTTTGATGAACTTTTTCTTCAGTCTTCTTACAGTAAGTTAAGCAACTCCAGTATGGAACAATGGAAAATAAGCTTTGAAATGTCCTTAGTGCAGGTGAAAGTGACCCCTTAGGTCTGCATCTTTCATTAAAATGTCTTCAAACTGTGTTTAGAATGTATATTGTTTTGCACCTGGTCATGTTGTGGGCCTCTCAATGAGGCGAGTTCATGTTACTTCTAGCCCTCATGCCTAGAATACTTGTCCAGGATTTCGACAGTTTTTATGTCACCCCATGTGTGCATTAAGTTCTACTCTTACACACAAGAACAGCACAATGACACCTCTCAAGGCTTGGGACCTTAGACTCTTTTAGTCAACAAATACTTGACATATATTTCAGAGGGTGTTAATTACAATATGCTGAATCAGTGCCCCTGCATTTCCAACTGAATTTTTTTTTCAGGTAAAATCCAAGAGTTAGTCTTAGGCATACCACATAGAGGCCGACTCAACCTTCTAACTGGTCTTCTGAAATATCCCACAGCCCAACTGTTCCACAAGGTTTGAACTGTTGGATGTTTAGTAAATACTGGTAAACTGTTTACTATTAATAATAATTATCATGACTAAATTTGACCTATACTTATGTGTAGGTTCCAAAACTTATTTTATTGGACATTAATACAATTAGGTTGATTTAATTTCTTTTTTTTGCTTTTCCTTAACACTAAAATTGTCTCACATGATCAATCTTGTGAGAAACTGGGCAACCACAGAAATTAAATCGCCAAATGATTATAGTTGGTTGTTAAACGAATGCGATTATAAAATGTGAAAATACATTTTTAGGACTGGTATATTTCAACGTTTTCCATTGAAACATAATTATATTTTTTGTTATTATTATTATTATTATTGATACTATTGATATACATGTAGACATCCTTGATGATAAAGTATTTAGAAAAACATTACTTTAAATATCTTTTAACAAAAACAGATAAAAGGAAATTCTGAGCTTCCTCCAGGAGCACAGGGCATTGGTGATGTCCTCTCTCATCTGTGTAAGTTAATGACAACATTACATGTAGTTCAGATTTACCTTTGTTTAAAACTGCTAGTGTTACATGTCTTGAATTAATAAGCCAGCATTGCAAAATAATGTGGTCTATCTTTGTAAGCCAATGTTTACTTAACTCTTTACCAGCTTTAGCCAAAGGTTATTACAGGTGTGCAACAGTGGTCTTCTAGTTTAATACTTGATTAGGTTAATGATTGTACAAAACTTCAGATGTAGTATTGTAGCGAGGTCTCTGATCAAACCAGCCTAACATAAATTGTCTGATTTGAGAATTTTTGGCCCACTAGTTGGAAGCAAACCAGCTGAATCTTTACAAGTTTGGTCAAGGTGCTTGTCCACATAAGTATTAACTCAAAAGAAATCCTTCAGCTTCAGTTTTCTGCACAACATGTTTGATGCACTGAAAATGCTTTCTCACTCTCCCCTTCCATAAATGCCTATTTACTAAAGTATCCCTTAAAATCATAGTTTCTTTTGGAAATCATAGATTTTCTGAATTTCCTGCTTTTGTTTTATCTACTTATTCTATGTTCTTAGACACTTCTGTGGATCTTGAGGATTATGATTTGCGAGTGACCATGTTACCAAACCCATCACACTTGGAAGCTGTCAATCCTGTGACAGCTGGTAAGGCAAGGGGTCGGCAGCTTACATTAAAGGATGGTTGCTTTAGCAATCTTGCGGACAGTCCCCTGGGTGATAAGGTAAATGCAATTTACTATTTCTTGTTTTGGAGTTCTCTACATACATGTGTACGTATGTTGGATATATTGGGTGTGTTGTTGTAAACTGATTTATGACTGATAAGTATTGACTGACTGACCTGAGGTTGATTGACTGACTGACTGTCTGATAAACACTAACTGAATGACTGATTGATTGACTAAGTAAGTGGTTTGCTATGTGACAGACAATCAGCCAATCTTAACTAACCTTTCAAAGGAGACACCTTAAGCAAATGGGTTGGGGTGAAGAGGATTTATTCCTCCTTCCCTAATTGATGCCTGCCATGCAAATGATTTAGAACTACACAACCTTTAAAATTCCTACCTGTTTTGGCAAGCACTTAAATAACAAGATTCATCGTAAACTTTCCATCCTTTTTCTCTCTCCAAGGTGCTCAGTGTAATGGTTCATGGAGATGCTTCATTCTCTGCTCAGGTAAGAAAAGGCAGTTTTCGTCTGGCAATAAAATCTACATTTAGCATCATGATTTTGCTTGAATTGTTCACTCAGGCCTACACATTGTACATGTATTACCACAAAGTTTAGAATGCAACGCTCCATTCTTCATGACAAATTCCTGTTTAAACTGTTTGTCTAACAAAGACAGAGTAGAAAATTTAGTGAATGTGAGTATATTCTGTGATTGATTGAGGAAAGTAAATGGTGTTTTCAGCATCAGGACAGGCACAACAACACTCTTTGTTGTTAGGGCATCAGCCAAATTTGAGGTAAACATTGTTCATCTCAGAGGAATATATTTCTCATGCACAGGGTATTGTAGCAGAGACATTTTGCCTGGCAAACCTACCACATTACAGTGTTGGTGGCACAATCCATTTGATTGTTAATAACCAGCTTGGCTTCACTACCCCTGGGGAGAGAGGAAGGTAATCATTTCATCATGTTTTGCGAATTGTATGACTTGTCTTTCTTTTGATACATTGTGAAATTCAAGGTTAATGCTTTTAATGAAGTTTAAGATCTCTTTTGTAGGTCTTCTAGGTACAGCAGTGATGTTGGTAAAATGATTGGATGTCCTGTACTTCATGTTAATGGAGCTAATCCCGAGGTAAATGTTTCTTGTGACACATGATCCATGCCTTCAATTTTTTTAAAGGATTATTCTTTAAAAGTCTGGGTAAATTTGAAAATGATCCTCTACGTAGGAGGTAGATGATTTTTGTCTCTCTTTAGTACTGTTTCTGTCAGTACAGTTAGCAGTAAGTAATTATTCACACTCTTATCTTATGATATCTTGTGACCATTCATTACTGCAAAGATCGCTTTCATATTCATGACCATAGGACTGTCACTTTATTTCTCTGTAAACAAAAAGTTGGATTATTTAAAAAAAAAACACTATGCTGTATATGAGTGTAAGAACGCATGTAAAGAATGGTCCAAACGAAAAGTGTTTAAAGGAAAATTTACTAGACCATTTTGGCATTAACGTTGATTGGAGAGTTTTAGATAAGATTTTGTTAACTTTCCAGCTGTACATGCTAAACTCTGCAGCGTGCATATTAAAGTTCATCCAGCTTAGATAGAGCGTTTTTCGATTGAGAAAAATACCCTAAAGAGCTAATGAAAACTCGAAATGAGAACAAGCCAACTACCCAAAGCGCGGGAAAACGTGGGCGACCAAATCGTGGTTGGGTTCACGTTTGCATCTGATTGGTTGATAGAGTGGCGCGAGTTTTCTGGACCAATTACAGAGTGAAGCAAAGCCAAACCAACGCAATCGCGGATTACTGGCGACGTTCAATTGAAGGCTGCTCTGTAAGAGATGTGGTTGTCAATCCATAATGGTCGAATAGATAGCTCGTTGGTATTGAAAAATATGAAAAAAACATAATTGTTTGTAGACTAACTTTCTGTTATCCTAAAAGTCTTCCTCTTGCATTTGTTCACATAGGAAGTGGTCCGAGCTTGTCGCTTGGCTTTTGAATACAGAAGGAAGTACAGAAAGGATGTTATCGTTGACATGCTTTGTTACAGACGATGGTATGTTTGGTTTGATTTCTTCGTGATTGTCCCTCTCAGGAGAAGTGAAAGCTGTAGATACAGAGAGGCGCTTAACTTTTACTTGTAAATAAAGAAAACCTTAAACTCCTTGGAGTGACCAAGATGAATTTCTCCTTACAATCTCGATGTATTTTTAAGGAGAAAGGCGACAAAATTGAGACGTTTATACGAAGATTAAAGCAAATATATTTGTATTTATGTCACAATAGACTAATCTACACCATCCTTTGACATTTATACAAAACAGCGAGATAGTGGAACTCTCTAGATGTTTCAATTCAACGTAATATTTGCAAAGGATTTACTGTACTTTCCATCAATGATCTAAGAACAGTAATTTTCAAACAAACGCCGCCCTTAAGAACACACCGCAACGGAAACGCTGTGCCACGGCGCTAAATCAAGTGTATACGATGTTCTTTTAGTCACGAGCAGGAGTAGGGAAAATTTCTTAGATCCCATACCGAATCAAACCGTAGAATGTTACTTCCTTTGATATTCTAAGTCATGTTAAGGTTGTTGTTGTTATGGTTGTTTTTCCAGGGGTCACAATGAGATTGATGATCCATCTTTCACACAACCGGTCATGTACCAAGAAATAGAGAGTCGTCCTAGCGTGCCCGTGCTCTATGCCAATAGTTTAGAGCAGAAGGGCGTGGCTGCGATCGGAAGCGAGGGTGACAGTCAATATACCGATTTTCTTAATGATCAATTAAAGCGTTCAGATAACTTTATTCCTCAAACGAGTCACCTTGAGGGACACTGGAAAGGCTTTGTTCAGGCCAGTCCAGATAAAATTACTACTTGGGACACAGGTAGAGTATTAATTGCCTTGTTATGTAGGGGCAGCTTGTCTTTTTAGACTCTGTGGCTGTTTAGATTGCTCTTCTATCGATCATAAAGCTAGAACTAAGGTTACGAAAATAACTCATCAGTCTAGAGGAGAACATCCCGCAGAGGCGATAAGATGGTCACAGGAAATGCACGTAACCAAGTAGTGGTTAGGTTTAATATTGTACCTGATTGCCTAAGAAGATAGCATGAGTTTTTGTTATCAATGTCACAGCATAGTTAAGCCAAACCATTGATTTCCTGGGTTGCTCTGACACTTGATTGAAATCTTCTCATTTTAAATGGCTTTCTTTTCTTAAAAAGGGTTTCCCCTGGAAGGCTTGCTCTTTGTTGGAGCGAAGTCTGTCGAAACACCCGACTCCTTTAACATTCACCCGCACCTGAAAAAGACTCACGCGGAGGCCAGGATAAAAAAACTAGAAAGTGGCGCCGGAATTGACTGGGCTACTTCAGAAGCTCTCGCCATCGGAAGTCTTCTTCATCAAGGTGAAAACTCCTCTTCAATATTGAAAATAGACTAGTACCGAATGAAAAACCTACCTGCTGAGGATAACAATGTAGATGTCAGTGTTACTCTAATGGTCACACTTCGAAAGTTTTATTTGCAGCCTTAAATGATAGAGCCACCTTGTACAGTTTATGATACAGTACTCAAATGATTACGCACTGGCCAGAGTTTGAACTTTCGGATCTTTAATTTGCAGTTATTATGCGATTAATTTTGTCCGAACTTTCCGTTTGACAGGGTATCACGTGCGCTTTAGCGGGCAAGATGTCGGAAGAGGAACATTTAGCCACAGACACACGATGCTGGTCGATCAACAAACAGACGAGATGTTTGTACCACTGAATAACATGTCCGAACAACAGAAAGGATTCCTTGAGGTATTTAGCACTATTCTCCTGAGAATTTCCATGACGAACTCCTCCAGACCTGCGCTCTTTCGGTCGGAGACTTGCCTGCTAACTTTTGTACTAGTAATGTAGATCTCTGAAAAAAAATTTTTTCTCGGTCTTCCACACAGGTGGTTAACAGTCCTTTGTCAGAAGAAGCTTGTCTCGGTTTTGAATATGGCATGAGTATTGAGAACCCAAATCACTTGATCATCTGGGAAGCGCAGTTCGGAGATTTCTTCAACGGCGCGCAGATTATCATCGACACATTCATATCAGGAGGAGAGGGTAAGAGTAATAAAATTTTTAACCCGTGGCATATTGATGAAGATATTCTCTCACGGCAATGATAACTTTTAGAAAGGATTAGGCAAAAAACAGCAGAGGTGATTTTTGTTTTTCAGCAAAGTGGTTGCTTCAGAGTGGTCTGGTGATGTTACTGCCTCATGGCTATGATGGTGCAGGACCTGAACATTCTTCTTGTAGAGTAGAAAGATTCCTTCAGGTGCGTGGTATTAGCTTTAGACTTCACTTAAGTCTTTAGCTGTCTCCGTCTGTCACAGTGTTTGCAATAAGTTCGAGTTTGTCGATCTATTGACCTTTGAGTTGAAACTAAAAAGTAAAAAAGTTCTTAAGGCAGAGATGGCGATGGAGAAAAGAGACTGGTGACCACCCTTAATCGTTTTCTTATCTCTGTAGATGACAGACAGTCGAGAAGATGGAGTGGACGGCGACTGTGTGAACATGCAAATAGTGAACCCAACTACGCCTGCGCAGTACTTCCACTTACTACGTCAGCAGGTGAGTTTAGATGCATGACGGAAAAAAGGATGAGATGGCAAAAGTTTTCGAGTGGAAAAGGGAAGAGAAATGTAGTTTTTTTTTTGGTATCGAATCCCTCAACTCTTTAGTTGATGCTCCCCTCTCATTCATTTTTGGATTTTCGAGGTTAAAATTTATTAGTTACTACAGACTGATGAAATTTTGTTAACTAAAGCCGAATTGTTTGATGCCTAGAATCCACTTTACAACAAAAACCCATTAACACAAACCCATCAAATTTTATTGTCTACACTCTTAATAATTCTCTTAGAAATGCCGCCAGCCTGATTCGATCGACAGAAAGCGGAACTTTAACTTAAAGTAGATACCTCAAGAAAAACTGTTCCTAATTTATTAAAATTATTATTATTTGTCCTAGATGGTCCGCAACTTCCGGAAACCACTGATTGTCGTTGGACCGAAGTTGTTATTAAGACTTCCGGTGAGTAAGATGCACGAGCATCCAATCCAAGAAAATTCTAGAAGTTTTGCTAATGAAATCGGAACAAGCTTTGGCGTGCCGTACGTACGATAACGTATTTTTCTCATTTCCCCTCAGGCTGCGGTATCGACCCTTCAAGAAATGGGCCCAGGAACACATTTTAGACCGGTGCTTGGAGATGCCAGTGTAAATAGCGCTTCAGTGCGCCGTGTTGTGTTCTGTTCTGGAAAGCATTATTACGCTTTAGCCAAGCAAAGAGAGGCGACCAACAGCTTAGATACAGCCATTATAAGACTGGAGGTAGGGGACTCGTTTTGATACTAGAAAGCGATCTATTGCTTGATGTAGAGGAACCTTATATCAGGGACACACTTGAGGCCACTTCATGTGTCCCCTAATGAGAGGCGTTTGGCATTTTTATTGGTTTCTTTGTTACTTTTGCTGTTGTTGGGACTAGGGTTGGAGTATTCACTAACCGTGACCGCATACATTTTTAAGGAAGGATCCTAAGTTGGGCTTGTATGAAAAGCGGTGTCCCTTTGATTGGAATCTCGACTTCAAACCCTGGCCAGAAAACTGAACAAAATTTTAAGAGGGAGATTGGGGTTAGGACCTAGGATCACATCCGGCAACTGGGGAGAGGGGTAAAGACATTCCTGGTGCGGATTTCACGCGGTGTAAACCGTAATAAGTTCTGGCGATGCGAGCCACTTTGCTCGTGAGCAGGTTTTATTTATGCTAATAAGAGACAATTCTTTTTCTTTTTACTAGTTAAGTGATAGTTCTAAAGTTGCTGTTTTACTTTATATCCTCTCCAGTCGTTATGCCCGTTTCCTGCTGAAATGATTCGTCAAGAGCTGAAGAAGTTTCCTCAAGCGAAAGGTATCTTTTTAATAGTTGCCCCAATGTTCCTATCAACTTGAAATGCTTTAGCAGTGTTGTGACAGTCATATACGACTTTTCTATGCAGAATTTGTTTGGAGTCAAGAGGAGCAAAGGAATATGGGAGCCTGGAGTTTCGTATCACCGCGATTTGAGAATATTGTGGGAGTTAAGGTAAACCTGATGATATCAAAATAGGATTTATAGTCAGTCTGTCTGGTTGATTGATTGACTAACTAACTTGTCGATAGATTGATTGCTTAACGTATTTACTGAAAGCATAGTTAGTAGTCTCCTCTACTAACTATGCTGAAAGTCAGGGTAACTTGAAACATGATAGCGCGGTTAATCAGTTGACTTGACTGGATTCTTGCTTGCCTTATTGACGGATGGATGAGTTAGTATTTTCGTTGATTATTGGTTGATCCATCAATTGCTTGACGATAACAGATTTTAATCTTCGTTTTAGCTCAATTATAGTGGTCGAAGAGTTCTGGCTGTTCCTGCAGTTGGCATTGGAAAGCTGCATTCGCAAGAAGTAACCGACATTTTGAGTGGCACGTTCCCAAATAAAGACAATTAACCATAATGCTTGGCGCTACAGTTGAAGATAGTCCTAAATCATCCTGTCTCTTCCCTTGACAAATGTCTTATGGCACCATGCTGGAACTTAAGTCTCCCTGCCTGGGCTAAATCTGAAGAGAAGTCTGACGTTTTTCTAATGAAATTTATGGAAAAGCAAGGGAGACTGAGTAACGTCCTACAAATGAGGAATTTATTTGTACCGCGACTAACTTATTACTTCAGGTTGTAAAGAAACCGCTCTTAAAAAATAACATTTACAACTTGTAAGTTGTCAAAGAAGACTTAAATCTGCTCTAAGCATCAAAGCTAAAGTTTGGTTTGACAAAAAGTAAATATTTTAATTATTTTACATATTTATCATTCCGCTCTCAAGATATGAATGTTAGGGCTCTTATCTAATACCATATTTAAAACTGCATTAAAATCTCAAATACTGTCGAAATTGTCCCTGCGGACTCCTCCGTAATAAGGAGACTTTTCTCCTTCCTGTCGGTGTCCCTACTAGAGAGGTTCGACTGTAGAATAAACAAAAAATCAGTTGAAAATCGAAGAGTCGACAGATCTCTATTTAAGTTTTATTTATCACTGGTTAAAACCGGAAAACTTGAACTTTGAAATCGATGGAGAGGATTGAACTGAAATCTAAATATTCTTCTTAATTAAATAATTCTTCCAATCCTGCTCTTGTATACGTCTTGCAATAAAACGTAATTAAACCAAGGGATGTGTTGTACCTATTTCTGAGTGGTTAATGTTATTCAATCGTCTGTAATGAGGAAGACTTTCGAGTTCTTCTAGTACCCTTTTCCGTGTTCCCGTCACCAAAAAAAAAAATGAAAGAAGGCGAAGAAGAAGGAGAATTGCTCGGGAGTCGACTTTAATTTCGGCAACTGAAGCATCCCAAGAAAAACTCCAAAGGGGGATCTGTGTATGTCCGAAAGTTAAGGTCTTCCATGTATTTTTGTTTCGAATCCTTGACCCTTGACCGCTTGTATCCCGTGAAAGGTATCAAGAGGAGAGAGAGGGTGTATCAAGGAAAGTGTCCTATCAATCAGGTTTACGTTTTTCAAGCGAACGGAGACAAAACCAAGGCGAGCGTGAAGCGGGAGTCATGCGCGCGGCCGAAGAGATCGGAGCGCGAAATACGAGGACTGGGTAAGAGACAATGATCTCTCATGCCCAGGTTATCCCTGCCAATCATTATCTGGATATTTTCAAAATGGCGGCCGAACACTTGTAGGAGGTGTAAAAATTTACTTGTCAAATTTTCCTTATCAGAGATAAAGAACTTATTGCAAGAGAAAGGATTGTCCTAGAAAAAATCTTTGTATTGCAATGTAATCCGAACACTTGTCAGGAACAGCAATCTCGCTTGTGACTACGTAGGAAGGACGTCTGCAAGAGCTTGTCAACACGTGCTAAAGTTTTTTGGAAGAAGCGAAATATGAGTAAGAAATCAGCAGGCCGCAGGAGGAATGCAGTTCCTACAGTGGAGCAAATTTCTTCAGATCGGATCACCAAGGTACAGTAAAATATGATTTTGGATTACTCAGTTCTGAAGGAACGAGTTTGAAATTGTAAGCATCATCCAGCTGTGTTTACGTTTCTGATTCTTTTTCAGCTGAGTCTTTCTTTCGATGGTTAAAAAGTTTTATTTCAAGAGTTTCTTTTTAGGAAAGATGCACACTTAAAATATTTAATAGTACCTGCGTGGTTCCTTTGTGTTGGTGTGAAGATCTACGTACAGTGGACATGTCGGATTGTCATCAGTTTGTTTCTCCAGACACAAAAGGACAAGCAAATTATTTCTTTGCACGCATAATTCATGTCTGGTTGTTTGACAAAGTTCGCATAGTTAAAATATTTTTTCTTTTGAGAGTTATATGGAGATAATGAAGGAGAGAAAAGATGCCGTGATTCCAACATAACTCCAGTATGGCTTGATAAAAGAGAGAAAATACAATGAATTGTCGTTGATTATGTAGAGTATGCGTGTGAGAGAGCACTACATTGAATAGTTTATGGTGATTTCTTGTTTTTTTGTTTGTTTGTTTTACAGCTGGCAAGTCAGTACTGGGGTCCTGGAGAAAGCAAGAAACCCTTCAATCCACAGGTACAAACTAGGTCTATATAAAGAAGGGAAGAAAGGGTTTTTTTTCTGTGATAAGCACATGTTAAAAGAAGCTATTAATGGGGGCAGCTACCTCTCTGATAAAAGAAAATTTAATAAATTTTAAAATTGAATAAACAGAAGTACATGTAATCCACTTCACAATACAAAATGTAGTGCACATTTCTTTGTATTAAGGGAGGTAAGATAACTGTAAAGAGAATGATTTTGTTCTTTGCATGGAAAAGAGAACACAGTGTCCTATCTCCTGTTCATTTTACTGGAGAAATAATGACTTGTTATTTTGTTTGTGTACAGATCGTTGATGACATTTATAAAGATGAAATTAAAGGCAGCAAGTAAGTACTGGTCTTATTGAGCATTGAGATCAAGAAGGAGCAGGTGCCTTGCTTTCTTTCTCAATTAAACATAATTTTGTTGTTTTGTACTCTCTTATTGATCAATCAGAGTTTTTGCTTCTCCTTTAAAGAAAAAAAATAATATGGTGTGTCTGATTAAATGTTTTAATAAGCACAATTGAACTGAAAGAACATATGATGATTATGTCTATGTTCTGAATAGGTTTTCTGTGAAGCGTGCTATGCTGTTAGAGTTCAGCCAATACTTGGAAAATTATTTGTGGCCCAACTTCAATGCAGCTAAGGTTTGTAAACATGCAAAAAAAAAAAGGCAATTTTGAGAATTGTTGATGTTGTTTCTTTTTTTTATGCTCAGACAGTGAATCTTGAGAGGGAGTGGAATTTGAGAGTCATGTATACTCAGATACATTGTTTTGTCTTACAGTGTAGCTGTGAGTAATCTCAATTTTTAAGTTATTTTAACTGTGATTTTTTCCAGGCTTCTGTTGAGTATGTCATGTCTGTCATTGTGATGGTGAATGAAAAGTTTAGGGAAGGCGTACCACCATGGGAGGTAAGAATATCAAATATCCATTATGTGTATGTTTGACTAGAGGGAAACCTGGCTGCTTGGTGGTTAGTGCACTGAACTGGAGAATGGAAGGTTCAATTTCTTGAAGCTGTGATTTGCTCTTCAACAAGATGCTAACTATAAAGTTACTGTCACTGTGCCTCTCTTCATTCAGAAGTTTTAACAGGTGCTCCAAAACTGTCAAGGAAAAATGTGTTGGTTTTATTGGTAGGAAGGGAAGGGGGGACATGGATAGAACAATGCATCTCATCCAGGGGAGATTATTTAGTTTATCCTTCTAGCTAGCTTCTTGTGAAATAAGCACAAGCAGGATGGCTTTGTTTTGGAGACCTGTCAGAGAATATGCAATTACTGATGTCAGGGTGTAAAGGTTAAGCTTATGGTACAAAGTCTGTCATAAAACATTACTTGACCTTAGAAGTATAATAAAAAATGTTTTGATAATAGGTATATTTGATAAATATCCTTGATAACTAACAAGTCACTTTTTATTCTTATTTGTAGTCATTCAAACAAAATCCAGAGGAGTTCCATGGATTTTTCCAGCGCATCATGGAAATCAGCTTGGCTGATGAAGATGTATGTCAAATATTCTTAGAAAATCAAGGAGACTTAAAAATATATTTATTTAGTACAGTAACTTAAATAAATGGTACAGAAATGTAAACTGAAGATTTCATCACAGATAATTCTTGAACTTTTTAATTTAAACAGTATGCAGGCAATGTCTAGTTATAGCAAAAAATTACCATTTGACCTGTAAGAGTGACTAGCATCCAAGTTCTCATTACAAAATCATCCCTGAATCAAACATGAAGGTCATGAGAATAAAGGAATTGATCATCAACCAAAGAAGTTCTTGATTGTTAAACAAATTCTTCACATCAGCTCCTTAGGAAATGTATATAGAACAGTATGGAAAGTTCAAAGAAAATGACTCAATAATTTTCATTCAATTCCAGATGGTGACAATTAAGGAGCAGTCTATTGTCTTGACGTTTTTGATTCATTGTTTCAACAGTCTGGTATGTCAGATCTTTCTCAATGACTTGAGCTTACCTACAGATATCTTACATTGATTAATTTTACTGTTAGAAATGAATTCCTTTTCTACACTGTGTTGGAATGATCAGGCCTCAAGTTAGTTAATTTTAAGCGATAAAATGTTGTGATTTCAACATTTTCACAAACATGTAACTTTGTTTTATAGGAAATGGATCTCATCAGAGAACAACTGCAGCACTTGGTGTCTCTGTCCATGTGGATTTCTCTTCTTCCGGTATGTTTTGTTTACTCTGGTTTAATGTACCAAGAAGTCTGGTATCATTGACAATTTGAGAGTGGTAAATAGCAAGTTCTAGTGGTTAAAAGATATAAATTCATTTATTGAATAAATCAAGCTGGCTGCACCCTTAGTTGATGACTGATGTACAGAGTGCAAATGTAACTCAGGGACCAGTTTCACCAAATGCCAGTTCCTTTTAAATAAGGATTCATACACCTCTGAGTTTAAGAACAAAAATTGAACATTTGGTATATATATTTAATGATACTATTTTGAGATACAACAAGACAGTGTATCTAATAATTGGAATCCTGCACAGGGTACTATATGAAGGTTACCACCAAACTTTCAATGTATAATAATATATTATGTATGAATCTATCCTTGGAATCCTGGACTCATCAGAGTATGATTTCTCCTCACTATTTTGCCAATAATTTTCGGCCAACAGATAATGAGAATAAGGAAAACATCAGTTAAGGGATGCTGTTTGGATTTAAGACTAAATTCTCAGCACTATCTAATGGAGAAATGTACTGTCAACAGTAATAAGAATTCAGTTTTGATCATTAGAGTTGAAGGTTAATGTGTGCTGGGTTTGTTTCTGTTAAAGGAACGTCTGGAACAAGAGTTGAAGAATGTGCCCAAGAAATATAGGAAATACTGGGAACACCTGAAAAAGAAAGAGGCCCAGGCAGATGAAGAAACCAAGAAAAAGTGAGTGCTACAAATATGGATCTCGTTCCTTGAATATGTCACTGTTAGTTATTAGTTTAACGACAGACAGAGCACAAGATTCAGGACAATGTTTATGTGAACTGCGTGCAGAAAGACCTGAACTTTTGCAGTCCTGCTTTTGTTGAGTTTTTTTTTTGTTGTTGCAGTAAATGTGCAAGTACTTGGATGCGATGAAAAAAAGGGGATACCCTCTCTAGATAGATTTAATTGTCAAATCTCTAAGCTTTGAGAAAAGCACATTGAGACAAGAATAGATTTTGTGGTTCAAATTTCAATAAGTATGCCTAACTTTAGAGCACAATTTCTCTACCAAACCAATTATACTCATTCACAATTTAAGATGTTTATTGTTAGAAATACATGTACATAACATTTTTCACTTTTGGGCTCAGGATTACAGTGTTAATTGTGCTTGTTATTATCTTTTTTATTATTATTCTTTTAGACAAGAGAAAGAAAGAAAATATTTATCAAACCTTGTTCAGAAGTTTGTGAAAATCTTACAATCAATTCCAGAGTTAGGTAAGTTATTATAGGCTGATCTCATCTTCGTATAAACAAAAAATAAAATTTAAAGAACTCATCATTAACCAATGTTGCTAGTAGTAAATCATGTTTGTACAAAAACACCTTCAAGTCCTTTTCTTTAGACTGTCACTGATTTTAATCAGTTGCCAGCTATTTTAGGCAGCTTCAGCTCAAATTTTTCTTGCATGTTTTTACAGAGATACAGAGAAAGGTGTGTGGGTGGGGGGGGAGGGGGAATGTAACAGGGCAGGAGGGTTTCAGGGAGAGGGGAGTTGTAGGGGGGCCAAAGGGACTGCAACCATCAGGTACATCCATCCATAGGAGAATGGTTTTAGAGCTAGCTACTCAGATGACATGCACATTTCTAACCAATTCTTGCTTATCACTGTCTTTGCTTTGTGAAATCAGAGCATGTTCTGTGTACTGATTAAAAAGCAAATTAAGGATTTTTTTTCCATTATTCCAGGCTCTGTGGATATGGATAAGGTTCACTATTGTGAAAGGTTCCTTGAACTCTTGGTTGACTTAGAGGTAGGAAATAATTAATAGCATTATAATTTTTGTTCAACTTACAGTTATTGTGTTTCAAAAATTCACATTTTGGAAACATTTCAGTCTGCTTTTTGAGGATTTCTGAGTTTCACAGCTGATGTCTTGTATTTAGCAATAGTTACATGTAAACTGTTGTTCCTTCTCTAACAGTGGTGTTGGACAGGTATGAAACTTTTAGAATGACCAAAACCTACTAATCTTGATTGATCTCAACAATTTGTTTCAATAGGCATTGTTACCAACTAGGAGATTTTTCAATACATTAGTGGATGATCACCATTTAGTGGTAAGATTAATTACAACATGCTTTTCCATGCCAGTGTATATTTTTAGATAATTTTTCTTGTGTTGAAAATTATTAAACCCAGTTAAGTATTTATTTCCTGATTCAAAAAATAACAAGTGAGGCCAGGTATACTTTTAAACCATGACAGATAGCCAGACAGTGTAGTTTGATTTTTATTTCTCCTTATTCTGGAATTTTTTCATAATCCCCAAAGAAAAATACCATACATTCAGAATTAGCAACACACATAGACATCAATTCACCTGAATACCATGCACATGCATACCTGAAACATAATAAATTTTGTACATCATGATTCAAATTTGTAATTAACTGTGTAATCTTGTCATTTATGGTAACATTAAAACCTGTGCACTTGATTATATTTCAGGTTAAGTGCCACCTTTCTGGTCTTGTAAGAAGAGAGTCAGAGGGAAGATTATTCAAACAAGTAAGGGAATGCTAAAGGCTTTTAAGAGTAGAGCTAGAATGCTCTTTCCTTGATTAATCCTGTTAACTTTTTCTCAGTGTTTCATAGAAAAATGTAGCAGAGGAAGAATTGTGTAGAAGAGCAAAGAAATATTTCCTGTGTGGCAGAATTATGACAAAATAGCTTAAACCATTAAAATTGAGGCAGATAATTATAATTTGTTATAACCATAAAATTCTCTGATCTGCAATGCTTCACAAACACCTTCTCTTCTCCCAACAGTTGTTGGATATGCTGAAGTTTTACACTGGTTTTGAGATAAATGATGTTACAGGTATGTCAATGGACAAAAAAAATTGTTATTAATGATAATGTTCCATGGTAATTTACTTTACTGTGTAGTAAATGTTTCACAAACATTTAATGAAAATTTGTAATGTGTATAGGCTGTATCTAAGATTATGAATGCTTACCTGCAAAGCAACTTTTATGCCTTCTCTTTTAGTTAAGTTTTTACAGATATTTCATTTTGATGCCTTTTCCATAGGTATGGCTCTGACAGATCATGAGATGGTTGACATTCATTACAACAAAATGGCTTCATTACAGGTACATATTATTGTTTTCTCAATTTCTGGGTTAATCTAGGCATAGATCAGACCTCCTAGGACATGATTGGTGAAATTATGTTTCACCTTTTTTTCCATTTATAGCGAGCAGTGTTCAAGTATTTTCCAGAGCTTCATGATTTTGCAATGAGTAACATTGCCAGCATTGATACAAGGGAAGCTCTTCTGCAACATTTTGGATCTTTGTCGTAAGTTCTTTGTGTGTTTGGTTTATTCCCAGTTACCTTAAAATTCCATTTGGAAAGCCACAAGTATGTTATGAAGACTATACCATTAACAAAAATCCTGTCCTTGTATTTTTTTGTTGTTTTTTTCTTAGAAATAAAACACTACATGAGGTAGCAGCATATTTGAAGCTGTTGCCTTCCCCAGATGATGTGGGAGTGGAGAGTAACAGAGAGTTTCTTCTAGAGATGTTGGTAAGATTGCCTTGTAATAAAAAATACTGCATTTTATTTTTTGTTGCTTAGGAACCTTTAACATTAAATATCATACAACATATCACATAATTAAAAATTTGGTAGTACATGGCCAGCGGATGGGCCAGATCACTGGCGGCTGTTCATGAGATGAGCCCACACCTCTCCTGGGCAAACTGGGGAAACAAAGACTTCTCTACAGCTCAGTAATAGCTAACTAAAGATTTCTCTTCCCTAGTCACAGCTACTTTAAAATTTAAGATGGAAATTGATGAGATGGGTTTTGTTTCTTTTGATACTGACTGCTTCAATAACACACTTAACTTCTCTGCACATTTCAAAGGTTTCTAGACACGAGCGACGCCTTTCTCAAATTGATGCCATAAATGAAATGCCTCTTTACCCTACAGAACAGGTAAATGGCGTACTGTTTATTTATTTAGTAAAACCAGTTTGCAGTACTTATCCCTGAGAATGACCTGTATTTCATTTCTCCTCACTGTATCACCCCTGGAACACACACTAAGGTCATGAGAATAAAGGAAATGATCACCATCTTAAAATAAGCGCTTGATTGTTTAATAAATTCTCTTTGTTAGTTCCATCATAAATGCCTAGAGAACAGTATGGAGAATATGCAAACTGATGTCAGGGTGTAAAGGGTTAAGAAATAATCTTCTTTTTTTTTTTTTTTTTTTAACAGATTTTGTGGGATGAAAATATTGTTCCAACAGAATATTATTCATCAGAAGGTAATTGATTGGGAGATCTGTAGAGATTGCAGTGGCTGAGTTTGAAATTATGATGAAATTGTCAATATTTTTTCTAAAAACTTTAAATACTTTTTCTTTGACAGACACTCTTGCTCTTCCAAAGTTAAACTTGCAGTTTTTGACCCTCCATGATTATCTGCTGCGTAATCTCAACCTCTTCAGGCTGGAATCTACATGTAATGAATTTTTTTTTTTGATATTGTTTACATGTACACTGTTTTGATCATTTAATGGAAAAGTCATATCAAAACCATTCTGGAATGTTATTATGTTATGATGAGTCCAAAAAGCTAATAACCATTGAATAGCTAATTTTTTTCAGCTAACTGAGGCACAGTAATTGACAGAAGTTTGCGGCTCTAAAAGATATCTTTCTCACTGATCTTGGTTCTAAAGGGGACTGGCCATTATACAATGAAAATTCATAGAATATTTGACACTTTTTTCACTCCAATTACTTTTCATTGCTTTGAAATGTTTTATATTTTTTTCAATATTAATATTTTTCATTCTATTGATTTTCCTTGGAATTTTTAAAGTTTACCTCTTTTGGGTGTGGGGAAGGGGTGGTTTTTGTTACCTCAGATGAAGCACTATGTGATGTTCATGAATTTTGTGTTTTCGTATATTGATTTTGTGCTAATTAATCATATATTGTTTTATCGAAGATGAGATCCGTCAGGACATGGAGGATGTAATTGCTAGAATGAAACCCTGGTATGTTGAAATTTGGATGTAAGCTTTTCGAGTCACAACTTCTGAATAAAGAAGATACAAGTGTTGTCTTGTGGATAAAGGACTTTTTTGTGAGGACGTTGTGACTGCAGAATTAGACGGCATGATAGTGTGTCAGTCAACCATAGAGATACATGCTGAATCGGAGCAGGGTTAGAGCTGTGTTTACGTTTCACGTTTCATGTGCCGCTCACTTCCGGTTTAATCGTGCAGCTGTTGTGTTGCAGAAAGTTAGAAAAGTCCTATTTTTTTTTAATATTATTCATTCGTTTACTTTTTAGGCAAAACGAAATGGAACAGACAGAGTTTGCTGGCTGGGCAAGAATGGGCACAGTAAGCAACGAACAAATATTCTTGAAATAAAGTAGATATTCTCAGGAAAATGCTTAAATTTACAAGTTTTGCATTTTTTTTTCTTTGCAGAAAATAATCAATTTCAGCGTAATTGAGGTTAGTAGGATGAACATTGAATTTTCTGACTAAAATTATACATCCAGTTAAATTGTATGTGTATTTTGTGTTATTATTCCACAGGTATCTAAACCAAATATCGGCGAGACTCGCCCGTCTCAGGTTAGAGCCGATGTGACCATTAACTTGAACATGAGGGACATTGTGAAAGGAGAATGGGAAGGTACATGACTTTAATAAAGTTTTATTGTTTTATCATCGTGTTGCAGGGGAATAAAAATTTAGGGCGCGAAAGCGGTAGTTATTGGGAAATCTACCCACAATTCGCTGTTTTTCGTGCGAGTGCCTTTTGACTCCTTTCCGCTAAGTCTAAAGTAGACAACGTGTTGTGATCGTGTTGGGTTTTTTCAGGTTGATTAGTGGTTAATACTATCGGAACCTTTCCTAGTGTTCTTAGCATCAGGCGATGAGGAGGCTAGATGCTCTTAGTTGTCCCACGTTCTATAACAGTCCTTGGTCGGTAGCCCGACGACAAGTCGGCAAGTTCGCCGGTATCCATTAATACTCCTGCAGGTTGGAGAGTGACACTGTAAGGGTAAAGTGTCTTGCCAATGACCAGGTTAAGGTTCGAACGAAAATCCAGCTTAATAACCACCTCAACATCACGTCGCCCAAAGTGCTTGCTTACTAGCGACTTAGATCTGTATTTTAAGCATTTGTTTTCCATTGTAATTTTATTTCAGCGTTGAGGAAACATGACGTGGTGTTTTTGGTGACTGTGCGTCCAACCCATCCCGGCCCAGTGAAGTATGATCGTTCGAAACCATTCAGAGAGCAGGTAATTTTGTAAGCATTCTACACTCTGTGTCGCACTTTACCAAACCTAGGTACTTCTTTGTGCGTGTGTCGCAATATGTCACTACTTATCATCTTGAGAAATTATAACTTGCAACAATTTCTAGTTAAAAACTAAGGGAACAAAATGTGTGATTTTACATTCTCAGTGGCGCAGATTACCAGAGAAAATCCGTCTAACATTTAGAGTATCGTTTGTGCCTTTCAGTTCGGAGTTGATTATGTACGTGGAGCCGAAATTGAAGGGATGTTAGATGAACAAGGAAAAGTAATCGAAGAAGGTAAGGTATTTTAATGCGAGGACTGTTATTTTCCTTGATATGTGTTAGGCGGCCAAGTTGTTACTGCTGCGTGTGGCATTTTCGCGCATAAATAACAAGGGGAAAATCGGCGAGCGCGGAAAATGTGTTTGTAAGAAATTACACGGCACACAAACACCACAAACTGTTTATTCATTATCTGACTGGTTTTTCCCTTAGGTCCTGAACCAAAGCCTGAATTTAAAGGAGAAGACAGAACATTTCGCTTGTGGTTGGACACGAACCAATACCAACAGGATATGGCGGAGACTGTCCATGGCGCTGAGGTAACAATCCTTTGGTCTCTCAGGAGGAAAACTCATGTCTTTCGTCTCTAGATTCTGCCGTTTTTGTCTAGTAATTGGTTCGCCATATGATGAGAGCAATTTTCAATTGATTGTCTCAAGTATTCCGGGATTTTGTTGGGTTTACGCCTCAATCTTTGTGGTTTCTTTAGAAAACTTGCGCTTCTCAAACGATTAAGCAGCATACAAAATAGCAATTTGCGCGCGTTTTAGTGTACAGGGCAAATTTCTTTTAGGTCCTTTTGATGTTCATTTTTTCCTAATTGGCTCTTGTGATTGCTTTGGCCTTGGTGTCAAGACATTCAGTCGTAAGGCCCTCCGCTTTGAAACAATCTTAAGACAGTAGCAGTTAAGAGAATGAGAAAGATGGTAAGAGCTCGGTAAAGAAATAGAGAAAGATGTTTTTCGTCTTGTCGCGAGCGTGGGACAAGGAAAAATTCTGAGTCCCCATAAAGAATCGAATCGCAGACCTTCAGATTCAGCGCTCCAATGCTCAACCACTTAGCCACAAAGACTGGTGAGCTGGGCACATCACGAAGTTATATAAGACATGCATCCTACATGCTGATAGGATCAGCAATGTCGATAGCGTCATGTAACAAAAGTAATTTTGATAGGTTGAGAATGTAATGTAACTGTTTGATACTTATCATTCTGAGTTTCTTTCTTTTTACCACTTTGTGTTATTTCAGGATGTATATGAAACTTTTAACATTCTTTTGAGACGGAAACCTAAAGAAAACAACTTTAAGGTAGATGTTGATAAATATTTTAAGTTCCATAGTGGTTTTCACCGTTTTCCCTGGCGTTACATGTTGGAAATTCGCCTCCATCGTTTCTCCTGCTCTGACAATTGATCATTCCATTTATTTTCATGACGTAGTCTAAGCCATGAATTCGTATTGACTCGAAGTTTGAGTCTTGAACATATGCGTTTTCCATGATAGTTTTGTCGAAAATTTGGTTTGAAATTTAGGAGGACACATTGTTAGTTTCTGTGAAAGAGAGTATATGTACTTTAACGAAGGTGAATTTCAATTTCAAACTTAGCCCAACTCTTAACTACTGTACTTCCGGTGCCCTTTGACGTTTACCATTCCTCGAGAAATGCCTCATTTAAAAAAAATTAAGTTAATGGAATGCTGAAGGTCAAATCTTTTTTGTTTTTTATTTTGTTTGTGACCTACGTGAACTGTTCCGTTGAAAGGTTTGATGAGATTGACTTACGTGTATTTTCGTGTGCTTTGCCACATCTTTACCAACAAATACATTCTTGAACGTCATTTCCTGCAGGCTGTTTTGGAGACCATCCGTGATTTAATGAACACAGAATGTATTGTACCAGACTGGCTCCACGATATTTTCCTGGGATATGACGATCCTGGTGCAGCTCATTACAGCAGGTACATTAATATCACATGAAGTCATTTTACTGCCTGTGTTCCTCTCGCGCTTTTGAACTTAGTGTTTGGTTTCTACGAGCAATGCCAATAACTCTTCAGTGTTGAATTGAGCGCAGAAAAACCATTTTAAGCCAGGTAATAGCGGCCAATCATAAGAGAGGGAGAAAATTTAACGAGCCAATGGAAACACAATGAAAATATACGTAACCTCATCATTGAGAAAGCGCGGGAAAAAACGCGTACGACTGAGTCACGATGAGGGTCGTTTTTCAATTGGTTCAGAAGATGACACGAGGAAGGCAGATCAATTTGGCAGATCAAATAACTTTCTTTTTAATACTTGTTTCACACAGAATGCCAAACCAGATCCGACAACTGAATTTCAACGACACATTTCTTGACTTTGAGCACCTGAAATCTTGCTTTCCCCAATATACAGTCAAGGTACGTCTGTGCTGTTTGAACTGTGATAGTCTTTTCTGCCATTCTGCGCAACGCTTCATTGTAAAAACTAAACAAAACATTCTTGCGTTACTTTATTTTCAGTGTTCTACTGAGGATCCTGCAGAACGTGTCCCACCTTTCAAGTAAGACCCTTCGTCTGTCCTCATTTTACATTTCTAGTTCATATGTTTGCGCTTAAGTAGCGTCTTGAACTGTTAAAGTTTGACACGAATGGTCGCCCAAAAATTCGCCTTTTTAAGTAGGCTGCCTTGTTTAGTTTCTCTGTGTTCTTGCTTCAAAGAATTTTAAAAAGGTATAATGCATTTTCCCCAAAAATTCCTGCTCATTCCAGTGTAACTTTAAAAAATTTAACTTACCGAAAAGTATTATGATAGTAACTTCTAACCTCTTTTTTTTTTCTGCCGGTAGGATAACTTTTCCTGAGACAGCGTCTTCCAGTAAGAAACGGAAACACGATGAAGAAGACCCTAAAGAAGTCAAGCAGGAGTTGTTGGTGGAGCCATTTGTGGTTCCCAACCGAGGACCATATCCGTTTAATCAGCCAAAAAAGTAAACACCTTTTGTTTCTTATTGTTTCAATTGCTGTGGTAATTCCGACCCGTCTTAAACTTGGAGTAAAAATTATGCGTTGCGTGAGCACGAAGTTTGGTTTTGTTTGTTTCTATTTTTGTTTTTAAGGAGACGTCGGAATGGAGATGGTTATTTTCCATTTTTCTTTCCTGTCTTCTTTTCACTGTACTTGTTTAAGATAGAGAAATAATAATTCAATGGTTTACCCTTTTTTGACAGGAATGCTGTTCCGTTCACTCCAACCCAAGTAGAGGCCATCAGAGCGGGCATGCAGCCCGGGTTAACAATGGTAAATCATATTTGTTTCTTTCTGATGTAGTTCCTATAATTTTACGATTTGTTCTGCAGTGAGGGACACGGAGGCCGAAAAGTTTGTATTTGCGTCGAAAGTTCCGCTGTTTAGTCCCTGCCACGGTCATTGTTTTGTGTTCTAAGGCAAGACGATTGTGTTCCAAGTGCCTCTTTACCCCCAGGATAAAATTGTTGGGTACCAGTGAAGCGTCAGAGAGAAGTGCCATTTATCAAGAGAGAGGGGGTGGGAAAGGGAAGGAAAGGAGAGGGAAAGGGGAAGAGCTGGAATGGAATGGACTAGCATCCCATCCAAAAGGAATAGAAGTACTACTGATTGCTTCAGGCAACGGTTGTCGGGATAGCACCTTTCAAATATGCGAGTTGGCAATCTTGCAAATCTTTTTTCTTTTGTTTTTTTTGCTTTTTTTATTCTTATTTTGGAACAGACATTTGCCATAAAATGGCTGTTGCACAGGAACACATTTCTGTTGGACTACACTTTATGTTGTTTATTTTGTGGATTGTCGCAGGTTGTGGGACCGCCAGGCACAGGCAAGACAGATGTCGCTGTGCAGATTATCTCCAACCTTTATCACAATTTTCCAGAACAGCGAACACTGCTTGTGACCCATTCTAACCAGGTAAGTTCGTCTAACTGATACAAGTTGATGATATAAAGGAAAAGAAGCATTCGGACCTGCTGAACTGTTATAGGGGACTGAATAAACTCGATTAGTACAATTTTCATTTGGCAGCTCTAACTCTCAGCTATTACTCTAACTCCTTTACCACAGGCGTTGAATCAACTTTTTGAGAAGATCATGGCTTTGGACATTGAAGAGCGTCACTTGCTTCGTCTCGGTCACGGGGAAGAAGCCCTAGAAACTGAGAAGGACTTCAGCAGGTGTGTGACTCAACTGCTTCGAGATTGGGTCTTGATAGACAAATGTCTCCCCATTTCAATCGAGCGATCGTAGTTTCCTCTGCTCTTTGCAAGCTTGGCCGTTGATTAGATTCTTATGTAACTCGTGCGCAACTACTAACAAAAAACCGTGAACTGCCCAACATCTCGGTGAGTTATTTTTGTCTACTGAAAGTAAACCAGAAATGTCTAACGTCGGCCCCGTGACGTCACAGAGCCTGGTTACAAAGAGTATTATTCCTAATGTACAATTCACTTATGCCTCTAGGTATGGTCGTGTAAATTTTGTTTTAGCCAGCAGACTGGAGCTCCTTAAGGAAGTGCAAAGGTTACAGGTAAGCACTTATCAATAGAATTGTCTTAAGGATTGTCTCACTGGAAAAAAAAACCTTCAATGTCTCATTTTCATTTCTTGTCAACTTAGTATTGTCTGAGTACAAAAGTCAAAAATTGGAACGTAAGAAAATAAACAAACCAAACAAACAAAATCATAACTGTTGCCTCGGCCAATCTGAATACTTGTTGCAAAATAACAAAACAACGGGGCAAATTTAGATTTCGTTTCCTTTTTTTTCCAGGAGAGTCTGGGTGTTCATGGCGATGTTTCTTACACATGCGAAACTGCGGGATATTTTTACTTGTATCAGGTATTTCATCCACTCTTCCTTTTCCTGTTTTTTTTTCTTGATAAAGCGCTATTCTGGCCTGATGGAATTTAACTGTTGGTTCGTTTTGTTTGCAGGTCGTCTCACGTTGGGAGGAGTACATGGCGAAGCTGAAGGCAAGAGTAAGTAACCAGCTACCCGTTTTACATTGACGCTTGAATATTTGTTACAAGCGTAACAATTACAAACTATGTTTTTGCAGGCGGGGTGGTTAAGTGGTGAGGTCCGGGATTTCAGCCTTGGCTGGGTCCTTTTTTGTGTTCTTTTTATTATTATTATTATTATTATTATTATTATTATTATTATTATTATTATTATTATTTGGAGAAGTATTTAAACGCCTTGTCACATCTCATAATGAAAACTTGAAATAGCTTCAGCAGTAATGGACCCTCTAGGTTCATTATATTTTATTTTTTGTTGTTTCACTTAAATCTTAAATCTTCTCAACCGTAAGCTAGCCTCGTAACAGTTTTACCTCGTTATGGTGTAGTATGGGAACGATTTAAAGGGGCTTGAACATTAATAAGGAACGGCAGGCGATGTTTAATTCGCTTGTTTTCGCGCTCTATCTTTTCAGAGAGGAGAAACTGCGGCGATATCTGAGTTCTTCCCTTTCACGAAATTCTTTGAGAATGCACCACAGGTAACTTTTGTTTCCTTCATTAATGGATTAATATTATTACTATGATTATTACTATTATTGGTAAGATTTTTATAAGGGTTTGATATATCAGTTAGTTCTTTTGAATAGCGCTAAGTCACTCTTATCACTTAGTTTTAATTTTCAAATGATTTTATTCGAGATGTTGTTGTTCTGTAGCCTATTTTCAAGATGAGTTCATATGAAGAAGACATGGAAATTGCAGAGGTAAATTTGTTTTCTTCACGACTCGAGTAAAGCTATTGTTTTGCTGATTTGAGAGACTGGATACAAAGAAAGAAATATAAAAAAAGATTTAAACAAGACTCTTATTTGCCTTATAATCTCAGCTCATAATTGCAACTTATGAGCTGAGATTATAATAACTAAACTCGCAAGTTCGTCTGCTTTAAAGAGCTATTGGTTAACAGCTGTACGGAAGAAAACAACTGACGGCGCGCCAAGGAAAACGATTGAAACCAAGAGGTTTTGCACGTCTTTCCCTTATTGAACGCAGGGAACAGACAAGAGATACAAAATTTTCCAAATGAGGAAGGAAATATTCAGAAACATAGTGTTACATGCTGGTGTAGTCTACTTCATGTGCAATCTTCTGGTGTCAATTACTGTTTGATTTGATTTTGTTTCATTCAGGGCTGCTATCGATATATTAAGAAGATATTTCAGCAGTTAGAGGTTAGATACATTTATTTTTTCGCACTACAATTTTTTTCATTAGAATGGAGCGACATTGCCATGTCTTTGAAACGTAGCCTTGTCGTAGCAGTTTCTCTGTAATTGCGTACTTTTTCGGGTGATACATATTTGATCTTTCTTAGGAAACATTCTTATCTAGGGACAATCTACCAGCTTCTTTTAGTATTGTGTTGAAATTGCCCCGTTCGGCCTTCTCCCATTTCCACCGTTGGTTTCCCCCCGTCTCTTTTCCCATGAACTTATGGTTTTGTGATTTTTTTTGTTGTTTGGTTCATTGTTTGTTTTCCTTTTGTTGATTTATCCCAGAACATTAGTTCTTTTCTAATTCCTATAAAATCTTTGCTTTTGCTGATGTATCCCTCACACAGTTCGCTTGCCATTGTGGGATAGAAAACGTCTAGGCATACTTAGGAAACTGAATGCGAATAGTTGTATTTTATCGCAGAAAACATACTTTGACGAATTTATTTTTACAGGAATTTAGAGCATTTGAGCTTCTCAGAAGCGGTAAGAAGATTTCACTCTTTTTCTTCCTTTTTGTGTGAGTACGTCATATGTTGTTCGCTTTTAAATTTTGCGTTTTTTGACGGATTTTATCTGACAGGTCGCGATCGAACAAACTACCTCCTAGTGAAAGAAGCTAAGATCATAGCCATGACTTGTACCCATGCCGCACTCAAGAGGAGAGACCTAGTGGAGCTTGGATTTAAGGTGAGGAGAATTTTACCAAGTTGCCGTAGCATAAGGCTCACAGTTGAGGACTCTTTGAAGAGTAATTTATTTCTACAAAGAATGTAATTAATGCTGTGTTTTGGAAGGTCTTAGCGGGTTTGAATCTGATGAGAATTCATTTGGTTTTAGAAGTTTGCTTAACCGTCGCTAAACGGTTGAGTTTAAATGAATCCTTTCTTCATTCTGCTCTTGTTGAATTTTAGTACGACAATGTTCTCATGGAGGAGTCCGCACAGATCCTAGAGATTGAGACGTTTATTCCACTACTGCTTCAGGTGGGAAACTTGCTCTGTATCACAAATGCTAAGTACTGAGTTCGATACGAAACTAGTGAGGCCAACACTTGACAAGAAAACATTTGAAGTAATTTTTTGTTGTGCTAAACTATTCACAGTTTGAAGAAAACTACAAAATATTGGTTTTAATTAATACGATAGAAAAGATGCAGAAACCATGACATGGGTTCTTCCGGTAACAGGACTGAAAAGTACTTGTTACTCCTAGGAATTCATGCACTGTCTTTTCCAGAGACGATCTGTTGTAATCGTGCAGTTTCCCATTGAGACCCGTGATTAACCAGCAAATAGCAACAGTTACGGTAATAAATATCTAACTCACCTTTCGTATTTTCTTTCACATGATGAATAGAATCCAGAAGATGGATACAATCGAATGAAAAGGGTCATTCTCATCGGAGATCATCATCAGGTATCTTTGTTGTACGCCAGTTTTTGCGTGGTATTCGTCAGCTCAGCGGGCAATAATTGAGCATACGCAACGGGTCAAATAGGCCATTTTGCAGTTGTGCACTTAGTTGCCAAGCCTTTGATTTGGAGTGAGGCTGAAGGTGACCTCGTGGTAGAGACCAGTATCTAGTTAGCGTGATAACAAAGTAATTTAAATTTGATAAGCGGCGAGGTTTGTATCATAACAAGGTCAACCTTAGCCTCATTCCTGTTCAAAGGCTTGGCAACCAAGCACTCAACGTAAAATGGACTATTGTCGCTGGGACTTATATAGGGAGCAATAAAGGATTGTTTTATATTTCCCTTTTTTCTTCTTTTGTATTTATTTAGTTATTCATTTATATATATGTATATTTACATTTTTTTTAAATTATCAGCTTCCTCCTGTTATAAAGAACATGGCTTTTCAGAAGTTTTCCAACATGGAGCAATCTCTTTTCACGAGATTTGTCAGACTTTGTGTTCCCACAGTTGAACTCGATGCTCAAGGTCGTGCACGATCCAGGTATGAATTATTCAAACCTCGCCTGATTTTATCATCAAACCCAGGGACCAGTCAATGTTTATCTCCGGGGGGGAGGGAGTGGAAAAGTTTTGGGAGATCATATGGTTTTTCGGGAACCGGAGGGGGAATTAGTCACCGCCAACGGAGTTTAAAGGACGGACGGACGGACGGACGGACCGTAGAAAATTGACCGTCAATTGAAGGGGGGGGGGGGGAGGTTGGTCGTAGGAATATCACAGAGCCTTTTGGGGCGGGGGGGGGGTCACGCAAATTTTATAGTAACGAGGTTTGGTTTCTCCAGAATAAGTAAAATTCTTAACGGTGTCATGCTTTGAAAATTCGATAAAACCTCAGAGAAATGGGCGGTAAAGCTCGAAAGACTTAACCTTTTTAACATGACTTTCTTTCAGCCTATGTAGCCTGTACAACTGGAGGTACAACAAACTTGGTGATCTTCCTCATGTCCATACGTGGCCTGAGTACTGTGTGGAGAATCCTGGATTTTTCTTTGATTTTCAGCTGATCGATGTTCAGGATTTCAACGGCGTTGGCGAATCAGAACCCAACCCTTACTTTTATCAGGTAAGTACTTTGAATTTTACTGGGCTTCATGGCGAAGATCTGATATCCTCCTCCTTTGGGGATAACGGAGTGGTTCTAATGTTTGTTTCCGGTGGCCAGCGTTTTTCTCCAAGTTTTTCCTTTAATGTTCAATTCACGAATCATTTTACTTGTAACTGTGGGAGTCACGCAAGTGTAAATGAAAATGTAACGGTAACCCTGTCACCCACCACGGCGGGAACCAATTGCTTTGATAATAGCTTTCACTTTCTTGACCACTTTAGAATCTAGGTGAGGCCGAATACGCTGTGGCCATCTTTATGTACATGCGCCTCATTGGGTACCCCGCTGACAAGATCGCCATTTTAACAACATACAACGGACAGAAGCATCTTATCCGTGACGTTATTAAGCAAAGATGTGCAAACAACCCTCTGATTGGACAACCGAGCAAGGTAAAGTGGAAGAAGGGTAGGGTTATGTTTAAGCTGTGATTGTAACTGGTACTGTCTTGGCTGAGGTCTGAGTCAGTTCTGCCTTTGAATAGCACATGTCTGTTTTGGTGTGTACCTTCAATAAGGTTGTGAACTAGCCTCATGCAGGATTTCACACAATCATATTATATGCCAAAGTATGCAACTAAATCCTCGGCAGCAACCTAGCAGTTAGTAATGAGGGATAACAAAACAACAAGATGGTTGCGGGAAAACACGTTACTGACGCTAAGAGTCACTTAGGGCGGTAAATAAAAGTGGTGCTTGAAGCGGGAATGATTAGAATTTTTCAAGTGCGGGAGAGCTTGTTCTTGGCGCAAAGGGCGGGAAAACATGTAACTGGTGCTCAGCGCTACCGATCGTGGGAAATATACATTGTGCTAGACGCTGGAGAGATGTGAGTGGTGCAAAACGTAGTAGTCATGAGATATGTGCCAATGGCGAGAAAAACTTGTCAATGAGTCTGAGCGCGGGAGAATATTCTATTGATGCCGTGTGACTGAAACATATCTAAGCTCAGTGTGTTAACAATGGACCTTAAAACGATTTCGTTAGCGGGAAAAATTTTGGCGAGAAATCCCCATTCAAATTAAAAGTAAAAAAAAAAGGAAGACACAATTTGAATGAAAGTAGTAATTTTATTTCCATTAACTCTTTTGTCCTCTCTTTTATTAATTGTGCAGGTCACTACTGTGGATCGTTACCAGGGGCAACAGAACGACTACATCATCTTGTCTCTCGTCCGCACCAAGACTGTGGGTCACATCCGGGATGTGCGCCGTCTTGTAGTGGCTATGTCACGTGCCAGGTTAGGTCTTTATGTCCTCGCACGTGTCAGCCTCTTCCAGAACTGCTTTGAGCTCAGACCTGCCTTCTCTCAGGTGAGTAGAACTTCTCATATTCTGAGTATACAAGGGACAACTAGTTCGTTGGCAACGCTTGCGTTAAGTCTTTTCAGAGTAGCGTTACGCGCGAATAAAGCGTCACGCCGTTTTGCGTTATGCCTAACCCAAATTTGGTCATAATTTGGCGTTTACGTGACTATTCATGAGGCTATCGTCCATTGGTAAAACGTTGAAAGGTAAGATGACATCTACATTGTTCTCTTCTCCATAGTTGACCAGCCGACCGCTGAAGCTCTCCTTAGCACCTAGTGAAAGATATCCCCCGTCCAGACCGGTAAGTTGACTGACAGATTTCCAAATTATGTCGCAATGCATGGAGCATTTTGGTCTGGGCATATTTTGCTCCTTCCCATCCTTGTAAGGAGGAACACTTTCAGGAATTGAACGTATGCCTGTTATCTAATATTGAAAAGGGGACATGTGATTGTCACAAAGGCGTTACATCACAATTTTAGGGTTCGTGACTTTTCCAACAAAATTTGGTCCACAGTTGAAGGTTTTAAACAATCAATCAAAAAAGTTAATTTTGATGGTGGTTTTTCTCAATTTATTTTGCGTCTTTCACCTGTTATTCGCGAAATGCACTCGCTATTTTACACCTTTTTTCCCTCATTAAATTAAGCGTGGAGTTCCTCCAGCTGAGCGACCGTTTATTGTCGAGGACATGCCTCAGATGCATCGTTTCGTATATGACTTCTACAGTCAGTATGTGGAATCATTAAGAGCACAGAGAGAGGTTAGTTTGTTATCATATCTTATGTTTTATCAGAGATGCCGATCCATTTTCTTTAATTTTCCCGTCAACCGATGCTTGTGGAATTGAAAAGTGGACAGTGGACACTGCCAAAGCCCCATCTTTGTGAATTGCAACGTAAGCTAGCGGGGCAATCAGCCTAATATAATGTTACTAGAGCAAAGCATGGGGGTCGTGGAACCGATTCTGAGCACGGGAAAGCACTCAGCACTTGCAGCCAGGAGCTAGCAGCATCAAGTGCGAAAAGATTTATAAGCGTGGGAGACGAATTTCTTTAGGCTCTTCCAATATTGTGTTGAAGTTATAGATTTCTTACCTGTTTATCTTTTAGTACATGGCTAACATTCCACAGCCGCCAGAGGAAGACAAGGAAGACGAAGAGCCGGCTGAGCAGGGCGGCGAGAAAGACGAAAACGGGACTGGAAATGTGAACGAAATAAACGAAGAGGCAGGATCGCCGATTGTGAATGAAGTGGAACAAATGGAAGAAGAAGCTAATTAACGAATTTTGCAGAACTCTAAAATGATAACTGGAGAATTTGATTTGAGGGTGATCAAAAATTCCGCTCTATTCGAGTATTTTGTTGTTGTTTGTTAGAAACAAACAACAACAAGTATAACATGCGCCAATAAAAAAAACATATTCTTGGTAAGCTATCAGACCCCCATGCGAAAATGTTTTGTATCTAGAGACTTAAAGCGACAGCGCTGCCTTGGCGATGAATTGTGCGTCATTCCTTGTCGCCTACTTTTCTGTTACTATGTATGAACTCAGTTTTGTATGTGTAGAACTAAAGTAAAACCTCACTTTCGTGGTAAATATGTGGGACGTTTCCTCATTCACTCTACCGAAGAAGCGGCTATGGTGAAATGGCTTCGAAAGTTTTTCTTGGCAACCAGGAGAGCGAAAAAGGCAGCCCGAAAGATGGAGGAAAAAGAATACGAGTTAATTCGCCTTCTGTCTGTCGAGTTACTCCGGGCTCAATGCCTCCAGTGAAAAAAGAATATTTGGTCGTTGGTCAAGGGAGGCGGGGGGGCATGGCGCTGAATAGCTTATGCCTGCTTAAGTGCGTTTCAACAATTGTTTGTAACCTTTTTCGTTGGGATCACATCACTTTCTCTGTTCCATTTCGAAAAAGCCGTTAAATTTCAGATCGGGAAGGTTGCATGCTACCCACTTTCACTCTTATGATGTGCCAAGCAATCGTATCGAACCGTAATGTGACGAAGTGTTTTAACATAACAATTTAACCCGAATTAAGTTGTTCCTCATTTAATCTGGCAAAAGGATGCGAAAAACCAAATATCTCACACTGACCAGCCAAAACTAATTAGCCTAAGAGACATACAAATAAACAGTATACTGAAATAAAGTTCATCCCACAGATCAGAGACTTGCCATCTTGATTTTTGGTTTGCGCTTCTAGTTTCGAAAGTAAATATTTGGGACTTTTGCTCAATCACTCCACCGAAGAAGTGGCTATGGTGAAAATGGCTTGGCAATTAGGAGAGCGAAAAAGGCAGCCCGAAAGATGGAGGAAAAAGAATACGAGTTAATTCGCCTTTTGTCTGTCGAGTTACTCCGGGTTCAATGCCTTCAATTAATTATTGGACTTGCTATCCACTTTCACTCTTGTGATGTGTCAAGCAATCGTATCGAACCGTAATGTGACGAAATGTTTTAAAATAACAATTTAACCCGAATTAAGTTGTTCCTCATTTAATCTGGCAAAAGGATGCAAAAAAACCAAATATCTCACACTGACCAACCAGGACTAATTAGTCTAAGAGATATACAATGTAACAGTATACTGAATTAAAGTTCACTGAATATGCAACTTAACAATCCCACAGATCAGAGACTTGCCATCTTGATCTTTGATTTGCGCTTCTAGTTTCACGTCACCGCTGGGGACAGAGGGTGAGACGAATTCGACCAAAACAAACTCCACTTGTACACCGCTCTTCAATGGACAAGATAATCCGTGGTCTTGACACGCATTGGGATTCGGCACCGGAAGGCGCACATGTATCGGTCCCTTGATAGCGTATGCGTAAATCTTAGCGCCGGTGACAACTTCGTGCGGGATGAAGGTGATGGTGACTGTTTCATTACTTCCTTTCTTCAGAACGCACGGTTCTTCCTCGCACGGCATTACATCAATGGAGACGATTTCACCCAGCTCTTTAGTAGATGGGCACTTCTGGTAGCTGATTTTTTTGCAGGAAACTACTGCAAGCAGAGAGACAAGAAGGAAAACTACAGCCTTCATCTTGGGTTGCCTTTGCTCTTTCCTTTGCTCTTCAGCTTGGATTTGCAGTTATAATAGAGGCGTGCTTTCGATGCGTCATTCAGTTTCGGTTTTTAAATGCAAATTATAACTCATTAGTGTCACACGACGGTTTTTTTTTTATCCCATTACACGTCACACCTCTTTCTTGTGATAAGGTTACAACCTGCTCTAAATAACCACAAACTGCGCAAGTGATAGTTAGGAGAGGGAAGAGCGTAAAAGGAGCGTGGGACTCGCCTGAACACGCAAAAATATCGCCTGTCGCTTGAGGTTGTTTCTATTCTGGTCCCTTTCCAACATAACTCATCAATGTCACGCAACGATTGTCTTTAAACACTTTACACCTCAACATCAGTATGCGTATTATCCACACTGTTCTTTATTCATTTCCTAAGGTGCTGAAAAGGAGAATTTGTCTAATAATCAAGAGATTGTAGCTTATCATTTCCTTTATTCTCGTGACCTTCATGTTTGATTCAGAGAGTTAAAAGAACAAATAAGTTGGATGTGTTCGCCACATGTTGGAGCTGACACTAATGTAATATTTTTTAGACGCAATGACACCAAAGCTATTAGAATAGAAAAAGTAACGCAGAATGTGGTAAAACAAACTGAAATGGTTCCGTTGTAAAGGTTTCTGAAACACTCTTACCCCACAAAGAAATTCTTCCTAAATGGTTTTGAATTTAGAGAACTCGGCACCACACCATCTTCTGATGCGGGATGATTGGAAATGGGATATAAACACTACTTTCAATTTCTTGGACTCAGTAAATTCTGCCATAAACAAAGATCGTTCCTCAAATTATTAAAATTCATTTAAATTTCAATGCATGACTAACTAAGGCTTACAATTGCAAGCAGCTTTCTGTATATCAACGTCGATCTAACGAGCGTCTCAAAATTAAATGAATGCATTAGTGTTAATATACACCATAATGCATTTCCTCGTCGCTTTAAATTAGGAATTCAAATAAACTGACAAATACTATAAAAAAACATACCTAGAGCCATAAAAAATATTTATTCTTGGTTAGCTATCAGACACCCATGCGAAAATGTTTTGTATCTAGAGACGTAAAGCGACAGCACTGCCTTTGCGATGAATTGGGCGTCATTCCTTGTCGCCTACTTTTCTGTTGCTATGTATGAACTCAGTTTTGTATGTGTAGAACTAAAGTAGTAAATATTTGGGACTTTTCCTCAATCACTCCACCGAAGAAGCGGCTATGGTGGAAATGGCTTAACGAGTTAATTAGCCTTCTGTCTGTCGAGTTACTCCGGGTTCAATGCCTCCAATGAAAAAAGAATATTTGGTCGTTGGTCAAAGGGAGGCGGGTGGGGGGGCATGGCGCTGAATAGCTTATGCCTGCTTAAGCGCGTTTCAACAACTGTTTGTAATCTTTTTAGTTGGGATCACATCACTTTCTCTGTTTCCATTTGGAAAAAGCCGTTGAATTTCGGATCGGGGAGGTTGAAGATGGCTTGCTATCCACTTCCACTCTTGTGATGTGTCAAGCAATCGTATCGAACCGTAATGTGACGAAATGTTTTAAAATAACAATTTAACCCGAATTAAGTTGTTCCTCATTTAATCTGGCAAAAGGATGCAAAAAAACCAAATATCTCACACTGACCAACCAGGACTAATTAGTCTAAGAGATATACAATGTAACAGTATACTGAATTAAAGTTCACTGAATATGCAACTTAACAATCCCACAGATCAGAGACTTGCCATCTTGATCTTTGATTTGCGCTTCTAGTTTCACGTCACCGCTGGGGACAGAGGGTGAGACGAATTCGACCAAAACAAACTCCACTTGTACACCGCTCTTCAATGGACAAGATAATCCGTGGTCTTGACACGCATTGGGATTCGGCACCGGAAGGCGCACATGTATCGGTCCCTTGATAGCGTATGCGTAAATCTTAGCGCCGGTGACAACTTCGTGCGGGATGAAGGTGATGGTGACTGTTTCATTACTTCCTTTCTTCAGAACGCACGGTTCTTCCTCGCACGGCGTTACATCAATGGAGACGATTTCACCCAGCTCTTTAGTAGATGGGCACTTCTGGTAGCTGATTTTTTTGCAGGAAACTACTGCAAGCAGAGAGACAAGAAGGAAAACTACAGCCTTCATCTTGGGTTGCCTTTGCTCTTTCCTTTGCTCTTCAGCTTGGATTTGCAATTATAATAGAGGCGTGCTTTCGGTGCGTCATCCAGTTTCGGTATTTAAATGCAAAATGCACGCAATGGCACCAAAGCTATTAAAATAGAAAAAGTAACGCAGAATGTGGTAACACAAACTGAAATGATTCCCATGTCAACTTAGATAAACATGTTATGAACACCTGCAAAACGGCTTTCTATCATTTACGAAATATAGCAAAGATAAGAAACTGTCTCTCTCAAGATAATGCTGAGACACTTGTTCATGCATTTATTTCATCCAAGTTGGATTTCTGTGATGCCCTTCTATATGGCTCACCCAATCGGTTATTGATAGGCTACAGTATGTACTAAACTGCGCAGCTCGACTGGTGACTAGAACCCGAAGCTTAGAACATACAACACCAGTTCTTCGTAGACTACATTGGCTACCAGTCAGACAACGAACTGCGTACAAAATACTACTTCTTACGTACAAATTTAAAACACTGAATGGCATGGCGCCAAAATATATAGCAGATCTACTTCAGCCCTATACTCGGACGAGGCAATTACGATCTTCTTCATAAAATCTCCTTGTAATACCAAAGTCTAATCTCAAGTTTTACGGTGACAGATCTTTTCGAGTTGCTGCGCCTAGGCTCTAGAACTCCCTAACCGATGATATAAGATCAATCCAGAACCTTGATGTTTTTAAGAATAAGATTAAAACACAACTTTTTAGAGAGGCTTTTATTAATAAGTTGACTACCCATTTTTTGACTTTTTATTGTTTATATTTTCCTCAGTTAATCTTAGCAAGTCGATTGTATCTTATTTTTTAGAAATTAACTTTTATAACTGTTATATATTTTCTTTAATAACTAAAATGTTTTTTGGTTTTTTAGAATTACAATTGATGTAAAGCGCCTTTGAGCTCACGGATAGGGCGCTGTATAAATTTTTGTTGTTGTTATTATTATTATTATTATTATTATTATTATTATTATTATTATTATTATTATTATTATTACATGGCCAACATTCCACAGCCGCCAGAGGAAGACAAAGAAGACGAAAAGCCGGCTGAGCAGGGCGACGAAAAAGAGAAACACGGGACAGAAAATGCGAACGAAATAAATGAAGAGGCAGGATCGCCGATTGTGAATGAAGTGGAACAAATGGAAGAAGAAGCTAATTAACGAATTTTGCAGAACTCTGAAATGATTACTGGAGAATTTAAACAGAGGATGATCAAGAATTCTGCTCTATTCGAGTCAAAACGTGATTAGAGTTAGAGACAAACAACATCAAAATATATCGAGAGCCATTAACTTATTCTTGGTTAGCTATCAGACACCCATGCGAAAATAGTTTGTATCTAGAGACGTAAAGCGACAGCACTGCCTTGGTGATGAATTCTACGTCAAACATTGTTGCTTACTTTTCTGTCACTATATGTGAACTCAGTTTTATATGTGTAGAACTAAAGTAAATCCTTACTTTGGTAGTAAATATTTGGGACTTTTCCTCATTCACTCTATCGAAGGGAGCGGCTATACTGAAAATGGCTTTGAAGGTGTTTACTATGGCAACTAAGAGAGCGAAAAAGGCAGCCCGAAAGACAAAGGAAAGAGAATGCGAGTTGATTCGCCTTCTGTCTGTCGAGTTCATGACTCCGGGTTCAATGCCTTCAATGGCGTTGGGATCACATTACTTTCTATTTTCCTAATCTTTTTCGTCGGGATCACACCACTTTCTTTGTTAGTAATCTTTTTCGTTAGGATCACATCACTTTCTCGTGATAAGGTTGCTACATGTTAAATAGCCACAGACTGCGCACGTGCTAGGTGGGGAAGGGAGAGGATAAAGGGCGAAAACACGGAGCGTGTAACTCGCCTGAACACGCAAAAATGACGCCTGTCGCACAAGGCTGTTTTATTCTAGTCCCTTTCCAACTTAATTCATTTGGAAAAGGCGTAAAATTTCGGATCAAGGAGGTTGAGGATGACTTGCTACTCACTTTCACTCTTGCGATGTGTCAAGCAATTGTATCGAACTGTAACGTGACGAAATGTTTCAAAATAAAAACTTAACTCGAATGAAATTGTTCCTAATTAAATCTAGCAAAAGGATGCGAAAAACCAATTATCTCACACTGACCAACCAGAACTAATTAGTCTAAGAGACATACAATATAACAGTATACTGAAACAAAGTTCACTGAATATGCAACTTAACAATCCCACAGATCAAAGACTTGCCATTTTGATCTTTGATTTGCGCTTTTAGTTTCAAGTTACCGCTCGGGAAATCGGGTGAGATGAATTCGACCAAAGCAAACTCCACTTTGACACCGCTCTTCAATGGACAAGATAAACCGTAGCCTTGACACGCATCAGGATTCGGCAGCGGTAGGCGCACGGGTATCAGTCCAAAGATAGCGTATGCGTAAATCTTAGCGCCGGTGACAACTTCGTGTGGGATGAAGGTGATGGTGATTGTTTCATTGCCTCCTTTCTTCAGGGCGCACGGTTCTTTCTCGCACGGCGCTATATCAATGGAGACGATTTCACCCAGCTCTTTAGTAAACCGGCATTCCTGGTAGCTGATTTGCTTACAGGAAACTATTGCAATTGCAAGCAGAGAGACAAGAAGGAAAACTACAGCCTTCATCTTGGGTTGCCTTTGCTCTTTCCTTTGCCCTTCAGCTTGGATTGGCAGTTATAATAGTGGCGTGCTTTCGGTGCGTCATTAATGTCACGCGACGATTGTCCTTTACCCCATTAACACGTCTCACCACTTTCTCGTGATAAGATTATAACCTGCTACAGTAACCACAAACTGCGCACGTGCTAGGTGGGAGAGGGAAGAGCGTAAAAGGCAAAGACACGGCACATGTGACTCACCTAAACACGCACAATAATGCCTGTCGCACACGGTTCCCTCTCCAACATAACTAATTAATGTCACGCAACGATTGTCCTTTAACCCGTTACACGTCACACCACTTTCTCGTGATAAGGTTACAACCACAAACTGCGCACGTGCTGGGTGTAAGAGGGAAGAGCGTAAAAGGCGAAGACATAGAGAGTGTGACTCGCTTGAACACGCAAAAATAACGCCTGTCGCTTAAGGTTGTTTTTATTCTAGTCCCTTTCCAACATAACTCATCAATGTCACGCAACGATTGTCTTTTAACACTTTACACCTCAATATCAGTATGCATATTCTCCACACCGTTCTCTATTCATTTCCTAAGTGCTGGTAAAGAGAATTTGTCTAACAATCAAGAGATTGTAGCTTATCATTTCCTTTATTCTCGTGACCTTCATGTTTCATTCAGAGGTGATATCGCAAGGAGTTAATAACCCTTTAACTCCCATGAGTGACCAAGACAGAATTTCTCCCTACAATATAAAGACAATATCAAGCAGATAAGTCATGAGAATAAAGAATAATATCAATTTGGGGATAATTAGTTGATCCAATACTAAATTTCCTGAACTAACATTATAAGAATTTTATGGTTGACTATAAGGAGAAATAAAAATTTGATCTGGGAGTTAAAGGGTTAAAGAGAACAAAAGTTGGATGTGTTCGCCAGAAGTTGGAGCTGACACGAATGTAATATTTTTCGACGCGATGACACCAAAGCTATTAAAATAGAAAGAGTAACGCAGAATGAGGTCACACAAACTGAAGTGGTGCCGTTGAGAAGGTTTCTGAAACGCTATTTTTTTACAAAGAAATTATTTTCAAATAGTTTTGAATTTAGAGAACTCGGCACCACACCATCCTCCGACGCAGAATTGGGGGGGGGGGGGAGAAGGGGGGGAGATGGTATATAAACACTACTTCCAATTTCTTGATTCAGTAGATTCTGCCTCAAAGAAAGAACCCTCCTCAAAATATTCAAATAAATTTAAATTTTAATGCATGACTAACTAAGGCTTACAAGCAACTCTCTGAACTTAAACGTCGACCTGTAGAGCGTCTCAAAATTCAATGAATGCAATAGTGTTAATATACACCACGATGCATTTCATCGTCGTTACATTTCATTTACTTAAAATTAGGATTTCAAATAACTTGACAGATGCTGTAGATTGAATTTAGAAAAAATGATATATTACGAAATATATATTTAAATAATATAAAAATATATTTTTAATTACCACGCATCATTTCATATTGACAGAAGATTACAGGTAGCAATCTTCTGGTATTTATTATTAATGTTATATATTAAGTTTTTGATGAAGAGGTCGAATACCTCCCAATAAGCCTATCTTATTGGACGATCTACCGATTTCAATCGAGGAGTAGTATCATTACACCCGCTTTTTTTCCGACAGTCGACTCAGTATGTTCCCTGGAAACATCGGGGACAAAAAGTTACGGGCATTCCCGACTTGAAAAAGCGACACGCACACCTGAGTCTATCAGCGAATAATCATCACGAGAAAACCAATAAAATTCTCACTTTTCCAATAAACCCAACGAACCAACTGATCACAAATCTCACCACGATCGCGAGGGAAGTTGAAGCCTTCACAAAGAACTTCATCAAAGGCAGCTACACAAGGGAAACAGTAAAAGTGATAGCGATTGTTTAAAACTCCAAGCGTGCACTATCATCGCAATCTCGCTGCTCAGTGTTCTGGTTAAGGAAGAAAAACGACGGTTGAATAAGTACACTGAACCTGTCTGTTTTTTTTTTGTTTTTTTTTGTTTTTTTAGTGGTTATAAGACAAAAATATCAATATATTAGAAATAATTCTATCCAAAATATATTAACAATTGTATTTGGATTTAATTCAAAGGTAGAATTGTGAATAAATTTCTCTGAATTATTATAACTTACTGGATTGTCTCCAACGAACAAATTTTGTGACGCAGGGAATGCTAAATTTCGCATTCATAATTCGTTACTGCAAATATAAAAGCTTTTACTATGAACACATAGCAGAAATGTAATTCTACATGAAATCTATAAAACTTAAGTTGCAATCTTAGACAATAGGTCGGCACCTCGCCCCCATACTCAGACTGCAGAATATAAAATTTCCCTCCTTTGTGAGTGACTACAAAACAAATGTAGCGATTTATCTGAAAAATCGTGAAAACAGCAGTGAGCCAATGAGTGAAAAGCTAATACACGTGATCAGCAGCAAAGCGTGGGAAAGCGTGAGCTGCATTGCTTTTGTCATCCAATCACAAAGCCAGGTACGGCAAAACCTACTAAAATCCTTACTACTTTCAACATTCAATTTGCTTCTCGACCTCCTTGCAAAATTTCACTAATCTTCAATTTTCTTGAATTCCCATCCTCCTTCTCCGTCAAGGTTCAACTCAAAGTCGTGAAACTAAAGAAAAAATATTGAAGAGGGACGTTACCAATCCATGCATTTGTGTCAAGTCATTTCAATTCTTCCATTTGGTTCTTCGTGCTTTTGTGTAATCGTTTTTGCGTTAGTAAGCGCGCTCGTGAGTTCGTGCGTTCTTTCGTCAGTCCATTCCTACACTTGTTATTTCGTTCGTTCTCGCTCTCGTTTGCGCGAAGATACATACCTGCCTGAGGGATCTCCTATGACCAACGCTTGACACAGTGATTCCAAAGTCCTGGCAAATCGAATACAGCTTGCTCTCCGTGGAAGTGTCTAAGGCACTTGTAGCTTCATCTAGGACTGAAGAGAACAATTGTTGTTCCATAAAAAATTTAAAAAATAATATCAACAATGAAGCTATTTAGCGTTAATAATTTTCAACTTTGTCCAAAAGAAGTGAGATTTTTTACTTACGCGCTACTTGTGGTCTTTGATAGAACAAACGAGCGAAAGATAACCGTTGCATTTCTCCTGGAGTCAGCATGTCCTCCCTGCATCAAAAGATATTTCTAAGTTCCTCATCTGGAATAATAATCAGTTTTAACTAAAAATACAAACAATCAAACAACAAGCAGATTTTCTATGGGAGAATTTTGAAAGACTTAAAGCTGCGTTGCGGCTTAGGATTGACTCATCGCTTGCTTCGTGGGAGCAAAGCAAGCTTTCTCCGTGCATTTCTGCCCGTACAAGCTGAGGAGCAAAGACATGCAGAAGCGTTCGAGATTTCATCACCTACCACTTGCATTCCACAGGACTATCAAGGCCACCCACTCGGCTGCAGAGATTTGCCTTAGGAGAGAGAGAGAAACAAAGTACACAAATGAACCTCAGTAAACCCAATTTGAGTAAATTAGCCCAAGGAATTTTAAATATTTCTTTTCATTTCTGTAATAAATGTGTTAATGGTGATAAAATTCCCAAGGAGGGAAATCATAACTTATGTACACCTGCCCCCTTCCCTCCATCTTTTGGAGGGTGGGGGGGAGGGGGGGGGCGGCGGCGGCGGCGGCGGCGACGACTATACACAGGATAGGAAATCAAAGCGACGAAAACCGGAAATTATCTGAGACTACAGGAACAAAATTCTTTGAGCATTTTCAGTAGAAATCCCCGATGCGAACACAGGTTGAGAAGTTTTCCATAGAGGAAAGCGTCGAGCTGATGTCTTCACGCAGTTTCTAAGATATTGGTAAATCTGATTGACCCTGATAAAATAATACTTTTTGCTTCCGAGATGTTCATAGATGTTCATGGAGTGAAGTAGAGCGAACAAAGAAATAAGGGCTGTTACGCTAATATTCCAGTATCGCGTTCGTTTCCAAAAACCAGGATTTGATTACAACTTCTATTTAGGAACAGTGAACAAGGGAAAGGTAAGCGAAAGCTTCCCCTCCTTTTCACTTGTTCTATGCATTATCGTCCACGAAATCTTAGAATTTCACTTGTGTAGTTGACAAGTTCACTTCATTTACTTACAAGCCCTACAGTGTCGAGCAATCCAAGAAGTTTCTCGTCTTCGTCACCTGTGTTTAAAATGAAAATATGGCGAAATACACATTGGAAGATACATGCAAATTTTCACTAATCGAAATTTTTACGATCACATTTAGTTATTGGTTGGTTAACGGTGCATGTTCACAGCGTGGAAAACCGCTAGCTAACAAGGAGAAACCAATAAAGCGCGCTTCTATAGAGCTTTGAAGACTAAAACCAAATAAATTAATACCAAAATCGGCACGTGGCCATAATTGTTAGTTTTGCATATGATTGGTTGAGAGGGTGGCGCGAGTTTTCACGACCAATCAGAGAGCGTATTGAAGCAACTACGAACTGAACCATAACTGTCATTACCTGCTTCAGAGTGGCCTCCATAAAGGAGAAGATTTTCACGAGGGTAAGTTAACTGGAAAAATCAACAACAAATAAAAATAAGACAGACAGTTTAACTACGGGCGACAAAATAACGATGATTATGGTATCTGAGGGGAAATCAAGCATTTTGCGTAGTATCTCCCCCATTTCAGAGCCATATCATAGACTTATCTCCAATTTAAAAATGATTAAGCCTTGATCAATGACGAAAAGTAGTTCACCAACAAGAGAAGTCAGAGAAAACACACGTGACCGACGAACAGCGCGGGAAAACGTACCAGACGTATTACTTGACGCCACATCAACACAGTGGTCAAACCAGAGCGCATGTGCCTCCGTGGCGTGCTTCCAGACTGTCAAAGCCAAGTGTTGTCTTATCGACAACCACACAGGCGAATACGTTGCAGTTGGTAAAGCCCAAAAAGCTCTGTGTATGAAAATACTCAGTTTTTTTCCCTACTTTTGTTCCATTTTACAGATTTAAACGAACGTTCCGACGTCTTTTTTTTCCCACACATTTTGCGTGACAGTGGTTGTTTCTTACGTTTTCCTTGGTGCGCGGCCGGTAAAAAGTTACTCCACTGCGCATGCCTTACGTTTGACCCCTGTGTTTTTGTTGTGTTTTGCCGCGTACTAGTTTGCCAATCATTGTTCGTCAAACCTGTCTCCCTCATAACTTTTCTTTAGTTTGTTGCTTATTGTCATTGGCGCTGAGATCAGGAGAACTTTACCTGTTGTCGTAGTGTACCATCCGTAACGAAAGTCTTTTGTGGTAGGAAGAAGACAACTTTGGGATCGAAAGGTAAAAACCTTATAACCTCTCCTGTAAAAAATGGAAAAAGAATAAGCGACCTGACAAATTGTTGCATGAAATCTTATGCAAGCTGCCCACTTTCAAACAAATTGAGGTCAGAGGCCATAAAAGGTATTTTTTCTTTCACCGGCTCAGTTTTTCCCATCCCGATGCACAATTTTTAGAGATCCGTGATTGTTTGTTCAAGGCGGGGGGAAATTTCCATCCCAGGAATAACCAATCAGAGACTGTACGAGGGTCGTTATGGAGTGACATCAATAACATAAAATACAATCATATTGGAAACTTTTTGTAACAGCTACTACAAGAAATTATAATAAAACGATATTCAAAATAGCTAATTCTACAAAGGTTCATGTTACATTTGGGTAAATATATCATACCTGAAAGAGGAGCCCACATTCCGCTCAGGATCCTAAACAAAGAGCTCTTTCCACTTCCTGGAAAAAGAAAATAGAAAACCACTTCAATGAAGAGAAACATTTGCGAAATCATAGCAGCATTCTCCGACTTTTTTTTTTCGTTGGAGGAGTTGGCTCTATTTGAATGAGCAAAACTACCATAAGTTTGAAGGAGCCTGACCTCTTAATGCTTGTTGATGGAAAAGAAAAAGTTACACATATTAATAGTGACAAAGTGATTGGTTTAAAAATTCGCGCTACCCTCTCAACCAATCAGATGCAAAGCGCCTTTGTCACCCGCGTTTTCCCGCCCTTCAGGTGGGTTTTCATTGGCTCGTTTCCAGACAAAAAATTCTCCAATGGCTTTCAAGTCAGTGATTACAGGAAATATAAATTTATTTCAGTGCAGCAAAGTCAAGGATGGCAAACACAATTACCAGTGGTTCCTGTTACGAGAATATTCTGGCCATGGCGAATTTCCAAATCAAGATCTAGAATAAATTCACAATGAGCTTCAAAACAGAGTAAAATTTACCAAAGTTACATATAATAATCAAAATTAATCAAACATATTACAGAAAACAAACAATAAACCAACTCAATTATTAAATTGTTCCAACCAGCACCTCAGACCAATAAGGCAAAGATAACGAAGAATTGACGAGGTATTTATCTCTCACTTCACTTCACTGATTGGTCAGTTTTTTGCGAATGCCTCCAGTAACAACAGCCACAATGTAAGGCCACAAACATTAAGAAAAAGCTAGTTTTATAAACAGAATTTTTCATATTTAGCTACCAATACATCTGTTACAAGTACCAGGCTGAAATAATTATGCAAATGTTACATCTAGTGCTGGACGTTATGTCTCACCTTTGACCAGGGCATCTGTGCAATTTGGCGGAGCATAGGAAACACAGCTGAACTTGAATATAACATCACTGTCTTGTGAAGCTAAATTCTTAACTCTACTGAAGCATTAAAAAAAATTTATATGAAAAATGCCTTGTCAACTGAACTACAACATAACACTACAAGTTCACCTTCTTAAGCTTCAACTTCCAAATTTATCCCTTTAAAATACTCTTTCATTGAGTTTTGTGTTAAGCAATAAATTCACAGAAAAAACAAGAAACAACATACTCAGTTTAACGAAGAAATTCTATGTTGTCGTGAATCTGTTCAGCAATGGATCATAGATGGAGTCAAAATGTGCTAAGAATGAAAAATTGGCACTTGAGGGGTGCAGCTGAGTGTGTCCATATTTGATGTCCACTATGATCTATTACTGCTCAGACCCACGGCAACATAAATTCTATTTGTCTGAACCCTTTAACTCCTAACATCTGATTGTTCATTCTCCCCTCTAGCTGCTACACATTTCCTTGTATATAAGTTACAAGAATTTGGTGTTAGATCAAGATAACTTTTACCAGGTACATTTGAGAGTTCTCATTACCTGTTTGCTAGATAGTGCATGGATATTGTACAGAGAAGTTACTTGTTAATCACTCCTGGGAGTGAAAAGATTAATTGATAAAACAAAATGATGTTTATCGTGATATCAACCATGAATCTGTCCTCTATTAGTGAATACTGTGTGAATGAGTGTCGAATACAGCTTATTATATATAACAATTATTCCACAAGCACACACCAAAAATGAGAGAGTTATTAACAAGCACAAGTGGAATAATAGTTTTATTAAAAATGCCCCAAAATATATACAAATTTTTCCTAAATTTTTTATAAGAACAACAGAATGTTTCAATGTACAAAAACACTTTTGGTTTAAGTCATTGCAATACACACTTTGGTATAATGGCTCATAGCCCATGATGGCTACGCCAATGAAACCTCTTGAATTGCATTATCCAGTGATCCAGTTTTTAAATCAAAACATATAGTTACATGTATTTGTCTAACTTAGGATTACCCGAAATGTTCTGGATGTTCCTCGGTCTTCTGCTCTGTTTCAGTTTTCATGTCGGAGAAAACTTCCAACAACTGACCTATCCTGGGGATCCAAGAGGAAGTTAAAAAATTCAGCGGAAATTCAATGATAGAGGAGCCAACAGCATACATGAAGCATTGCTTCTTTGTAAATTTTTTTTATTAAACTCAACCTTTTTTTAATTTCTTGTCTTTTTATCTAAAAGCATCCTAACAACTAGAGCCAAGATCATTTTTCTGTTCCCATTAAACCCTCTAAGACTGACTAGCATCTAATTTCTCCTCACAAATATCCCCCTAAATCAATGCATTTAAGTCAGGAATAATGGAAAAGATCACTTACTTATAAAGAAGCTCAAGATTGTGACACAAATTCCCCCTGTCAAATGTATAGAGAATAATGTAAGCAGCTTACCTGTGAACATATCCAGCCATATTGGTAACATCTACAGACAAGTCAATCAGCTTTGTGCAGCAGTTTATCAGGTACATTGCAAAAAATGAGTTCTAAAAGTTTGAGATGAATGCAACCTTGCAGTTATAAAAAACATTTAAGATATCAGGGATTTTATTGAATATTAAATGGGAGATTAGTTATAAATGAGTGATGTATACCAACACTAGGTAGGAGAACATCCACATGTTTATTCTACATCTATGGATTCCAAGTCATATTGAAGCTGGGATAAAAGAGACAAGAACGAACAAAAAGAGAATTTGATGAATTTGACAGATTTGAAAATTTGATGTACAGTCTAGAATTAAGCCTTGGTCAAAAGGACGAGGGAGAAGTGGGGAAGTAAACTTTCCCTTTCCCTCTCCCCCCTGTTCACCAATGAAACACTGAAATGCAAACACTCTGGTAAGGGTCCATTGTTGGTTTAAGGAGCAGATCCCAATGCAATTAGTGAGAGTAGTTTCGATAGTCAAAAACCCGATATTAAGTCAACAGTTTAAGCCACCATATTATGGTTGGAAAAGACTTACTGAAGCTAGTGAAATAATGGAGAGAAAGACAAGAAGCTAGCCCTGACCATTGAAGTATTAAAAAACATTACAGAAACAAAATCATTTAGTTTATGCCTAACTACCCTAAGAGCATTTTGTGTCAGTGAATTCCATGAGGCAACAGACTTCTACCTGGTCAGTCTTCAGGTTACCACAAAACAGTATGATAATACTATCAATGACATCACTGGTTTTCACTGGCAGGATATTGAAATAAATAAAGACAGAGACCCTTCATACATACCCTACTTATCTCTCCACCAAGAGCAGTTGTAGACATGTTATCAAACTTTCCTCCAAACAAAGCAATTGCTATAATAAGGTAGCTGAGAATTGCACCCACATAATCAAACATATTTATAGAGACTGAAAAATAACAAAAAAGACAGGTTGATCACAAATATTTTCATCATATAACTGGTAATGCCTTGCACCACCTCCTCTTTCATTGGGGAGAAAATTGGACAAAAATCCCTGTATGGGGGCTACATGCAAGGACATGACCGAGGCCACAAAAAGCCAAATAGCCAAGCTATATACAAGGACATGACTAAGGCCACAAAAAGCCAAATAGCCAAGCTACATACAAGGACTTGACTAAGGCCACAAAAAGCCAAATAGCCAAGCTACATACAAGGACATGACTAAGGCCACAAAAAGCCAAATAACCAAGCTTCATACAAGGACATGACCATGGCCACCAAAAGCCAAATAGCCAAGCTACATGTACATGCAAGCTGAAAGATAAGGAGAGGAAAGACAAAAAGTGAGGGTTATATGATAAAATGGTTATTGTAGTTTCAATTAGGCCCAGCTGGAGTGGAAAACATTTAGCAATTTGTCCTAAAATCATGACCTGGAGCCAAACATTTTCCCATCCAGCCCTCCGACTCAGTCAGTAAGTACATAAGAGTTACTCATTTGGCAACTTGACATAAATTTAATTTGATTTCTGATGATTTTACTATAATTTTAAAGAACTTACAGAAAAGGAAGCTCTCAAAGGTCACAATTCTGGTCTGAACTTTTATAAGTGACTAAAAAAAGAAAAACAACAACAACAACATTATGCTGAATATACTGAATCAGAGCAATGAGATGAGCTGTAAAAGGAAAAATTTCAACAGTACAGCTGGAAAGAAAGAATAACAGTTCACCAGTCTGGTAAAAATAACACAATCCAAGACAGGGATTTGAGTTAGAGAAGAGCCAACTTCAAACACCAAACTTTTCACAAGTCAAACCATATATATTCATCAGAATTAAATTGTACATGAAAATTCAGCATTTGAATCACAATAAAGACAGCTAGCTCTGTCAGTTTTGCCAATGCAGCCATTCTTCCCACCTGCGAGGCTTGGTCAGGAATTTATTTGAAATGCCTTTCATTCAGACATCAAACTATTCATGAGCTAAACCACAACATAAATCCCATGATTAACAATAGAACCATCGTTACATTCTGATTGAATGTTTCCTGGTAAATCTGTTCTTGCTATAAAGATCAGGCAAAGTTTTGCATAGTTTCAGTTTCAGTAACTCATTGAATCCACCATATAAGGGTTAGCCTTCTCCAACGCACCAGAGGTCTGTTTGCTGCCCTGCTGTGGGGTTCCAATCAAGCCTTCAATGTTACCAACTGCAAGTTGTTGAACTTGTGGAGTGGAGTTCCCATTGTACTTCACCCTCACTCTCCCATCCCCTACTTTGGGACATTGCCCAGGGTTCAAAACCAGGACATGAGAGGGACTTTGCACCCCACTGGAGATTCATCGTAAACACCCTAAGATCCTCAGAAGAAGTGACAATGCCCTACTCTTTTGTAACATGGAGACCCATCAATGAGTTCATTGGTATTAGCTGTTGACACTACATTAATCCCTAATGAACAATACCTGTAATTTTGAGTTGGTTTTTCTCATTTCTAAGCCAGCAGATCTGTAAAATGCTATTGATTCTGCATTTGATCTGATTTGCATGTGTTTGAACCTGAAACAATTTCAACAAAAAAATCCTTATCAACAATGATAGTGAAGATCCTACTACTGATACCCAAGCCTCATATATCATACCCAAATTTATCACTATGACTCTGACACCAATTTCTGAAGAGAAGGCTTTTTGTTTAAGCCAGGCTTGAAACAAATTAAGCTAAATAAACTGTTCTATTCATACCAAAAAAAATTATATCAATACACAGGAAAAATCAAATAAACAAAATATAGATGAACAAAAAAAAGACAAACATAAAAAATTCCACCTCAGAGGGTTTCTGCTTAACCCTTCACTCCCATAAGTGACCAAAACAGAATTTCTCCTTACAAAATCAATATAATATCAAGCAGACAAGTAATGAGAATAAAGAAAAATATCAATCAGGGGATTACTAGCTGATCCAATAAACAAATTCTCCCAGGTAACATCAAGAGAATTGTATGGTGTACAATAGGGAGAATTTCTAATGAGATCTTGGGAGTGAAAGGGTTAATTCCAAGACAAACAGAGATAAGAGAAATTACCTAAAGTCTCCTTCAAGCTTCTCTTGCTTCACAACCAGGTTAACAATTGGTGACATTACTAATTTGTTTATTATTGTTCCAACAACAAAGAAGGCGTATATGGACACTGGACCAAGATATCCTGAACTGAAAACAAAACAACAACACACTGATGAGCATTAATTAATATATAAATTTAGCCAAGCCTAAAAGCAGAGTTTGCATTTTTTTTTCCTGCACATCTCAAGGGCACAACACCTTGCCCCGGCCATGACTAGAACCCCGGGTCGTCTGACTCGGAGCCCAGTGCACTAATCACTGGACTACTGAACAAAGCCATGGCGTTGGTGTGCCCGCAGCACAGTTGACCACACATAATAGAAGTAGCACCTTGTATATGGTTGTACGGTCGTACATCCAAATTTTTTCAGCTTCATGGGTTACTACTATTTTGTATAATTATGGGGCTACGCTCTGCGATCTCCGCTGAAATATACATAAACAGCTTATTTTGATCAGCTGGTTACTGCAGTTGAGGAAGGCAATGACAAACACAAATTATAACAAAGGTCAGAGTATTTACTAAAGACAGAGTCTCAACCAGCAGGCAACCATCTATTTCAATTCTTCCCTTCTACGCCCTGCCCTGCTTTGCACCACCAGCCCCACCCATCTACCAACCTGTCCCCCACCTACTCCAAGAATGAATCCAAGACTGAATTCATAAAAACATCAGCTACTGCCTACAACCTAAGTCTTCTGCATGCTTAATTCTCTTCCAGTTTTTATTGTAGTTCTCCTCATCCTCCAACCCAAAAAAACAACTCATTTTTCTCTATCTAACCTTACAGCCTGAGTGCAAAATATTTTGGGAGTGGGGGAGGGGAAGGGGGTATGCATTTATCAACAACTTTTGAGCCCCTGTAGTTTAAATAACTCCAACACTAAGTTTCTCCACCTCTCCCCTCCCCCACCAAACTATTTTTTCCTCTGTTTACCAGTTAACCCATTAATGCTTCTGTGAAGAGAGAGGCACTGAGAGGCCTCTCGTGTACCAAAGGCAGAAGGCAAGAATTTTTGCTTCTCACAAATGGCTAATTTTTCCATTGTGAAAGTTCAGTTTCTTTGCTACCAACAATTATAATAATTTCATCTTAAAATCTATATAATATGATAATCACCTCTGATAGCACAGGTATGTGTAATATGTAATGGTGAAAGGGGAAACCACAACAACAATGATCACTTTTCTAAATGTTTCGCAAAATCTTTCCACATCCTGGGTAATCCTCTGATCTCTGAAAGAAATAAGGAAATTTTGCATTAAAAGAAATGTAAATAGTAACAAAAACCCTTGCCATCTACTAACACTTCTCCATCCAAGGCCAACTTTATTATCAACTACATGACATTGCTTGGATATAAATCTTTATTAACTGTTTGAAGCCTAAAAGTGACTAATTTACCCTACAATATCATCCCTGAATCACACATTAAAGTTAAGAAAATAAAGAAAATGAATACAGACTAATGAAGCTCTTCATTGTTAAATATATTCCTACAGTTCCACACTTACCTTAACAGGAAAAAAATTTATTCATTGATTAAATATTATCATATTAGGCCAGCCAGCGATAGGGTCAGTGGATCCTGTGTACATGCAGAGTCCTAATATGACATGCAGAGTACAAGAAGAAAGGCAAAAGGCAAAAAGAGAGGCCATCGTATTAATTTATTTACTGTGTAAGGTTAGGCCACAGAAAACATACAGTTTGTATGTAGTTCTTGCTTATGGCATGGACTTCACTGCTTGGTCCTGACAGGCTAAATACTTTCCCATCTAGCTCTCCCATTTCAGCAATAAGTATATAACATGAACACTCTACTCACACGTTGTCATATTTGTCATCTAGGACATTCAGTTTATAATAAGCCCTATGCTTAAAATAGCCTGCATGAAGTTTCCTACAAAGTAACTCTCTCCATTTGACATAAAGAATTCTTGAGACAAATTTCATTGCACTGTTTGCCTAAAAATAATAAAAAAGAAGTCAAATAAATATTATTATGGAGGCAATAGTCTATGGAAAAACAAGCTTATAAAACTGTGCACAAAATTTTTTTTTATTATTTTATGTGAATGTTAACCTTATTAATATGAATCTATAATTCTATATAAATAAGTGAGAGGTCCAGCCTGGGTAAAAGCAGTTAGTTCTTTCCTACATGAAGCAATTTGTTCAGCTTGCAATTCATAAGACTTGGATAGACCCAGTTACTTTGTACCATGCTAGTGCATTCTAATTGTTTGGGTATCTGGGCATGTTTTTATTTACAATCAACCAAGCAAGAAACAATTTAGATCTAGCTTCAAAGAAAGTTTTAGTTTCCTACCCACACCACAAGCACTTTTGATTGTTTCTATATTTCATTGGTGTTTGTAATAAATTCCTGATTACTGGACTGCTGTATTAGTGTATCTGTCAAATACCTTTGATGTAATAGTCTAGATTTTTATGTATGCAGAATATAAATTATATACATTCAATAAACTGCCTAGTCCCAAAACAAGCCTCATTTTTTTGTGCTGTTGAGTTGCCATTTCATAATACAACTACCATTTACAGGAACTGGTAAAGAAACCACACACAAAAAAACCCTAATTATCAGCGAAAAAAAACTAATAAAAACCACCAAGGCTTGGGAGATTAGGTCCCCCCCCCCAAACAGTACATGGCAGATATAATTCTAGACAGCAGATAATGTGTTGATAAGCCATAGTAAGTCCATAGTAAAATTAAAAGTTATTAGTAATATATAGGATGCAAAAGATGAAGAACCAGTAGTCTCAGGATTTGAGATAGTTGAAAAAACATTTGCCAAATATTTGTTCTTCATAATTGTGGACAAAAGGAGTTTGCAAGCCTTAAGTTGTAGCTCTGGATAATAATAAGCCAACAGTCAATACCATAAAGGAGGTTTTTTTTATCTCAGTTGAAAACTTACCAGTGAAACACCAATGATTATCAGAAGAGATGATATCAAAAGACTTGAAAAGTCCTCTTTATCTCTGGCTAAAAGAACTTCATAATATCTGCTTGGTATTAACCCAGTGTTGTAAACCATCATTTGAGCTGGAACAAAATGCACACATGATAATTTGACTCTTCATTGTAGTTCAAAATTCTTCTTAGTTTCAAATAATTATCTTAAACCACTTTAATTTTTGTGAGCCTTTGTCCAAGGTTATAGATAATAATTCAAAACAAAGTAAAATAAAATTATTGACTTTGAAAAGTTTGAAAACTAAGAAAAATTAGAAATAAAATGCCTTGACCAAACTGACAGGAGGAGATTTAGTGGAAGGGGGGTAGGGGGAAGGGGGATAGAGAGTTCTGCATCCCCCTGTCCTCCCCCTACTCCTTTTCTGAGATTGATTCAAATTACTCCTTTTTTATTTTATTTCAAGTTAATTTTTTCATTTTCTTATTACTTTTTTTATTTTCAATAAAAGTATTAAAATGTGCTGTTATGATCACCGTAAGCCTCTAAAGTTTTTTTTTTCTTTTTTTTGAACAAAAAGGTAACAAAAATTCGCAGTCTCTTTAGTGAAAAACAAACCCCTCGATCCCTAGGGGGCGGGGGTTGTGGATAAAACATGGAACATTCATGGGGGAAAACGAATTTATCACTATACTGCGTAATTAGACTGTAATTGGATAGCACAAGCTTTACGGAAATAACCGAGTTGCAACTGAATATGCGAACCTCTGTTTTCTGAAACGAATTTTAGAAATAATAGTCCTAGCCTTTTTACCTGCCAAAGCGAACCCCACCAAGAGCACAAAAAGAAGAAAGGTCGTAGAAGAGCAGCTTGGAGTCATAACTTTCCAACATCGCCAAAATCTCTTCACAAACCATCGATCCAGTTTGTATTTACTCGGGGAGCTGTAACAAATAAGAAGTGAAAATTTTAGGTATATGCAGCAAAAGCAAATATCAATGCATAAGAAGCAATTTTAGCCGATAAATACCTTCCAAAAGCTGCCGCCATCGCCCGCGTGTTTTATGCAAATGTGCATAAAAGAGAAAGCCGAAAATCTAAGGAAATATTAAGTCACAGGTATGCGGCCAATAACGCGGGCTCAAGCGCTTGATGAACGAAGGGAAGTACATAGCGATAGCTACCCTTAGAACACCAATGATACATGGGCACGCGTTGATACGGAATTTTTCTACGAGTATTCTACTCGATAGCTCACGAGTGAGCGCAGCGATAGAGTGAGATTTCGAGTATAACACGAAAGGGGAAATTCCTTATCAACGCGCGCCCATGTATTAGTTTAGATGATAGTTTTCCTCGTTTCGCCTTTGCAGGAATTCAACTACAATGGAACAGCTGTTGAAAACCTATAATATGGGGAGATGTTACAGCTACAAGGTGACCAGTGTCAGAATATCAGTGATTTTCTTAAACAACTGAAACTAGCCAAACCAGACCAGATACACATTCATGGTTTCTAGAACTTACTCCTTAGTATTGAGGTTTGCATGTACCAAAGTTTATTCTTATTACCAGGTAAGATCTAGAAAACAACTATCAAAGAGAAGGCTGATTCAGATGTAACTAAGAACATTATTTGCGGTAAACTTCAGTACTAATTATGTTTACCTTAAAATCAGAACTTTCTTTTAAAGATTTATGTTTGGCTGTGTCCCTGATGTTGGTAGATGGAATGTTGAGATGATGGTATCAGTTCTTTAGTGGCTTCTGTTACTTCATATGTTCAGGATAGCCATGGAGATAGTTTTAACACTAGCCAGTAACTTGGAAAGGTGAGCAATAAAAAAAGAAACATTTCTTACCAGCATTTGTTTGTTTGTTTGTTTGTTTGTTTTTTGTGAATGCAACCACCTGGTTGAGTATTATCATATCTTAAGTCCGTTTAAACCTTCAACTCTCACAAAAAACCAAGACAAAATTTCTTCTCACCATATTAATCCAATATCAAGCCAACAAGTGTTGATTGTGAAGAAAAGTTTAAATTAGGGATTATTAATTGATATAATACCAAATTCTCTAAACTAACATCATAAGAACTGTACAACAGACACTAAGGAGAATTGCTATTGAGATCAGTTGGGATTGAAAGGGTAAATGTATTATTTCCTACCCAGTTTTTGCTAAATTTGAGTGTACACCATGTCACCATCTTTTCACCCAGAGGATAGAAACAACAGAAAATAAAGACATACCAAAACTTGTTAGTTAGAACAACTTCTTTAGTCTCCGGACCCTTTCCAAACCAGGTCTTTCCAAACAGAAAGAGCTGGTTTTTGCCAAAACAAAGGGTCACTCACTGAAAGTACTGATGTGCAAGATGTGCTTTCTGATTTGTTTTTAATGCCAGAAGGAATTTGATCATTTCGCATCATCTGAAACCTAAACCTCTCTACACCCTAACATCAGTATCTATATTCTCCATACTTTTCTCTGTACAATTCCTCTGGTACTGACAAGGAGAATTTGTTTGACAATCAAAGTTTCTTAAGTTGGTGATCATTTGTCTTATTCTCGTTATCTTTAGGAATGACTTAGCATTATCTCAATAAGGAGAAATTAAATACTGGTCATTCCAAGAGTTCTAAGTTAAACACAAATATCCACGTGAAAAACTACTGAATACCCAGAAATTCTCTTGTCATGAAACCTTAGCAATCCCAACAGTAATCTGAGAGAATCGTCCAAAAGCAACGATATAAGGCTCGGCACCCTCACGTGCTTCCTCTAGCTCGCCCCAGGCTTCTCTCCACTCACTTGAAAAGGACCCTGTAGCTGGGAGACGGTCTGAAGGAGGAGAGAAGAGAAAGCTTCCTCCCCTAACGAATTACTGCAGGACAATTAACATGAAAACAAATAAATTCATTTACTTCCTTGAGTCTTCTCCAGTTGTCCTTGGAGCGATTTTATTCGTTTTTCTCACTTGGTTCGTAAGCTTACCGGTTGTCCATTGATTCATATCTGACGATGGAGAATATTCCGATGTTCATGTTGGGTAGTTTCTCGCTAAGTGAATTATCCGTGAAAAGGCGCTCGGTGCATACATCAGAAAAACGCTCCACAAATAAGAGATTGTACCGTGCTTGGTCTAATAGAAATACTACGTAAATCGGTCAACGATAAGCGTACAAAATGAAAAAGTCATTGATTATACTTAAAGGACCTTTTCCATTGACGCTTACGTTTGGCCGTTGCGTTCAGCGGGCCTGGGGAAGAGAATGACACGGTCGAACAGAAATAGACAACCACATTCTATTGGTATGACTGACGTATGACGTGTGTTGGAAAATACTCAAAGGACGAAAAGAGATGGTTAAAGTTACCTTCGAGACCGGGCACTGAAGGCTACAGGTTGTGGTAAGTACTGTCTGTGAAAAGACCTGATTCACTTCCATCATGATTTGCCTTGACATAGACTATGGAAATCGTTTTGGCTTGGAGCATCGGTTTTTAAAACTGCTTCAAACCTCGTTCTTTTAAGAATGTTGTGATTAATGGCTTGGCGGAAGAGAATTCTGATATGTGCGAAAAAAAATTGGAAGGAATTCATAAGCGGCAAAGTCGGTTTTAATACCGAGACCTACCAAAAGTTGACTAAATTCGACGAATCAACTTATGATTTCAACCGGCACTGGACGTGATGATGATTTCTTTAAAACTACCTTCTCTTAAGTTCCGACATCATCTGAGTTAGCCGAAGGGTTATCTACTAGCGCACCAACCTCGCGCAGAATTCCAACGTTATGAATTTCGAATGTCCATTACAAAACCTTAAATGAATTCATTTGGTTTGTTCCAGTAAAGGAAAGATAAGGAGTGACGGATATTTGTTATCCTACTTTTGAAGCGCCATTTGATGTACGTAAATGTATTTCGGTTTTGTACGTCTAACTTTTATACCGATGATGGGTGTGACTACATGCAAAAATGAAACAATTCACTTTTGTTGCAGGTAACATCCGGTCTATGCATTCATTGTTTTGGAAGAACAGTTGGATTTTTAACCCGAAATTACAATCAAGACTTCTCACAGTACTGAATTGGAGCTTCTGTCTTAAAACGGTAAGTTATTTGTGCTCGATGACTAACTTTTCATGAGGTGTTCATTTTCCAATGAGTGCGATTTGCGTCATCGAAGACAAAGTTGGTAAATAAGAGGAACGGCTGGGTTGATCAGTGTTGTACCCTTAAAAGACAACACATTGCTGTCTTCGTTTACCTCTTAAGGGTGTTAATCTAAATAAGATGGATATATCGTAACAATCACGTGATGTTATGATCGAGAGGATCTCGCTTGGCTTTATGTAAATGATGATCAACAAATGATATCTCTTTTAGGGAGGGGAGGGAAAGGGGAATAGTGAACCTGGACCACTCTAACGAAGAGGAATTTTTGTTAAGAATGTACAACATCGGTCATCTATCCGAGTTTAAACATTCTCTTTATTCAGACAAGCGATTCAAACTTGAAAAGTAGTGCAGCGAGCGATTAGCCGCGGGTTATCAAAAGTTGAAAATTCTATGTGAGAGCCGAGGTTAGGAATTATGCTCGAAAACTTGATGAACGAATTTGACTTGAAAAGCCTTTTCCTGAATAGATCAAGTTTTTTGCAAATTCTTTTCCTGAAACTCATCGAAACTTCCTTTAAAGAACGAGTGATTTTTCCTTCTGATGTCACGTACTCCTGATTACCCGGAATTTACCGCAAGTTTCACTTTCTAATAGTAATGGTAATTAGGGATTAATTGGATTAATGGGGGAGGGGCGGAGAGGAGTTTGATAGCAGCATCTAACAAGGATTTAGGAGCAAATCTTTGTTCCATTGTCATTACTGATGGGGGAGCTGGTTACAAGCAACCGAAGTTCCTTTTGGTTACCCTCCTGAATAGTCTGAGTAGGTGAAGCTGTTGTTACCAATTTTTGATGACTTGAAGGAAAAATGAGAAATGTGATCAAAGATATTTAACAAAAACAGTGAAAACAGGAACTTATAAACTATCAAATAATATTTTAAGGAATTGGGTTTTTTTTTATTCTAAAACGATCGATGATGTACGGGCCTTTAACACAAATACATCAGAACTGGAAACGATTTGAAAATTAAATATGTCCCTAACACTTAACGGAAGAGTGCGCCGGGCGATATTCCGAAAGGAAAAAAACTGTGAAAAATGAAACTTTTCGCCAGTCATCAGCATGACCTCCAATGCTATTCCTAAATCTTAAAATAGCTGGCAGAGGAAGATATCATAAATGAAAGGGAACAAAATTGGCCCCCTCAAACAGCACCCCATTAATTTTTGTCCGAAATTTGGGCGATAGCCTCTTCAGTGGAAAATAACTGACTCTGAAAAAAAAGACCTAGCCAGATTGTTATAAATTTTCTCGGTGATTCTTGGCTTTAAGCCGATTCAGTCGGTTTACCTTTAGTTTGATGGCGTGACAAGAAACCAAAAAAAATCATTTTGATAAATTCCCGACTTTTCACCGCGGATTTTTTTTTCTTCTTTTTTCCAGGAAAAAGTTGACTTCCTTTGGAAGATCTCGTACAAGTCCCTTTATCTTCATCAAAATAAATAAGGAATGTTTCTAACTTCAAAAGGTAATTTGCATCAATGTTGACTGTTTTAGGAATCGAAACAACGCTTGTATCGTTATGAAAACTACAAAAGAAAATTCTAAGAATGACAACATTAACAGCATATAGAAATCTCATTGTTCACCCCCCTGCCCCCCGTAGAAACTACGACTTCTTACATTGAATGAATTGAATGAGATGTAGAAAGGAAAAAGCATCATTGTTTACATTTCCAAAAACATCGACAAATAATGCGCCTTTTACAAGGATTTCCACAATCAAAATGTAAGATGCAAAACCTGTGAGTTACAATATATTTTTGGGAAGTAGATCAAAGAAAACCTACTTTCTGATTATTATTAAGATATGGGTTGGGCAGTTTAGAATTAGCAGTAAGCAGTGTGATGCAACACGAGCTCCCTTGATAGCCCAGTAAATCGCTTTTGTTAAGAGCATTGCTCCTTCTTACATAATTGAATTCAATTACTGTAAACCAAATATGAATCAGCAGGTCAAATGAAACTTGTTGTGTTCTGTTTGCCAGTTCAATTATCCAGTTGGTCTCTGATTTGCGTGATTCGCGTGACAGTGTAACAAAACGAACACACCGGTAGAAGAGACGGTAAAGATGTGTTCCTCTTTGATGGACAGTGTAAAAAAATCCATTTACGAAAAAAGAGGCTAGAGTCCAAACTCCGTTTAAATTATGCATTTAACTTGTTAAATTAACCACAACATTTCGCTAAAATAAAAACTCAGAAACTTCTTAAAACTCAAAACAAAGGCTTAGAGAAATTGCGCGAACGAAAGCTCAAAAACAACTAACTTAACTTCGTTAAGACAGGCAACAAAAGTACGTAAAAAATGTTCACGTCAGTTTTCCAATGTCAAGGTTAGAGTTCTTTGACCTGATTTGCTAATTGTGAAATCACGTGCGCCGCACGTGAATACAAAAAGACTACAAGGTGGGGCGCGGAAAATAAAACTTGCATTTTGAAATTCAAAACTAAAAACATTCAAACAAACAATCCGTAAATAGGTTTTGAATAATTTCTCCTTTTTTTTTCAAACTGAGAAGAAACAGGGTCAAGATGGACAGCATAAAAGAAGTCACAGGTATATTGGTCGCTGATTTCCTTCGCAAAACTGGTCACGTGTTGCAAGCCATCGAGGTATACAAAGAATGTTTGATTATAGTACACAGTCAGGCGCAAGCTATCGATAGTTCATTGGCAGATTTTAAGTTCCAAGCCATCTACAAGAGAATAATCCTTGCTTACGATTGTATAAAGGATTACACAAGTACAGAAAAATTCCTCAAGGAACGCCTCCTATACCTAGACTCTAATGACACCGCTGAAAAGGGATGGCTACATGTAAAACTTGCAGATATACTTCAGATACAAAACAAATTAAAGGAGGCCAGGAAATTTTACGAATCAGCTATTAACATCATGAAAACGATGGGAAACACTTATAACCAGGCAATATGTTACGCAAAGCTAGGGCAAATGTTCCAATCGCTTAGTCAATATGACAAGGCCCGAGAATATCAGGAGAAAGCACTCGCTATCAGAATTGAAATTGGTGACAGGAATGGAGAAGCAACAAGCTACGGAAACCTAGGAACTTTGTTCCAATCCCTCGGACAATATGACAAGGCCCAAGAATATCTGGAGAAAGCACTCGCTATCAATTTAAAAATTAGTGACAGAGATGGAGAAGCAACAAGGTACGAAAACCTAGGAACTTTGTTCCAATCACTCGGTCAATATGACAAGGCCCGAGAATATCAGGAGAAAGCACTCGCAATCAATTTAGAAATCGGTGACAAGAATAGAGAAGCATCAAGCTACGGAAACCTAGGAACTTTGTTCCAATCACTCGGTCAATATGACAAGGCCCGTGAATATCACGAAAAAGCGCTCGCTATCGATTTAGAAATTGGTAACAGGAAAGGAGAAGCAACAAGCTTCGGAAACCTAGGAACTTTGTTCCAATCACTCGGTCAATATGACAAGGCCCGAGAATATCACGAGAAAGCACTCGCTATCAAAATAGAAATTGGTGATCGAAAAGGAGAAGCAACAAGGTACGCAAACCTAGGATGTTTGTTCAAATCACTCAGTCAATATGACAAGGCCCGAGAATATCACGAGAAAGCACTCGCTATCGATTTAGAAATTGGTAACAGGGAAGGAGAAGCAACAATCTACGAAAACCTAGGAACTTTGTTACAATCACTCGGTCAATATGACAAGGCCCGACAATATCACGAGAAAGCACTCGCTATCAAAATAGAAATTGGTGACAGGAGTGGAGAAGCAGCAAGCTACGGAAACCTAGGAACTTTGTACCGATCACTCGGTCAATATGGCAAGGCCCGAGAATATCAGGAGAAAGCACTCGCTATCACAATAGAAATTGGTAACAGGAATGGACAAGCAGCAAGCTACGGAAACCTAGGACTTTTGTTCCAATCACTCGGTCAATATGACAAGGCCCAAGAATATCAGGAGAAAGCACTCGCTATCAATTTAGAAATTGGTGACAGAGATGGAGAAGCAACAAGGTACGGAAACCTAGGAACTTTGTTCCAATCACTCGGTCAATATGACAAGGCCCAAGAATATGAGGAGAAAGCACTCGCAATCAATTTAGAAATCGGTGACAAGAATAGAGAAGCATCAAACTACGGAAACCTAGGAACTTTGTTCCAATCACTCGGTCAATATGACAAGGCCCGAGAATATCAGGAGAAAGCACTCGCTATCAGAATTGAAATTGGTGACAGGAATGGAGAAGCAACAAGCTACGGAAACCTTGGAACTTTGTTCCAATCACTCTGTCAATATGACAAGGCCCGAGAATATCAGGAGAAAGCACTCGTTATCAAAATAGAAATTGGTGACAGAGATGGAGAAGCAACAAGGTACGGAAACCTAGGAACTTTGTTCCAATCACTCGGTCAATATGACAAGGCCCGAGAATATCAGGAGAAAGCACTCGCTATCAGAATTGAAATTGGTGACAGGAATGGAGAAGCAACAAGCTACGGAAACCTAGGAACTTTGTTCCAATCACTCGGTCAATATGACAAGGCCCGAAAATATCAGGAGAAAGCACTCGCCATCACAATTGAAATTGGTGACAGGAATGGAGAAGCAACAATCTACGGAGATCTAGGATATTTGTTCCAGTCACTCGGTCAATATGACAAGGCCCAAGTATATCAGGAGAAAGCACTCTCTATCAGAAAAACAATTCCTAACAAGAATGGAGTAGCAAGAATCTATAGATACCTCACATCTTTGTTTCTCTCACTTGGCAAGTATGCAAAGGCTGACGACTATCTAGGGAAGGCAAGGGAAGTTACAAACGGTATGAATAATAGAAGGGGAGAAGCAATAGATTACAATCACCTCGGGAAAATTTCTCAGAAGCGTGGTGAATATGACAAGGCTCAAGAATATTTCGAGAAAGCCCACACAATTTGCATGGAAATCGGTGAGAGAGAAGGAGTAGTAGGCAACTACAGGGATTTAGGATTGTGTTTCCAATCGCGTGGTAAATATGACAAGGCCGAAGAATACCTTAAGAAGTCTGTCCTATTAAGTAGGGATATTGGACACAACTTGGAAGAGTTTCGCAGCCTTTGTAATCTATCTGCGTTAAAGTTGTCACAATGCCATCGTGAAGAGGCTTCATCGTATCTTTTTCAAGGCATTGAAAAATTCGAAACTTTGAGAGGTTTTCTTAAAGAAAACGATGAGTTTCAAATATGTCTTTTAGAAAAGTGCAGCACCTTTCCCTACTGGCACTTCAGTAGGTTGCTTTCTTCCACTGGAAAGCTGGAAGACGCCCTTTACGTCGAAGAGCTGAGAAGGGCAAGAGGCCTGGCCGACTTGATGGCAGCTCGGTACTCTGTTCAAGAGCAGATCTCAAGCGATCCACCATCTTGGTGTGGCATTCAAGGGATCATCACAAAAGATGCAGACTGTGCATGCCTGTACATTTCGGTTGGTGGAAATGATGTACGGTTTTGGATAATTAAAGCAACGGGAGATATTCATTTTTCAAGAAAGGAAGTGAACCTGGACTCAAACGAGGTCCATGAGTTAGATGAGTTTTTTAAAGAACTGATGTCATTTCGCAACCGACCAAAGCTGAATGACTATGATACCGAAGATTTCAAAAGATGTCTTCACTTGTGTTACAAGATAATCATTGCTCCCGTGGCCAGTTTACTGAAGCAGCCCGAGATCATAGTTGTCCCTGACTCCTGTGTGTACCAAGTGCCATTTGCAGCCTTGGCTGACGAAGGAGGCAAGTATTTATCAGAGACCTGCAGGATTCGGCTGGTTCCTTCCCTGACGACTCTCAAGCTTGTTCAGGAAAGTCCTCCAGACATTCACAGTCAGACCGGGGCACTGATAGTGGGTGACCCTGTAGTTGGAAAGGTGATTTACGAGGGGAAGCTCAGAAATATGGAACCATTGCCGTGTGCAAGAAAGGAAGCAGAGATGATTGGAACACTTCTTGGCGTGACGCCTTTGATAGGAGATTCCGCGACAAAGCATTCTGTACTCCAAGCGATAAATTCAGTGAGCCTGATACACATTTCTGCCCATGGTTATCCCGATAGAGGGGAGATTGCTCTTTCTCCTGAGCAACTTTCCCCACTCCCACCTTTTCCTCGAGAAGAAGATTATCTTTTGACGATGGCGGATATTTCAAAAACTCGGTTGCGAGCTAAACTAGTGGTGCTTAGTTGTTGTCACAGTGCTCGTGGACAGATTAGAACCGAGGGAATCATTGGAATTGCTCGAGCGTTCTTAGGATCCGGAGCTCGTTCAGTGTTAGCGGCACGATGGGCCCTGGATGACACAGCCACAGAGCAGTTCATGACATGTTTCTACAAACATTTGTTCCGCGGTGAAAGCGCCAGTGAATCTCTCCATAAGGCCAGGAAGTGGATGAGAAATAACGGCTTTGACAAAGTTTCTCAATGGGCGCCATTTATGATCATGGGCGACAACGTGACATTTGATTTCGGAAATTGGCCGGCGCATAGCGCACCTTAAGGGCCATGACTTTAATAGAAACTCTGCAGCAGAATGAACTAGACTTAGTAAACCTTAGAACTATTTAATTACTAGCCTGTAGAAAGAGGACACCATCTGCGAAGGACAACTCGGATCGATACACAGAGGATGGCATCTCAGTAAAATGCTCATCATACATCTAAGTTTAATAATCTGAAACAAGGCAGCGTGTAGTGTTACCTCTTTATAAGGGTTACGAAGTTAAAAAACTCCTTTCTTAAAGGTATTAGTTCAGTGAACAAGCCAAGCAAAGGGTAACAATTTTTAGGTTTAGAACGCGACTAGTTCGTCAAGTAAAGAAAAATTCTAATCCTTTTTCAAAGATGATTGATTAGTCAATGCAAGAGACTTTAAAACAAATGTGTGACTTGGAAAAGAAGTTTTTTCTAAGCTTAATTTTTTGTAAATTTCCTGCAAGGCTTTTGACAAGAAATATTGTGGTTTAACATGCCAAAATAAACACATTTAAAGAAAAGAAAAAAGAGATA